>NC_140952.1:47763777-48363777 GCF_014529385.1 Adiantum capillus-veneris | reverse complement strand
CTCTACGCTCTACAGAGTCAAACCAAGTGGTAGCATCATCCTCTAGGGTTAGACCAAACCCTGCAAATTGGGTAGGAAAGTCTAACACCTCTTCGGCTCTAATTACACGCACAAAGGCTGCTACATGATCTCTTGGGTCTCTGCTTCCTGTGTATTTCTTGTTTACCCATTTTTGTACTTGAGAAGGTCTAATTCTTCGATGGTCTACAAACCTCATCATTGGATCTCCTCGTCCTAATCGATATACCTCCTCAGGCCTTCTGTAATAGGCTAGTTCCTCTCCCAGTGGTGCTCCTAAGCCATAATTTCTAGCGGTTCTCGCTGGAGGTGGTTCTTCTCTTTGAACTCGTTCTATGGGTGGTCCTCCAGGCTCTGTCGACCCTTGAGTCTTTGGCTTACTCTCTGCCTGATACCTTGAATAGAGTGGTGGTTCTTGAAAATCCCTTAGCCCTCGTGCGGCTTGATAACCATCTCGGTTTCGGTCTTGTTCCAATGTTGCACTCTGTCGAAGCCATGCCTGCAATGATGGTTGGTTTGCTGGTTGGTCTTGGTTGTTGAATTCTTGTGGTCGGGTGAAATGTGAGGTAGCGTCATAATCATCTGAAAAAGGATTCGTTGACTTGCTTGGGGTGTAGGTGGCTCTTGGCACTTCCTCAGGGGCATATGCTGATGCTCCTGGACTTGTTGATCTCTTTACCTCCTCTGGGAGAATACGCTGGTATTCTCCCCCGTATCTATCAACAAAAACTATACCCTTCCCCGTAGCAGTTTCATAAGAGAATAAGTAAAGAACCTTGTCTTTGCTTAATTCGTTTATGTATGGTTCTTTGCTGCGAAAGTAAGAGACTATACCCTCACTCTCATGCTTGTAGATTCCCACCTTCTCGTTATAAGTTGGAACCCTGGTTGTTTTCTTATCATACATAAAAATATCTCCGGGCCGATCAATGTTTGGTGGAGGTTCTTGAGTTTCTGAAACCATTTTCCCTTTCGCCACGTTATCTCCATATCTGTTGTAATCTTCTGGGTTACTAACTATTAGATAGTGGTTCCCCTTTTCGTCTTGGAATCTATCTCCATCATCATATACTCGGATTATCTCCAATCTCTTAACTGGCATCTCTTCAATAAAAATGCACTTTCGGCCTCGATAGTCAAAATAGACTAGGGCTCCTCTCGAGTTTGTTCCCTCTAAGAAGATCACAGTGAGCTTGGAATCATTCAAAGGATTTTGGGAGGTGCTTCCTCCTCGCATAGGTCCATCATAGGTGAAACCTCCTAGCTGACTACCCATCATGAAGAAATATTTGTCTGACGAAGTGTCAGTATCACTACCTTCCTCAATAATCGGTGCTAGCGGATCTAGCCTTGCGTGAGTTACACTCTCTTCGGTGGACACTAAGCTATTGGTTTTGCCATTGACCTCTTCCAACATTGTTTCCACGACCATAGTTTCCTCTTCCACCTCTATTGTTTCCACGACCTCTAGAGTAAAAAACCTGATCTCTGGAATTGTTATTTGATGTAGAAGGACGTGACTTGCCTAACTTCACCTCTTCTTGCAAACAAAGGTTTACTAACTCTTCAAAATCAGGCATGTGTCCTCGAACAGATATAGATGTATCCAATGACTTGTATTCCGGTCCCAAACCATTCAATGTCACTGAAACTAAGTCATCATCTGGAAATTCAACATTAATGCTCGCAAGATCTTCTTGTATTTGCTTTATCTCTGTCACATAATCTGATATGGATCTATTTCCTCGCCATACACAATGTAACCTTTGCTTCAAGTGAACTTTTCGTGGTTCTGTATTGGAGCTGTTCATTCTTGCTAGTATCTCCCATGCTTCCTTTGGAGATTGAGCCTTCTTCACATGTGGTATAAAGAAGTCACTAATGCATAGCAAAATCCAATGCATCACTTTCCTTGAATTCTCGATCCACTTCTTGTAAGCTTCTACTCCTGCTTGCCATGTTTTATGTGCTTCAACATTCTCTCTATTTGGTTCCAAACCAACCTTGGGACACTCTTGTTCACCTGTAATATAATCCCATAAACCTTTGCCCATGATAAAGTTCTCCATCCTGTAATACCATATGCTGTAGTTCTCTCTGGTCAGCTTCTCTCCAACAATCTGTGTGACTTGAGTTGAACTTTCTGCCATCTTCACTCTCTCAATTTCTTTCAAAGGATTTTGATAAAATTTTGGCAGAGTTTCGTTTGTATTTGGACAATATCTCAAGTGACAATCTCAACCAAAGTGCTCATAAACACTGACAAAAAATCTCTCACTGCCAAGGAAAAATCCACTGACTCACTTTGCCACAGACTGACTCAGTACTATGCATAAATACTCTAAAAAAATGTCCACATGGACCTGTATGCAAATGCAATCCATACGCTGTCATGTACCACATATCCATACATCCACCTTCTTCCCATAGTCGTAAACGACATATGAGGTCTTTCGCGGGGCTAGTCGGGGGTTCGCTCCAGTACCTAATCCACCTAGCCAAGGTACCAAAGCTCCCAAGGCAAGGCTTCAAAAAACCTCACTCGACTCTCACAAAGGCTGCAGTTTTCCAAAATACATTGATCGCATATCCATACATAACCACAAAGTACTCAATCTGACAATATAACCGCCGCAACTTCTTTCCACAACCTTTCTTACATAGGCGGCTGTCCATAACGGACCCACAACAACCAAACATAATCTTCGATAACACAATATCATAATGCAAAATCTCTATGTCGCTCTCCAAAACCTGTGTAAATGCTGAATTCTTCACCTGTAACCTGTAAATCTACTGCCGAGTGCAAAACTGGACATCTCCTATGCTTGTGTGAGCTGGCTGTTTGTTGCAGAAAATTGCAGATTTTGGCAAATCTGAGTATGCCAATGCGTCCGGAACGCCCAAAAACATAAAGATAGACTCCTGGATCATTGTATTCCGAGTTCGGGTGAGGGAGTTATGACCAAAAAACCTCTCTTTTTTGCTGTTTTCCAGAGCTGCGGAAACCTGTGTATTGACTGTAGCTCCTCAAACTGAGCTCTGATACCACTTTGTAGAGTGCACAGGTGATGGAGAAGGTAGGAAAGAAGACTACACACACACACCAACACACATCGAGACACACACACACACACAATCGTTACCCTGCAGCAGCCATTCAACGAGCTGCTCTTCTCTTCTTCTCTTTTTGAACTATTATCCAAAGTATATTTACAACATAGTATAGTCAGTGTCCAGCCGCCCATAGCACAATGGACATATTCTTTAACACTGACATCCGTCGCGGCGTATCCGTCCAACAGAAATCAAACTGTGAAACTATTAATTATGGCTCTTAGTCACTTGGAAACTATAGGTTGATACGGGAAACTTAAGCTTCAAGTCTATAATTAAAGATAAAAGTTGACCCTTAAGAAAGAAGAAGTATTTTTTGGAAAGAGAGAGTAATTTTAGGAAAGGAAGAGTATTTTTAGAAGAGAATGAGTAGAAGGAATATTTTTAGAAAATGAGAAGTATTTTTAGAAGAGAAGGAGTAGAAATAGTGTTTTTAGGAAAGAGGAAACATTTTTAGAGAAGAAAGAGAAGTGAATTATGTTTAGAGCTTGTTTTCTTGGAATCCAATCTTCTCCTAAAGTTAGAGACTCAAAATTGTGTATCAAAATGTGTGCCTTCAAAAAATAAAAAAATAAAAAATAAAAATTTATAAAGGCTACAAACACACACGAGCTTATTTCTCTGCTTTTTCTATTCTTAGCTTGTGCTTTTGGCTCTTGAGAGCCTATATAAAGGCTCCTCCTTCCTCACTTTCAAAACACACACATAGAAGTTCTCAAAAGCGAAAACTCTCTTGTCATAACATCGGAGTTACCCTCTCTCCCTCAATCTCTCACCCTCTACTTATATATATCTCTACCACCATCGTGTTGTCCCTTGGATCGTTGAGTTCTCTTTCTCTCTCTCTCTCTCTCTCTCTCTCTCTCTCTCTCTCACACACACACACACACACACACACACACAATCTTCTCGACAAGCAAAAAAACCATAACTCTGCTTTTCACAACGAAGCTTTCCTTTTATCTTTGGCAATACGATGGCCTCAAAGCGAGTGACTCGAAGCTCAAAGGATGCTCTTGTTGTTCCACCTCCAAGAAAGTTGCAAAGGAAGGTATCGTCTACTCCAATCATAGCTGAAGCGAATGTATTGGCTACGAAAGAAGTTGCAGCCGCCCAACCTCCAACACGGGAGGTAATCAAACATGTTGCTAATCTGGTAAGGCAAATTTGTAATTCTGCACTGCTATTCATGTTGACCTGGGAAGCCAAGCATAGGAATTCCCTTAAATCATCCAAGAAACGTGATTCTATCACAAGAAAAAAGCATATGTTTTCATAGAATAGTGAAAGAATTGTTTAATAAATTGTCACTGTTTGTTAAATTGTTATTTCCTGATAAATTGTTATTATTGATCAGTTGTTACTGTTTGATATGAAGAGTTGGTTGATAAGTTGTTACTGGTTGATATAAAGAGTTGGTTGTTATTGTTGATAAGTTGTTACTGGTTGATATGAAGAGTTGTTTGATCATGTTTGAAGAATCATTTAAAGAGAAGAACTGTTAGAAGGATATCCTTTGTTCCTTGCAGGTAGCGAGATACCTTGCGGGTAGCAAGATGCCTTGCGGTTAGCGAGATAATCCCGCGGTTAGCGGAGACTAAGCTGAGATTATGGACTCTCTTTTATCCCTTGTGGTTAGCACGATGCCTTGCAGTTAGCAAGATGCTTGGCAATTAGCAAGATGCCTCGCAGTTAGCGAGATGCCTGGCAGTTAGCAAGATACCTTGCGGTTAGCAAGATGGAAAGGTTATGCAATTCACGATAAGAGAATAAATCCTTTGCAAAGGCTCTGTTGGTTAAACAGAGAAAGTCCGCAGTAGCGGCAACCTCATAAGAAATTGGAAAAGTTCTTTTTGTTGAAATATAGGACTGTCTTCATTAGCCCTTGTTTGAATTGTTTTGGTATTGTTTGAAGGGCTGCATAAAAGAATCTGTGTCAGAAATTAATTAAGGAACACTATTTGTATATGTAAACAACCTTGGTAGTAATTAGAAAACAAGAATAATGGGTGAGAGTTGTGTGGAAAGTGGGGGACTAGTATCCTAACAGATACTAGCCTACGGATGGGTGGACCTGATTAGTAGGGTACTTTTAACAAGATTATTAGTCAATTAAGTATAAGTCTCATATCATACCTATGATTTATGAATGGCGGTCGTGCCTCTTACACGTTGGGAAAAAGGTGTTATTTATAGTTCTTAAGTATGTCAATGAGATTTTATCTTTGTGTTACAAAAATTAGGTTTCATTAGAATCCCTTGATTTATCGACCCGGCTTGTGGCGTATGACCCTTACAACCACGATCACAATGGATAGAAGACTTCTTCTCTTTTGTTGCTTGTATCTCTACTTCATGGAAACACAGAAGGGTGTCGTCAATGAAACTTGAGAATAAAGGAATTCCATCTATCAAGTTGCCTCAATCTCTCGGGGTTGGGGACCTCACATAAACACCCTATTGTAGAGAGGAAGAGCAGAAGTGCAAATAAGTCAATATCTAATTCCCTTATGCATAGCGACACCTTTGATACCTTAACAACTTCCAAGCAGCTTGAAAGAAAACTTACAGAAGAACTCATTATGGATAAGCTTTTGTCCCAAGCAGATAATGTTGACTTACCAATGACAGATGGAGAGTTCTCTAGTTCTCTTGATTCAGTAATCCCATTGTCAGATAAGCGGCATGTACAAAGGACTTTGGAGTCACAAAAATGAGCAAAAGGAATTACATTTGTTGGTTTGGATTCTATCTTGACTTTAAAAGAAAAATCAAGATATCCATTTCTTCATAGTGTTCTCTTTCCAGGACAGCATGGACCTGGACAATAACCTCATATATTTAAGATGTCTACAATGGGGCCAGGGAGTGGTATTGATTTAGTAAATTGTATGCGCTTGAGAGGGAATCTGCAAGATATGTGGATGCACTTTGATCATGTGCATCGTGTAGAGGGTTGGCCTACTATGTCGGCACATATTTACGACCCATATGTAAGAGAGCTGCTAACATTGGCAATATGTAAGTTTATTGTGGAAAACAAGCATGCCCAGATAGAGTTTTGGAACATTCTTAATAAGGTGGTGGTTGATCATGGTTATGATAAGCCTAAATTTTGAGGTTTTATGGCAGATGAGGCAAATGCAAATTGGATTGCAGTTTAAAGTGTCTACTTTGGTGGGGCCTAAAAAAGAGAGATCATGTGTTTTCCCTTGGGAACAGAGCATGGTTAAGCACACTTATAGCTATATACGTTCCTCATTTCAAGAAGAGCATAAAATAATGGTTACATGCACCATTTGAACATGCAGCAGATGTGTGCAAAAAGGAACTCAAGAAATTTTGGAGAACGGGTCATGCTATTTTGGATGAGATTCTAGCGTTGGAAACTTGGTTTTCATGGTGGGATGCTACAGTTCCACACTAGGGAGACAGATTTATTGCTCAAGATGAATCGGGTGCTTTTGTTCCAAGAAAAAATACTTCTAAGGATAAACATGCAAGTATGCATGCTTCAATTGGTTATAAAAAAAACATTGGCCTTTATGAAGTCACTTGTGCAGATATGTCACTGGTAGTTATTCAAAGTGTATGCTACAATGCCTACTTGAAAGGCATTCAAACATCCAGAGGATGAATGATAGAAGATCTGGCAGCTAGATTTATGATCAATCAATCAGTGTGTGCATCAAATAGAAAACTTGTTGATACCACTCAATCAACAGTTCTAGATATGCAAATACCAAGTCCAGAGATGAATAGAGTTACAATACGAGAGAAGAGTGTCCAAAAATCACGACCAATCTTTATTGACTCTGATGAAACTCTTGAAGGTGATTGCCACAGACAAGAGTTTGTTACTATCACTGCACCAATTTACAATGTACCACATGTCAAGCAAAATGCTTCTGCCTCTATGAGTCTGTGGCCGGAGAAGAAGGTGCCTCAAACAACTTGAGCAGCTAGATGCACAGAGCCTGGAAAAAAAATGACATGTTTGGGTGTTCTTCCTAGAGAAAATATACGTTGTGGAAGGTTCATAAACAACAATACAGATAATATGCAAAATGGTGTCCCTGCAACCTTGCTTTTGGGGAAGGAGAAAATATCCCATTGTGGGGACCAAACCAGGAGGAATTATCGAGGGGCTCATATGGTTTTGCAACGAGAGTAGCACTCATTCTTAGAATATTGATGAGATGGTTATTGTGGAAGAGGGAACCCACCTGCTTTCATGGGAGGTTGAGATGCTACAGAAAAATGGATTTGTGTTGCAAGTAAATAACGCACCAGTGCAATCAACAAAAAACCTCCCAACTGGGCAATGTGGACCACAACCTAGTTCTTTTTCTGCTAAATTCACATATGGAAAGTATGTTAGATGGAGGTCAAAATTAATCAAAGACTTCAATGACAAGATAGCATTGGGCCAAAGCATGCAAGCACAGCTAGTGAGAGAGGTTATATTAGTGCCTATGCATCATATGTTTTTCATGTTAGCACTCCTGGATCCATTCAAAAGGGGGTGATGTATGTTGTGACCATTGCAGTCTTCCCTAGTTGTACTCGTGAGGATTTCCAAAAAAGAGACAACCAGCGTCACACAAATGTGACACATTTATTTTGTGTATTTTCATGTCCTTGGGTTGGACTCTACAACTCATGAATTTGTGCATCAAGCTGCACTAACAAAAGTGGACTTGTTCTAGGGATTTGGTGGGACCATAGTTTCAGCATAGCATCGGTGTCTTGAGCTAAGGTTTACGATCCTCTATGGATTAGCCATTTTTTTTTCTATTCCTTGCAATTGCCATTGCAAGAGGGGTGCTTGGAGTTTTGATAGCCTATGTAACTGAATCAAGTATGAATTTATATTGTAGCAATGTTCACCTTCATGCGCTAGAGTTTTCAATCCTCTACGGATTGATCATTTTGTTCTACTACTTTCAATTGACAATATGACAATCTTAATTAAAAAAGAAATTTGTGTTACAAAACTCTTTACTTTCACTCAAAAAAATGACAAGCTCGGTTTTGTTTTCTCGGTGTATGGATTTTCTTGCTCTTAAATGTAGCAATGGAAATGAGAACTTAGTGCTGCTATAGCTACTTGTCTTCATATACATTGACATGTTGATTTATTTTTTCCCCTCTCTTACTTATAACTATAAAACCTTTCCACAAAGATGTTTTTCCATTAACTATTTGTGCTTTCAGCCATTTATCTTGAGAGGAAGACTCAAGGAAATAGTTCAAACTTTAGTTTGGAGGTTGTGTTCACAAGCTCAACAGCGAATAAAGCTTCTCTATGGGGGTGTTTTGTAGTTCAAGATGTGTTTGAGCGATCAAATGTGTAGGCCTTAGTGTTTGTTTCTAGGTATGTGCATCCTTGTTCCAATGTCCCATTATGGCTAGTTGAATCTTTTCTACTGCTTTTTTTGAAAATTGTTTGTTAAGCCCTTGATCTAGAGTCTTGTAATGAATGTAGAACTTGTTTGTAGATTTCAATAATAGTGATACCTTAGAAGATACTTTTGAATCTCCCATTGCAATAGCTAGTGTTTCTCCTTTGGTAACTGTTGGAGCAAACAAACCTTGCAAAAAGTCTCTTGGCAATAAGTAAGCTTCAAAGATATTTCTAGCCACCAAGAATCTTAGTCCTGGTTTTAACCTTAAGAAATCATCCCCCAACAAAGCTCTAAAAAACCCTTGGTTGATTATGAGGTACTTGTCTTGATTTCTTGCTCAATGCTTGTTGCATGTAAAAATTTTCTTACGTTTTTCATTTTGGCAGGAAAAGCCTCCAAGGCATTGAGAGATTTTAGTGCGTTCTCTTTTTAATGATAAAGCTAATGCTAAAAATGATGGAGAGCCATTAGTGACTCTTTTAGCTCACATTTGGCTTTGGTTCTTAGCTTGAAAGTCCTTACAATATCTGACCTTTTTTATATAACCATTTTTTGCTTTGCATTGGAGGGGGAGGTTTTGTCTAAAAATTGCACGTACAAAATCATCAAAAGCTCTCATGGTCGATATTTGAGGACTGGCTTGCTTGATAAAGAATCTAGGCAAACAATAACTTTTGTTGTGACAAAAATTTACTTGTCCAAGTTTGATGAGTTACTTGGAGTGAATGATTTTGTCCACATTGAATGTGCTTGTGTGAAGAGGAAGGTGCTAGAAGATGGTGGCACATGTGAGTGGGCATTGCATGCAAATACCTCTACGTTTGTCATGAAAGCTAAGTCATTTGAATGTAGCTTGCTCTTCTATCTTGAGCATAGGATTAAAGACTTGTTAGCTCTAGAATCATTTGTGCCAATGATATCTTTCACAATGGTAAAGGTTGAGGCATCAACCAAGAGAGTGATGACAAGGCTAGTTATCGTTTGATTATTGTTGACATTGCTTCTTAGTTGATAGAGAAAGTGTAAGTTGTCAATACTTTAGCCTTTTGTTTCAAATACATTGACTTGGTGACATTTGGTTTTTGTGTGTCCAACTTTTATTTGTTCCAGCCAGGCATGCTGATTATCATGATATGATCAATTTTGACTTGGTGACATTGGGTTTTTGTGTGTCCAGCTTTTATTCGTTCTAGCTAGGCATGCTGATTATCATGATATGATCAATTTTGTAAACTCTCATGGTAGTTTTTCTTACATTTACCCTTGGGGGGTTTACCCTTCAATACCCCCTATATAACATGCGTTGTGGGGTATTTAAAAAATCCCTCTTTTAACATGTATGAATTAATAAAATGACTCTTTATTTTAAGAAATTTTTTCAAAATTAAATATAAAACCCCCTTATTTTAATGTATCTTTGTTAAATTGTCTAAATTTTTTGCATTTTAGAACCACTCCCCAAGTGTTTACCACCACAATATTAGTGTTTTCAAACAACTCTTAAACACTCTCTCAGTTGTGGATACCATGATATTATATCCCTTTCCTAGGGCTTTGGAACCCCTTTTCTTTGTCCATGTATCAAAGCACGTGTCAAACCAAGGCTTTAGAAAGAAGGTGATCTTGATTTTCAATTTTTTTTCTTTGCTTCATTAATACATTGCTTTTGATAATCTCTTTTCTTGGTTGAATGTAAGTGTATGGCACATTGGAGATTGTGAACATCAATAGTCTTGATTTGGAATATGTATGATGGAACCAATGTCAGAGATTGTTGTCCAAGATGGAGAGGCTCTAAGTATTACTTTGCAAGTTGATGTTCTTGACTTAGTTCTTGGTCTATCACAATCTGTTCTTCACCTTCATGAGCACAACCTTGTCAATTTGAAGCCATCTCTTATCAACCTAAAGAAAGACAGTACCTTGGCCACCAATAAGTAGGGGCTTGTAATTGATTATATGCATGCTTAGGAATAGTAAACTTAAACTTCACATATCTTTTGCAAGTCAACCTAGTCGATGCAGTTTGATGTTATCTTTTTTAGAGATTTTTTAATGGCTTTTTTGGGTTTATATTGATTATGCATAATTGATTAGTGTGTTGCCAAATGTTGTATAATAAAAAACACCTTTTATTGTAAATGGAAGGAAGATTGATTTAGTCTTCGCTTTTTGTCTACTTGCCACAACAATAAAGAAGTTTCAAGGGATCTCAAGACTATTTAAGATTGGGATTTCCTTTAGTAGTATGCAACATAAACTTCTTGATTCTTGAAGAAAATGTTGTTCATAGTATTTACACAATTAATGTGTGGCTTAATTCATGGGCTCTTAAGTTCCCTTGATGTCAAAGATCATGTGCAATCTCTCTCGGATACACGATGCACATCCAAATTATTAAGCATGCACTTGATTGAATTAGTGTTTGCACTTATTCCAAGATGAAAAGTACCTCTTCTTTTGGTTCTTTAGATTGATTTGATTCTTCTAATTTGTCTTCACTTGGTGCCAAAACATTGTGATTGGAAACAACTTTGTGAGAACCAATTCACAGTCTCACCATGAAAAATATGAGAAAGAAATCAAAGACACTCCTATGTCAAGAGACACTCCTATGTCAAGAGATAGAGAAGGAGAGAGCTTGTGCTCTTGCAAGCACACACACACACACACAAATATGGAGGCAAAACACTGTACTAGACTGTACTTATTCTTCACAAACTCAAGATGAGAGGTCTACAAAAACACAAGGGAAAATACAACATAAAGGGAAAACTCGTACACCGGTCTAGTATGAACCGCTAGTGAGTGAGATGAGTACTTTGGTAGGTAGACCATCTTGTTGTAGTCCAACTGTAGTATCACTAGAGAAGATATGCATATCCACCAAGGGGCACCAGTGATGATGACTATCGATGATAGTCATCCATGAGTGGTACATGTTGAGCTTGACATCTCAACCCTCCCCCTCAAGCTCAACTCCATCTCTCGTATCCAAGGGCCTTCGTGAAGATATCTGCAATCTGCTCATCCATCGCCACATACTCTAGGTCGATGTTTCCTGCTACAACCCTCTCTCTGATGAAGTGGTAGTGCAACTCAATGTGATTTGTATGGGCATAAAACACTGGGTTTAGTGCCAATTGTATGCTACTAAGATTGTAACAATAAATGACAACCAGTCTCTATACTTGTACTCCAGGGTTGTGAAGTAGCAATCCCAACCATGCTACCTCACATGCCGCCACTGGTGCACCCCTGTACTCTATCTCTATACTCGAAATAGATACCGTGAGTTTCTTGTTGCTCCATGTGATAGCAACAATCCCAGTGAGAACATGAATCTACTGGTAGACCTACGATCATATGTACTACCAACCCAGTCCGCACCTGTGTAGCCATACAACTGCAACTCCACATCAGCCCTATAAAAGAGTACGTAATCCAAAGTAGTACTCACATAGTACAAAGTATGCCTCACTGCATCCAAGTGTGGTTTCCTAGTAGACTGCATAAATTGACTCAGCAATCGAGTTGTGTAGCTCAAGTCTAGATGTGAGATAGTCAAGTATATCAAGCTACTCACAATCTTCCTATACATGGTAGCATTATCAAGCAATTGACCTGCATCATTCTTCAACTTCAAATTTTGATCTAAGGGCATTTCAATTGGCTTACAATCAGCCATACCATACTTTTTCAACATATCCAAAGCATATTGCCTTTGTGACAGCCATAAACTTCTTCCTTGTGAATAATTTCAATGACCAAGAAACAAGTCTCCTAAGTCTTTCATGTCAAAATCTTGCATAAGTAGAGCTTGCAAGCCCTCTACTTCAGCCACATTATCACCTCCAACAATCAAATCATCCACATAGATACATATTACCACAATTCCTGTCTCATTCTTCCACACATACAATGAATGGTCTGTATCAGACATTTCAAATTAGCCCAATGAAATAAGGAATGCCACAATACTCTCATACCAAGATCTAGGTGCTTGCTTTAACCCATTCAATGCTTTCTTTAACCTGCATACAAGGTCACATAGCCTCATATTTGCATAACCTTGTGACTGATCCATATACACAATTTCTTCCAAGTCTCGATTCAAAAAATCATTCTTTACATATTTTCATAACCTTGTGACTTCTCTATATACACAGTTTCTTCCAAGTCTCCATTCAAAAATGAATTATTTACATATTTTCATAACCTTGTGACTACTCCATATACAGAGTTTCTTCCGATCTCCATTAAAAAACACATTCTTTACATCCATTTGTTTCAACACCCATTTTAATGCGGCAGCGACAACAATAAACACACAAATGGTAGCCATCTTAGCTACGGGGTTGAATGTCTCCTCATAATCAATCCCATAAGTCCTTGCATAACCTTTGGACACAAGTCTAGCTTTATAATTGCTCACAGTGCCATCATCATTATGCTTTATATTGTAAACCCACTTACATCCAATTGCCTTCTTGTCCTTACATATTGGAACCAATTCCCATGTTTCATTTGCATCAAGTGCAGCCATCTCTTCATCCATAGCTTGACGCCATTTTTCATCCCCTTGCATCCTCAAAACATGTGACTCCGCTCAGAACCACTGCTATCACCATCATCATAACTAGCACTCAAATCTGGCAACTTAGGGGCAAACTTTTTCCTTTCCTTTCCTTGATACATTTGAGGAGTTTGTTTACACATCAATTAAAGGTTTGTAAAGCTCTAGAAACTTAGACTAGGAATTGGATTTGCAAAGTATATCCTCACATAATTGCAAGTAGTGTTTTCCAAGCACAATTTTAATTAATTCAAAAAAGAAAACCCAAAAGAGATTAGTAGTATGTGTTTCCACTAAAAATATTTTTGAGTTTTAATTAGCTCTAAAAAAGAGATCTACAATATGTATTTGCACTAAATTTATAAATTGCTTCTCAACAACGAAAACATGGGCACATGTGAATTTGAGACACAAAATCAGTATTTGTGGTAAAATTTGACATTTTGAAAATTTGAGATTGTGATCTTTTCATTGTTTCTGATGATCAATGTTTTAAAGAAAAATATGGTTTGTATGATTGTTGTTGTTTACATTCAAGCTTATTGGGAACATATGGGAAGATGCATGTGAGATTTACATGCACTTTTTTTGGGCATAATCACAACTCAAAACTTGTGACTGCACTGCACTCTTGTATTTTTTGCAACCACATTCTCTCTTACATCAACCCCCAAATCATCTTTAACATCAGCATACCAACTTGCCATTTCATAAAAACAACATCCTTGCTCACCCTCACTTTACCCGTGAGTGACACGATTATAACACTTCTACCCTTTCTGTTCAAGGGAATAGCCAATAAACACACATTTTTCGGCTTTTGGATCAATCTTACTTCTTAGCTCATCCGGAACATGCACATAAGCAATACATCCAAACACTTCAAAGTTTGATACAACTAGTTTCTCACCACTGAAATTTTCTTCATGTGTCATATCATGTACTGTAGCAGTAGGGGTCCTATTCCTAATGTAGACACCTATAGCAACAACCTCAGCCCAATAATAATGAGGCATGTTCTTTTCATTCATCAATGCTCTAGCCACTTTTTCAATGTGCATGTTCTTCCGCTCAACAACATCATTTTGCTGCGAGTATACCTGCATGAAAACTGCCTCTAAATTCCATGCTTTTTTAGAAAACCATTGAATTCATTGGAGAAGTATTCTCTCCGTCCATCTGATCTCAAGCACTTTACATGTTTCCCATTCTATTTTTCAACCATAACTTTGAAATTCTAAAAATTCATAAACAACTCACTTTTTTTCTTCATGAAGTAGACCCATACCGTCCTCGTATGGTCGTCAATAAAACTCACATAGTATCTACATCCACCCATAGATGCAGTCTTTGTCGGACCCCATACATTTGTATGCATTGTTGCTTACATTCTTATAACGAAGAAAGGATTCTTTTTCCTGCTTTCCAAATTGACAAGATTCACACACTTTTGGCATTTCAAAACCTTGAAACGTTGGTAAAATTGTAACCATCTCTTTAGTTTGCATCATTTTAGTCTCTACAAATTAACATGACCAATACCAAATCTCTATACTTGGAACATTATCTACACCTCGTGCAAACATGGTAGCATTCACTTCGGGCACATTCACATCAAAGTAAACATTCTGCTCACTTTCTTTTCTTGCACAACCAGCCTTCCATCCTTCTTATGCTCTTTGACAAAGAGACCATCGGAGTTAAACCTGACTTGTAAACCCTACTCAACCATTTGCCCAACAAAAACCAAGTTCTTTGTAATGTTGGGTACATGTAGTACATCAGACAATGGCACATTTTTTGTATACATCATCCCGAGTTTATACATACCCAAGACTTTGTAAAATTTGCATTTTCTTAAACCATTCACCATGGCTGGTCATGTGATTTGATGCACCAAAATCCACATACCAGATATTATCACTTGATTTTTCCACATTTGCAGACATAGTATTCAACATGTGCTGCATCACAAATATCCTTTTAGGCGGTCACCTGCATTCCTTTTAGGCTCATCTGCATCACAAATATCCTTTTAGGGTCATCTGCATTCCTGCTAGCAGTTGCATAATTGTTTTGCTGCCTCACATCTGGACAGTCACGTTCAAAGTGATCATATCTTCAAAGCCCCAACATACTACATTTTTGTGTTGACCTGCATTATTGTGCTGCACATTTCCATGACCTCTTGGACTCCCCCTACCTCAAAAGTTTCCTCGACCACCAGTTGTGTTCTGACTTTATTCTATTATTGTTTGGTGGTTGGCTCTTTCTTGGCCTTGTCCATGACATGTACCACGTCCTCTTCCTCTTCCTCTATTGTTGAAAAGGACCTGTTCAGAATTGTTTCCACCCTGCATAGAGGAGTCTTCCTCAAGTTCCTTCTCTTTCTCAATCAATAAGGACACCAAATCTGTAAATGAGTGAAAGTTTCTCTTGAAGATGGATGCCAGTTTTGAACTATTTGTACTCAGGACCCAAACCTTGCAGACAGACCTCTACTTATCATCATCATCGATGGTAACACCAATCAATGCAAGTGACTCACATATGTCCTTTATCTTTAGCAAATAGTTGTTGATGGACAGGATTTTCTTCTGCACAATATTCAGCTCAATCTTCAACTACAACCTCCTTGCCTTTGTGTTGGTCGCATCCAATGATAGCAAAGTGTCCCAAGCCTCCTTAGGAGATTGAGCATCATGTATATGCCCAATCATAGTTTCATGTACGCTGACAAAAAGCTAGCACATGACCTTCCGAGTTCCCTAGTTCTAATCTTTATATGTCTTAATTTGCACAGCAGTCACATCTTCGTCTGGCAATAGTGGTGCTACCTCAAGCTCTCCATCAATGTAGTCCCAATAACCTCTACCCATAAGTAATTTGGTCATTTTGAACTTCCAAGCATGGAATGTTTTCTTGTCCAGCTTCTCACTGACAACCTGGTTTAGCCCATCATTGTTGGATGACATGTTTCCAACCCTTCACACAGTCTTCGAGCACCCTGCTAAAAATAGTTGTTACCATCTGTAACCACAATCTACATATACACACTTATTTCACTGTACTAAACATTGTTTATGCACACTGTAGTCAAAACGAAGCTTTTTGCACCACCTATTTGTAGATCTGCAAAATCCCAAACCTTAGCGTTTTTGCATGGAAATTTCTAACTCCAAAGCAGGAGTCAAAACTCGCCCGAAATGGAAATCTAGCTACATAGTTTTACTCCAAAGGACTATATAAAAACCTAAGATGCACACTCTCCAAGTGGAATCACTTGAATCGGAGATCGTTGACGACGACTCCTGAGAATATCAAAGCCGCATCCTAGGCTGCTCTTGCTTGTTGCTCCAAGATCCTCAGGCACAACCAGGCTCTGATACCATGTCAAGAGATAGAGAAGGAGAGAGCTCGAGCTCTTGCAAGTGCACACACACACACACACACAAAGATGGATATATAAGACTATACTTCTTCTTCTTCACAAACTCAAGATAAGAGGTCTACAAAAACATAAGGAAAAATACAACATAAAAGGAAAAATCGTACAACAGTTTAGTATGAGTCGCTCGTGAGTGAGGTGAGTAGGCAAGTGTGCAATCACTCTAGTAGGTAGACCATCCTGGTGCAGTCGATATGTAGTATCACTGGCAAAGATATGAGTATCCACCAAGGTGAGCTAGTGATGATGATGATGATTGTTGGCGATAGTCATCCAAGAGTCGTACATGTTGAGCTTGACATCTCAACATCCTATTTTTTCTTGTGCCTCATGTGGTTTACTAGTGTTTTGCAAGAGTTTAAGTTGTGTGTCAGCTATCGATGCTACTCTTTTAAGACCATATTAGGTAAAGTGGGAAAATCCCAATTCCCAGGTTGGACAACTTTCAATATATCATGTACAAAATATAGAGATTTTGTCAAAAATTTGAGTTTTCTTAAGGTCTCATTCCACTTTATGCACATACAATACACAATGAAAACAACTAAAATACCATGGTTTCAATCAATTGGATTATTAGGAGACGAGTATATTGCATCCATTATCGTTTTCTATGTTCTACTGTCCTAACTACAACTTATCTCAACATGGAGAGCTTGGTTTCTAGGTCCACCACTTGTCCAAGTTAATGTAAAAGTGACTCAAGGTTCACAACTTGTGAAAGCAAGGATCCATTGAGGAATACAATCCACTTGGCTATTTTTCCTTAATTTATTGCATGTGACATTCAAGCAAGGTCCACTTCTAATCTATAACTTCTTAATTTGAGGCATGGGACATACATAAAATATGTAGCATATGCTCTATTGCCTCATAGGAAGGTTGGTTTCAAGGTGCACTTATCCATGCTAGCCTATCTTGGAGAAATGATGGAGCTTGCTTCTCTCCTTGTTTCAATGGAGACTAGCTTGGACAAGTGGTGGACCTTTGCTTCTCTCTATGTTTCAATAGAGTTAGCTTGGACAAGTGGTGATCTTGGAACAAAACCCCCATGTAAAACATATCATGGGTATTCCAAGTGATTAGAAAGATTACCATTTAAGATATAACCTTATAGGTTGGACAACTAGATCTTGGCTTGGAGAAATGGTGGACCTTTGATTCTCTCCATGTTTCAATGGAGTCTATCTTGGAGAAATGGTGGAGCTTGCTTCTGTCCATGTTTCAATGGAGCCTAGCTTGAACAGTTGGTGGACCTTTGCTTCTCTCTATGTTTCAATAGAGTTAGCTTAGACACGTGGTGGATCTTCAAAATAAACCAACTACTATCAATGTTGCCTAGCTTGGACAAGTGGTGGAGTGTTTCTCTACTCCATGTTTCAATGGATCTTAGCTTGGACAAGTGTTGGACCTTAAAACAAAAACCCCATGTACAACATAGAATGGATTTTCTAGATTTCAATGGAGTCTAGCTTTAACAAATGGTGGAGCTTGTCTTCATCCATGTTTCAATGAAACTAGCTTGGATGTAACAAACCCTCCCATGTACAACATATCATTGGTTTTCTAAGTGATGGGAAGGAATACCATTCAAGATATAAACTTATAGCTTGGATAAGTAGTTGACTTTAAAACCAAATTCATCATAATACAATGAAATACAGGTCAGCCAATTCCTAAATCTTGAGACCAAACCTCCCATGCTATTAGAGATAATATATTGGATAAGTGGTGGACCTTCTATTATTTTCCCATGCCTAGTTTAGACAACCGGTACACTTCGCAGCTATAAAGGTTGGACGAGTTGTGGAGCCTTGTTTCTATCCATGTTTTAATGGATCCTAGCTTGGACAAGTGGTGGACCTTGGAAAAAAGCTTCCATGTACAACATATATGAGGTTTTCCATGTTTTAATGGAGCCTATCTTGGACAAATGGTGAAGCTTTCTTCTCTCCATGTTGATTTTGGAACTACCTTAGACAAGTGGTGGAGCTTTTCTTTTCTACTCTTCATAATACAATGAAGTATATGTTGGTTACATGGTGAATCTTAAGGCCAAACCTCCCATTTTACTAGAGATGATAGGTTGGACAAGTGGATCAACCTTCTATCATTTCTCCATGACTATATTGGACAATTAGTAGACATAACATCTCTCTATGTTGTCTAGAGATGAGCTTGGACAAGTGATGGACCCTGCTTCTCTCTCCCCTTGGTTTACTAGTTTGAAGACTCAGTATATATACTTTCTTAGATCTAACTTGAACAAGTGGTGGACCTTGCATCCACAATCTTAATTCAGTATAAAAAAGTATATGAAAAAATAACATAGGAATCTTGGTTTGAAGGTCAAGCAATTAGGTTCCAAATGCACATAATAATATATTTTCCACCCATATTAAAAGAAAGTTAAATATGCACATAATAATATATTTTCCAAATGCACATAATAATATATTTTCCACCCATATTAAAAGAAAGTTAAATATGTTATTACCAAATTGACAAAGGTAACGTCCAAAAATTATATCTTTCCATCTTGTCAGATCTAAATCTTCATCAAGGCGACATGCATGTATACATCAACTTTCAAGCCATTCAAAAATACATGCACTTAGATTCCATAGTTTTGTTTTCAAAGTCTTTTAGGTTCTAAAACTCTTTCACATAAAGTATGTAATGACAAAATTCTTGAAGCAAACATTTGTGCCCAAGAAAAAGATCCCTCTCACATATTTAAAGTCCATGAATTCTCTGATCCACACTTACAAGTTTTATTTTGACATCAAACATCAATTCTTTCATAGTTCCAAATAAATGCAACCTCGATATGAATTGACAAAAAATGAATTTCTTTTACTATATGACCCAACATAGGCCCCAATCAAATAAAAAATGAGTCCCCAAAAATTTGGGTGCACTCTAGCAATACATCAGAGTCCCCTTACAATAGGATGCACTCCAATAGTACATTGAAGTCCCCTTAGAGTAGGGTGCACTCCATTCAAGTGTTCATAAAATTGACACACCTTTTATAAAAAAAAAAAAAGACTATATCAAATTATACAAATGTTGAAAGATACACACTAGAATAAAAAAAGCATCTTATAGCCATATTTATTCAATGCTTTCGTGTTGACAAGTACACACCAAGGACATAATTTGTCTCAGAATCACTATACTGATTTACAATTGTGTTATATGTATAGACTCTCTTATCTCTTGCATACAACCATCCTACCAACCATGGAATTATGGTTCTCTGCAAGAAGTTTTGAAGTTGCTCGGAAGTTTGCCTCCACATCTTTGGAAATATAAGATATGTCCCTGGCATGTTCCACATCACCCTATATGGAGTGTCATCAAAAATTAAGGTATTGTTTGCATCCAAATCCTCAAATATCTTCCAAATATCACTCAGATTTTTGTGATAAACCCTTGTAAATCCTAACATGATATTTGGATTTTGGCAATTTTTGTTACTCATAAACACCTTGAACTTGGTATACTGCTCAGGAAAACACTTTTGTGTGATGCGTTGCACCCTTGTTAAGTTATAGCAACTCCATATCCATAGCTCAAAGTATTCAGCACAAAAATCCAAAAAACTTTGTGCGTCTGGTCGCACCACATGATAAACTTCATCTTTGTCCTCCACAAGTCGCATGTGTTGAGCCCAAGATGGCATAGAATCTCCATGTTTCATTTCAACTGTCTTGAGAAGTAACCCCTCTAGATCCAAGATAAGTACTCTTTTGATGTCCTTGAAAGCAAGTGGTAGGTGATAAGGAGGTGATTCATTCCTTGGACAAGGTCTTGGAGGAGGTTGGATGGGTAATTCAATAGTTTTCTTCAATTTATGCCAGCATATAGCCAATCCATTTTTCTGTAATGGTTCTGAAATTAAAGAACAAGAACACTTAATGCAAACACAACAATAGACATGATTTTTACATTGTCTACCCTAAGGTTTTATTAGATACCAAAATCCATCTATGATCTACTCATTAATAGAAAGAAAGTCAAATTAAAATCCTGACTCTTTTTTATGCTACACTCTCTCTTAGTCTCAATACCATGGAGTTCAACTAGATTTAAGTCAACTAATAACTACTACTTGTTGTTAAAGGTATGCTTGAAGTGTATAAGGCTTAACCAATGCTCTAGTGTAGAATGGGTATTTAGGTCTCAAGGTCTACCACTTATCCAAGCAAAGATCCATTTAGATATGGAAACCCAATTTTTCTTAATATAATGATATAGAGTGGACAAGTGGTGAATCCTGAGACCAAGCCACTCATGCTACTAGGGATAATAGGTTGGACAAGTGGTGGACCTTGAATGTAAACCCCCCATGTACAAAGTATCAGGGGTTTTGGGTATTTCAATGGACTCTAGCATCTTGGAAACATGGTGGAGCTTACTTCTCTCCATGTTTCAATGGAGTCTATCTTGGATAAATGGTGGAGCATCATTCTCTCCATGTTTCAATGGAGCCTACCTTGGACAAGTGGTGCATGTTTGTTTCTCTCTATGTTTGAACAGATCTAGCTTGGACAAGTGGTGGACCTTGGAACAAAATCCCCATGTAAAACATATCATGGACATTACAAGTGGTGAGAAAAAATACCATTCAATATATAACCTTATAGGTTGGAAAAGTGGTGGACCTTAACACCCAATTATTATTAATATAATGACATAGAGTGGACAAGTGGTGAATCTTGCGACCAAACCTACTAGGAAAAGTACGTTGGACAAGTGGTGGACCTTGAATGCAAACCCCCCATGTACAAAATATTACTCATGCTACTAGGAATAATTTGGTATTAAGGTCCATGTTTCAATGGAGCCTAGCTTGGAAAAGTGGTGGACCTTTGTTTCTCTCTATGTTTCAATAGAATTTTCTTGGACAAGTGGTGATCCTTGGAACAAAACCCCCATGTAAAGCATGTCATGGGCATTACAAGTGGTGAGAAAAAATACCATTCAAGGTATAACCTTATAGGCTGGACAAGTGGTGGACCTTAGCACCCAATTCCTCTTATTATAATGACATATAGTGGAAAAGTGGTGAATTGTGAGACCAAACCTACTAGGGATAATAGGTTGGAGAAATGGTTGACCTTGAATGTAAATCACCCATGTACAAAATATCATGGGTTTTGCGTATTTCAATGGAGCCTAGCATCTTGGAGACATGGTGGAACTTACTTCTCTCCATGTTTTAATGGAGCCTATCTAGGAGAAATGGTGGAGGTTCCTTCTCTCCATGTTTCAATGGAGCCTAGCTTGGACAAGTCGTGGACCTTTGTTTCTCTCTATGTTTGAATATGGTTAGCTTGGACAAGTGGTGGATCTTGGAATGAAACTCCCATGTAAAACATATCATGGGCATTTCAAGTGGCGAGAAAGGATACCATTTAAGATATAACCTTATAGGTTGGACAAGTGGTGGAATTTAACACAATATAATGACATAGAGTGTACAAGTGGTGAATCTTGAAACCAAACCACTCATGCTACTAGGGATAATAGGTTAAACAAGTGGTGGGCCTTGAAATAAAACCCCCTAGAGTGTTTCAATGGATCCTAGCTTGGAAACATGGTAAAGCTTGCTTCTCTCCATGTTTCAATGCAGCCTATCTTGGATAAATGGTGCAGCATCATTCTCTCCATGTTTCAATGGAGCCTAGATTGGACAAGTGGTGGACCTTTGTTTCTCTCTATGTTTAAATAGAGTTATCTTGGAAAAGTGGTGGACCTTGGAACAAAAACCCCATGTAAAACATATCATGGGCATTACAAGTGGTGAGAAAAAATACCATTCAATATATAACCTTATAGGTTGGACAAGTGGTGGACCTTAACACCCAATTATTCTTAATATAATGACATAGAGTGGATAAGTGGTGAAATTGGGACCAAACCTACTAGGGAAATAGGTTGGACAAGTGGTGGACCTTGAATGTAAACGCCCCATGTACAAAATATCACTCATGCTACTAGAAATAATTTGGTATTAAGGTCCATGTTTCAATGCAGCCTAGCTTGGAAAAGTGGTGGACCTTTGTTTCTCTCTATGTTTCAATAGATTTATCTTGGATAAGTGGTGTACCTTGGAACAAAACCCCCATGTAAATCATGTCATGGGCATTACAAGTGGTGAGAAAAAATACCATTCAAGCTATAACATTATAGGTTGGACAAGTGGTGGACCTTAACACCTAATTCCTCTTAATATAATGACATAGAGTGGACAAGTGGTGAATCATGAGACCAAACCTACTAGGGATAATAGGTTGGACAAGTGGTGAACCTTGAATGTAAACCCCCCATGTACAAAAAATTATGGGTATTGGGTATTTCAATGGAGCCTAGCAACTTGGAGACATGGTGGAGCTTATTTCTCTCCATGTTTCAATGGAGCCTATCTAGGAGAAACAGTGGAGGTTCCTTCTCTCCATGTTTCAATGAGCCTAGCTTGGACAAGTGGTGGACCTTTCTTTCTCTATATGTTTTAATAGAGTTAGCTTGGACAAGTGGTGGACCTTGGAATGAAACCCCCATGTAAAACATATCATGGGCATTTCAAGTGGTGAGAAAGGATACTATTTAAAATATAACCTTATAGGCTGGACAAGTGGTGGACTTTAACACATATTTCTTCTTAATATAATGACATAGAGTGTACAAGTGGTGAATCTTGAGACCAAACCACTCTTGCTACTAGGGATTATAGGTTGGACAAGTGGTGGACCTTGAATGTAAACCCCTCATGTACAAAATTATGGGTTTAGGGTATTTCAATGGAGCCTAGCTTGGAGACATGGTGGAGATTGCTTCTCTCAATGTTTCAATGGAACCTATCTTGGAGAAATGGTGGATCATCCTTCTCTCCATGTTTCAATGGAGCCTATCTTGGACAAGTGGTGGATGGAGTTAGCTTGGACAAGTGGTGGGTCTTGGAACAAAACCCCTTTGTAAAACATAGCATGGACATTACAAGTGATGAGGAAAAATATCATTCAAGATATAACCTTATAGGTTGGAAAAGTGGTGATGGACCTTGATAAGTGGTGAAGGATACCATTTAAGATATACCCTTATAGGTTGGACTAGTGGTGGACCTTAACACCCAGTTATTCTTAATATAATGACATAGAGTGGATAAGTGGTGAATCTTAAGACCAAATCACTCATGCTACTAGGTATAATACGTTAGAGAAGTGGTAGACCTTGAATGCAAACACCCCATGTACAAAATATCATGGTTTTAGGGTGTTTCAATGGAGCCTAGAATCTCGGAGACATGGTAGATCTTGATTCTTTCCATGTTTGAATGGCACCTATCTTGGAAAAATGATGGAGGTTACTTCTCTCCATACTTCAACGGAGCCTAGCTTTGACAAGTGGTGAACCTTTGCTTCTCTCTATGTTTGAATAGAGTTAGCTTGGACAAGTGGTGGACCTTTGCTTCTCTCTATGTTTGAATAGAGTTAGCTTGGACAAGTGGTGGACCTTGGAATGAAACCCCCGTGTAAAACATATCATGGGCATTTCAAGTGGTGAGAAAGGATACCATTTAAGATATAACCTTATAGGTTGGACAAGTGGTGGACCTTAATACATAGTTCTTCTTAATATAATGACATAGAGTGTACAAGTGGTGTATCTTGAGACCAAAACACTCGTGCTACTAGGGATCCTAGCTTGGACAAGTGGTGGACCTTGGAAAAAAGTCCCCCTGTACAACATAGATGAGTTTTTTCATGTTTTAATGGAAGAGAGATTCGACAAATGGTGGAGCTTGCTTATCTCCATGTGGATTTTAGAACTAGCTTGGACAAGTGGTGGAGCTTTGCTTTTTTACTCTTCATAATACAATGATGTATAGGTTGGTTACATGGTGAATCTTAAGGCCAAACCTCCCATCTTACTAGAGATGATAGGTTGGACAAGTGGTCAACCTTCTATCATTTCTCCATGCCTATAATTAGACAATTAGTAGAACTAGCATCTTTCTATGTTGTCTAGAGCTGAGCTTGGACAAGTAGTGGACCTTGCTACTCTCTTCCCTTGGATTATTAGTTTGAAGACTCATTATATATACTTGCTTAGATCTATATAATTACTCATTAGTTAGGTTACAAGTGGGTATGTAATTTGTTAGCCTCAAGGGACTTTGAATATTGAATAGTAAGACCAAGTGCTGGTTTGAAGATCTTTTGCTTATCTAAACTAGACTCTAACTCAATAATAAGTTTCATAAGTTCCACGAATTGTCCTATCTAGGCTCCAAAAGAGTCTTAATTGGTTTGTGCTAGATTATAACTTCCTTGATGGGGTAGAATCCTAGAAAAATGAGGCACTATAAGTTTTACCTTAGCTCAAATGGATTTTTCACTTAAACTCGACTGCAATTTGGCTATCTAGTCTTTGTCTCGATGGATTTTAACACTAGATACATAGTAGTGATATTTAAGCTTCATGTCTCTTCACTTGATCGAGATATGAGACCATACTTTCAAGGTCACCACTTGTCTTACCTAAAGACCAATGTGAGACATGGGAGCAAGAAAGCCATCCGATATTGTTTTAAGGACTATTACATAGGCAATCAATAACTTAAGTAAAGAAAAAAAACTTGGATCTTTCACAATTAATAACTTAAGTAAAGCCAAAAAGACTTGGATCTTTGACAGTTTTTTTCAAACTAAAAAAGCACAATCTCATGCTAACAAAACTATAAATCACAATTGAAAGGTTTGAACAAGAAAAAGATCAACAATCTTAATAAGACGGATACTTTTCATTTCATTTGATGATTACAAACTAAAATAAAGTCTCTCAAGAAATTGATAAACAAAAAATGTAGGTGACTGCTTCATTATTTTGAGCAAAAATATCAAAATCTCTATTGATTGAGCTCCATCTAGTAGTATCCTTTGTAAGATCCTGCAAGAAGGAATAAAAAGAAAGATTTGTTAGATACCATGCACATGAGTGTTCAAGCATGTGTATCAAGAATATATGACATGTCACTAGTACCTTAGGGTTGCTTTCTATCCAGCCTTAGAAGATTGTTCTCAGCTTTCACCTTATTTATATAAGCCTTTGCTGTGGTTGCCTTCAAAACTCCTTTTGTGTTACAACCCAATTGCCTAGCTAAAGTGGTCAATTGTGACGCCTTCATGCTTTCAATGGGTGTACGCTCCTTTGCCAAGATCTCTTGTATTTGGGCTCTTCTCATTTCATTGCGGTGGCTTGTGTCACTTGCATCTTCAATGATAGTTTCATCTCTGTCACCTTTTGCAGGTGGTATTCTTCTTGTAAAGAACACCTTAGCTGACCAAACATCATTTTTCTGCTTCCAATACTCCATGATTTGTTTGTATTCACTATCATTTGTCACTATAGGTTGTCCATAACGATTAGAAGCAATTAAATCACGCACATCCCTTCTCTCATCAAGCTGAATCAAGTATGGCAGTAGCTCCTCCAAGAGCATATTGTCAACCATCTTCTGAGCATCAAATTGTGGTGGAAAAATGCAATTGTTTGCTGGTGAAATACATCCCTTGTAAGGAGAGTCATCAATAAGCACTGTTCTTTGTGGATCACATTCAAACCCCATGGCAATTTTGGCTAGAGGCTTGAACATTGCCTCAACGTTTGGATTGTCGGGTCTAAACAATTTTTGAGTTTGAGCGGTGTAGCAAACATCTTGCGACCAAATTGCAAAGAAAGGCAATGTATCCTCAGCTAAGTTGTTTAGTGCTGCAAGGATTTGATACACATTATTCCTAGTAGCTGTCGACCAAATTGCAACATTAAACCTTTGTAAAATAGTCTTCAAGAATTGGATGCAACCTGGCCTGAGTATAATATATCTTTTTGAATCCATTTGCACTGAGTTGTGGTGTGAGGATGGTTGAGGGGAACGTTTCAACAATAGACCATTTAAATCCAATATAATTGTAAGCATGGATTTCTCAACATCTACGCTACATGACGTAGTACCAATTGGCAATAGCTCGTGAGTGGACTTTTCAGTCTCTTTTGATGTATGTTGCATTTTTGAAGCATCGATTTCTTGGTTCTCATTATTGGAAGCTTGCTCAAGTTGCACAACACTAGACTCTAGTATAGAAATATCATCCATCTTGGGCACTTTAGAAACCATAGAATCTATGGATTCTATAGTTGTTGACTGAACCATAGGAGCGTTATCCATCCCAGTTTGTGAATCTAAGAAAACACACACACAAATGGTATCTCAAAACCACTAGAATTTTATTCACCATATTTATATGTAGAACTCCTAGTAAGAAATTTATTTAAGGTAAAGTCGTTGTTAGAATCCTTGCAACCATTTTCAGCATTCGTACACCAAACACCACTTGTCTAAAATACAATCTACTAACTCAACATTTTCCATCCTACACTTTATTAAAGATGAGTACTTAAAGTGAAAACTAAAAGCCACCCTTGTTGAGGAAACATGGATACAAGGTCCACCAAATGTCCAACCTAGACTACAAGAAAATAATTAGAGATTTGGCTTAGATTTGGATTCAAAGGCCACCACTTATTCAAGTAAGATAACTCCACTTGTTTAAGACAGTAATGTTTGAAGCCCCACCACTTGTCCAACCTAGACATTGATTAAATTTTGGTAAGATTTATCACAAATCTAGAGTAGAATCAAGATTCTATGGCCAAGGTAGTCAAATATGTTAACAACACACAAAGCATAAGAGCACTCTAGATTCTCGTTGAGCATAAACTAAACAATAATCAAATGTTATATTCACTTGAGATTTCATCCATGAAAAATGAAAATGATGCATGTACTTGAGATTTCCATCCATGTACAATACTTTACAATGTCAAGTAAAGTTATAGTCAGCAAACAACTCTTCTCCTGCTTCAACTTGACAAATAGTCTCAATGCATACATGGCCATATTCTTCTGACTTGATGTGTGAAGAGGTGCATTTATGCCAAGGTGGCAAATTTGGATCAAATGTATAGCGTATGTTGGGACAGACATTTGTACTGTGAGAACTATTTATATAGCCCGACACGTTTCCTTCTTCTACACAACCAATAATGTATGATTGATCTTCCTCTTCTTCTATGTTTGGATCCTCTAGAAGAGAATATTTATAAGCTCTTGGAAATATTTTGCATATCTTTTTCCAGTCTTGAAATCTATACTTATGCCCTCCATAGTTTAGAATAGTCAAACCACTTTCCAGGGTAGTATGCACAAATAGCCCATAACCAGCTCCTTCAATACATGAAAGTCGCACTTCAAAATCCACACCGTTAATATGGAAAATTACATCTTTGGGAATAGGAAAAGTTGGTGTCCCAAAAGGATCTTCATGCCAATCATAGTGTGAAATACATCTAGATTTTATATCACTTAACTCCTTTGTGTCTGCAAAAAGAAGAAATATTATGCATAAAATAATGACAATATCAAAGAAAGATATCATTATTTTATAGTCCAATAGGTCCATTGTATGGAAGACTTAGAGTGCCTCTTACATGGTGCCTCCAAGGTTTCCAAAAAAATAAAATCATTGGAAAAAAAAGGCCACTGTGTCTCCAATCTATTGCCCATTTGAAGCATAGAGAGAACCAAGGTCCACCACTTGTCCAAGCTAGACATGGAGCATTGACACAAGATCCAACACTTATCCAAGAACCCTATAGTATATGTGGTAACATGGGATGCATTGATGCAACAAAAGTAGTCTAGCCTCCTCATCCATCTCTTTTTCTTGTAGCCTAGAGGGATTAGTTTCAAGGTCTATCACTAGTCAAAAACTACACATAGAACATTGATACAAGGTTCCACCACATGTGAAACCTATCATCTCTAGTAGCATGGATGGTTTGATATCAAGGTTCATCGCGTGTCCTACCTATACTCTATTGTAGCATATAGATTCTGGTTTGGTGGTACTACACTTGTCCAAACTTGGCTTGTTGTTGATATCTGGAGGTAATCAAGGGTCCTCCACTTGTCCAAGTTAGGCATATAAAACAATTGCAAGGTCCACCATGTGTACAACATATGATTGATTATAGCATGCATGGTCTTATTTCATGGGCAACCATCTTCTCTCCAACATGTGTCCAACCTCGGCTCCATTGAAGCATGGAGAGAAGCAAGGTCCACCACTTATCAAAGCTATTATTTTCTCCCAGTGCTTTCAAAACCCATAATACGTTGTACATGGGGGGGGGGGATTCTTGTTTCAAGGTCCACCCCTTGGCTAAGATTGGATCCATTGAAACATAAAGAGAAGCAAGCTCTACCATTTGTCCAAGCTAGGAGCCATTGAAACATGAAAACCCCATAATATGTTGTATACGAGGGGTGTTTTTCAAGGTCTACCACTTGTCTAAGCTATGGTCCATTGGAACATGGAGAGAAGCAAAGCTCCACCACTTTTCTAAGCTAGGATCCATTGAAACATGGAGAGAAGCAAGCTCCATTGTTTGTCTAAGCTAGGCTCCATTGGAACAAGGAGAAAACAAGCTCCACCACTTGCCTATTATTGCATAGAGATTCTGGTTTGAAGGTCCACCACTTGTCCAACCTTGCCTTCATGTATGGAGATAATCAAGAGTGCAATGCTTCTCTAAGCTAGGGACATAAAAGAGTTTCAAGGTCCACTACATATACGATCTATGATGGGTTGTAGCATGGGAGGTTTCATTTTAAGGTTGACCACTTCTCCAGCTCCGCTTGTCCAACCTCAGATCCATTGAAGAATGGAGAATAAAGGTGTACCAACTCTCCAAAATAGGCAGGACAATCTCTATAAAACCCATGAATTGTTAATATATGCTATGCTGTGGAGTTTTGTTTGAAGTTCCACTCCTTATCCAAGCTACAATCCATTGAAGCATGGAACTAAGTAAGATATATCTCTAGTCCAAGATAGGATCCATTGAAACATAGAGAGAATCAAGGTCCACCACTTGTCCAAGCTATGCATGGGTAATTGATATAAGGACCACTACGTTTTCACCTATACTATGCTCTATCATGGATGGTTTCATATCCTACCAATTTTCCAACCTATTTAGTAGGTTGTATTATGGGGGTTTGGTTTCAAGGTACTTCACTTGTCTGAGGTGGGTTCCATTGAACCATGGAGAGAAACTATGTCTACCACTTGTCCGAAATATGCTCCTTTAAAACATAAAAACAAGGTCCACCACTTGTCCAAGCTAAAGTTTCTCTCCATTGAAGCATGGAGAGAAACAAGGTCTACCACCTGTCCAAAATATGCTCCATTGAAACATAAAAGCAAGGTCCACCACTTGTCCAAGCTAATATAACAAATGGGTGTTGGTTACAAGGTGTACCACACTTGTCTAAACTAGTCTTCATGCAAGGTCTACCACATGTCCAAGCTATATGAGCTTGTTTTGAAGGTCTACCACACCTCTTGAAATTAGGATCCATGTAAGGTCCACCTTTTGTCAAGCTATGCATTTAATGAGTACTAAAACTAAGTAAATTGCAGTACTTAAATACCTTTCCAAGCTCATTAAGATTTTGGTCTCTAAGGCCGGCCACCACCACATGTCTAATCTATGCTCTAATTGATTACTTATGCTATTTCTCTCAAAGTCCAAACATAAGCTCCCTTCTAGCAAGGTTAGTTTAAATTTAGGCTCCAGCACCTGTCTAAGCTAGGTTCAATTTATGAAGCATCACCATTTAACCATGCTACGATCTAATGTATCATATCAAGGGGGTATTGATAAAAGGTCCAAAACTTATTGAGTTCAAGCTCTTAAGTAATTAAGTCTTTGTGAGTATTAAATGTTTTAGTTTTAGTCTACAGATCCACCATTCAAAAACTCAAGTAATTTACTATTTACATTCAAACCTTGAATGCTTGAGATAAAAAATACAAGCTCAATCAATACTATATAAAGCAAAATCTAACATTAAGAGTATCAAATCAGTAACAAGAAACACTAACATGCACAAGAAACTCAAAACATACGTGTCTCCATTTCCAAAAAGTCCTCCATTGACAGATGATGGTGTTGTTGTTGTTCTTCTTCTCTTTGTGGAGAGCACTCCTCTGTAACAGGCACAATGTCGCCTGATTGCGAAGTGGATTGTTGAAGTCCAGCCCATTTTTCTATATCTTCATGAGACTTAACAAAGTCTAGCAGCATGGTCTCCATGCTTTTTGCCTCCTCCACACTATCAATTAAGCAGATGACTTCTTTTTTCTGTTGTATTCCTTCTTGTGCAACCAAGGAGCCATCACCAAAAACATCAACAAGCTTGCGGTCTTCAAAACAATATGTACAAATGTAGTGCTTGACCAAAGCTCTTTTTTTGGCCTCCAAATATTGCAAATCTGACATATCGTTATCTGCTACTTGAAGAAGAGAACAATCAATTGGCATGGGATGTTCCTCTGATCTTCTTCTCAGGTCTTCAAATGCATTGCCTTGTCCCAAGAAGGCAATAACTGTTAGGAATTGAATTGCTCCTTTGCAAGGAGCTGATGGAAAGTGATGCAATGCACCACAACAATGGTAGCTCAAATTATCTCCCATGGCGTGAAAGGCACATTGCAATTTTGTGAAGTTAGTGAAATCCACAAATGCAAGAAAGACAAATCCAGGATCTGTTGACCCTCCAGCAATAGCCAAGATCCCATCCAAAGCATTGTTAAATGTCTCCTCACTCCACTTCAAATTGCCTCCAACGTTTTTTGTCATATCTAAAACACATAAGCCAATAGGCACTTTATTATTGAAGTGGCGCATCAAGTAGAGATTGCCTTCCATTTGTAGGCTCACCACATAGATTGACCATGGCAAATCTCTAGGCTCAGTTTTCTCCTTTTGAAGGTGAATTGCCCATTGCATGTATTTTATTGCTCCATCTGGAAAAGCCATTTTCTTTGTTCCACGCGTCAAACTAGATCTGATCCATTCCTCGCATAGCATTAAAATTGTTTTATAAACAACATCATTGATGTTATACATTTTGACCACCTCCTCCCAGTCTTTACATGGTGAAGACTCATTCAAATTGTTGAAGCCTTCAAGAAGTGCATCTTGAATCAATTTGTCTTGCTTCAACTGCTTGATTCGATCATACATGTCAGTTGCATCACCATCCTTTGCACTCTTTGACAGTAAAATCTTCTCATCTCTAATCTCTTCTTGAATAGTCTTTACCTCTGATTCCTCAAGGCCACAAAGATATCTAAATACAGTTGTTGGGGGTTTCTTATTCTCCTCTTCTAGATTTTCAATGATTTCTATCCAGCAATCATAAACTAAATCAGAGTAGGACCATGTGTGCCTGTTTAGCAATCCAACTTGCTGCTGCACTCATTCTTGCCAATCGAAAGAAAACCCTGAAAAGAAATAGAGAAATAATTAAACTATTGAGCAAGATTTGTTAATTAAACACTATCAAAAAGACAAAGAAAATAACTTACATCCCATCCGGCACGAGATGCATGTCCCTCTGCAATTCCACTTGCTGCCTTTGGTGGTCGTCCTGCGAAGATCCATTGACTCCGTAAATGTCTCAATATTTGGCTGTAAGGTTGCTTGACATACAATGCCTGAGCCTCCTCATTTGCAATGGCAGATATAGCAGTTGCAACAAATGGAGGAGCATTCACAACAATGCGAGCCTTTCTAAATTTATACACGCTAATCAGTCTTTCAAAGATCTCTTTGTTGTTTTGTTCATTGTGAAGCAAAACTTTTGCAGCATAGATTGAATGCTGCCCATCAAGAATCCAATAATGATAATCTTTAATTTTTTGCTCCTCTACCTCTTCTACTGCCAAAGGAGTCCCCTTCTTTGATTTTGCATTTCGAACAGGCATCAAATATGCACATGCTGCAGGCTTGGTCGTACTCCGTGAAAATCCAAATAACACACTTTCAGCGTGTTTTTTATCCATAATACGTGCATTATAGTGATCAGGAGCAAGCCAACAATTTTGAATAGGGATATCAAATTCCCTATATTGGAAAGGAAAATAATTTATGTACTTATTCATTCCACCTGTATCTTTTTCTTGTCCTTTCATGGCCTCAGCTTCTAAAACATCTGGATCCACAATTCTCATCTTTGACATTGAACCCTCTGTTGATGAGGATGCCAAAGATGCCTTGTCTACATCCAAAATGGAGCTAGTTCGCTTAGCTTCTACTTTCTGCACTTTTGCTTGCTTCTTTGTGGATGGTGGTCGTGAAGCTTTCACCTTTTTTCGTTGTAGTGTGGCAATGATGGAGCTTTGAAGTTGATCTGCTGTGATATTTGGATTTGATTCTGCAAACTTCCATCCTCGAGAAAACATTGTCTCTTCTTTGTTTCTAGACATGCGCTCCAATGCATATGCTCCTGGAGATAGTTGAAATTCTAGATTCATTGGAACTAGAATGTCAATGCATTCCACCTCTGGATGACTATCAACTACAGAGACAGATGCTTCCACAACTTGTCCAACATCTTCAACAAGCTGTCATTATCCTTTTTGGCAATAAATAGATGCACCTTATGAAATTGTGCACCCTCTATACCATGTATGTCCAAATACCATTTCCTAAGATCATTGCAAGTATAGTCAACTGAGACAGCAACCCTTGCAACCTGTTTTTTTGGAGCCATCTTTCCTGAAACAAAAAAAACCAAATGTTATTTTAACATATACTTTTTTGTAATGATTAATGTTTGGTGAATACAAGTTCCGGCCCACTTGTTCAAGCTAGATCTAAGCAAGTATACATAGTGATCATTTAAGCTAGTAAACTAAGGGAAGGGAGAAGTAAGGTCCACCACTTGTCCAAGCTTAGCTCTAGACAACATGGAGAGATTGGAGGTCTACTAATTGTCTAATATAGGCTAACTATATTGAAACATAGAGAGAAGCAAAGGTCCACCACTTGTCCAATCTAGGGTCCATTGAAACATGGAGAGAAGGATGCTCCACCATTTGTCCAAAATAGGCTCCATTGAAACATGAAGAGAACAAGATGCACCATGTCTTTGAGATGCTAGGCTCCATTGAAATACCTTAAACCCATGATATTTTGTATATGTGGGGTTTAAATTCAAGGTCCACCACTTGTCCAACCTATTATCCCTAGTAGCATGAGTGGTTTGGTCTCAAGATTCACCACTTTTCCACTCTATGTCATTATATTAAGAAGATCTGGGTGTTAAGGTCCACCACTTGTCCAACCTATAAGGCTATATCTTAAATGGTATTATTTACCACCACTTGGAATGCACATGATGGGTTTTACATAGGGGTACGGTTCCAAGGTCCACCACTTGTCCAAGCTAACTCTATTGAAACATAGAGAGAATCAAAGGTCCACCACTTGTCCAAGCTAGGCTCCATTGAAACATGGAGAGAAGGATGCTCCACCATTTGTCCAAGCCAGGTTTGATTGAAACATGAAGAGAGCAAGCTGCACCATGTCTCCAAAATGCTAGGCTCCATTGAAATATCTTAAACCCATGATATTTCGTACATGGGGGGTTTACATTCAAGGTCCACCACTTGTCCAACCTATTATCACTAGTAGCATGAGTGGTTTGATGTCAAGATTCACCACTTTTCTACTCTATGTCATTATATTAAGAAGATCTGGGTGTTAAGGTCCACCACTTGTCCAACCTATAAGGCTATATCTTAAAGGGTATTCTTTCTCACCACTTGGAATGACCATGATAGGTTTTACATGGGGGTTTGGTTCCAAGTTCCACCACTTGTCCAAGCTAACTCTATTGAAACATAGAGAGAAGCAAAGGTCCACCACTTGTCTAAGCTAGGGTCCATTGAAACATGGAGAGAAGGATGCTCCACCATTTGTCCAAGATAGGCTCCATTGAAACATGAAGAGAAGCAAGCAAGCTGCACCATGTCTCCAAGATGCTAAGATCCATTGAAATACCTTAAACCCATGATATTTTGTACATGGGGAGTTTACATTCAAGGTCCACCACTTGTCCAACCTATTATCTCTAGTAGCATGAGTGGTTTGGTCTGAAGATTCACCACTTTTCCACTCTATGTCATTACGTTAAGAATATCTGGGTGTTAAGGTCGACCACTTGTCCAACCTATAAGGGTATATCTTAAAGGGTATTCTTTCTCACCACTTGAAATGTCCATGATATGTTTTACATGGGGGTTTGGCTCCAAGGTCCTCCACCTCTCCAAGCTAACTCTATTGAAACATAGAGAGAAACAAAGGTCCACCACTTGTCCAAGCTAGGCTCCATTGAAACATGGAGAGAAGGATCCTCTACCATTTGTCGAAGCTAACTCTATTGAAACATGGGGGGTTTACATTCAAGGTCCACCACTTGTCCAACCTATTAACGCTAGTAGCATGAGTGGTTTGGTCTCAAGATTCACCACTTTTTCACTCTATGTCATTATATTAAGAATATTTGGGTGTTAAGGTCCACCACTTGTCCAACCTATAAGGCTATATCTTAAGGGTTATTCTTTCTCACCACTTGGAGTGACCAGCATAGGTTTTACATGGGGGTTTTGTTTCAAGGTCCACCACTTGTCCAAGCTAACTCTATTGAAACATAGAGAGAATCAAAGGTCCACCACTTGTCCAAGCTAGGGTCCATTGAAACATGGAGAGAAGGATGCTCCACCATTTGTCCAAGATACACTCCATTGAAACATGAAGAGAAGCAAGCTACACCATGTCTCCAAGATGCTAGGCTCCATTGAAATACCTCAAACCCATGATATTTTGTACATGGGGGGTTTACATTCAAGGTCCACCACTTGTCCAACCTATTATCTCTAGTAGCATGAGTGGTTTGGTCTCAAGATTCACCATTTTTCCACTCTATGTCATTCTATTAAGAATATATGGGTGCTAAGGTCCACCACTTGTCCAACCTATAAGGCCATATCTTAAACTTTATTCTTTCTCACCACTTGGAGTTACCAAGATAGGTTTTACATGGGAGTTTGGTTCCAAGGCCCACCACTTGTCCAAGCTAACTCTATTGAAACATAGAGAGAAGCAAAGGTCCACCACTTGTCCAAGCTAGGCTCCATTGAAACATGGAGAGAAGGATGCTCCACCATTTGTCCAAGATAGGCTCCATTGAAACATGAAGGGAAGCAATCTGCACCATGTCTCCAAGATTCTAGGATCCATTGAAATACCTTAAACCCACGATATTGTTTACATGTGGGGTTTAACGTCAAGGTCAGTCACTTTTCCAAGCTATTATCCCTAGTAGCATGAGTGGTTGGTCTCAAGATTCACCACTTTTCCACTCTATGTCATTATATAAAGAAGATCAGGTGTTTAAGGTCAACCACTTGTCCAACCTATAAGCTATATCTTAAAGTTATTCTTTCTCACCACTTGAAATGTCCATGATATGTTTTACATAGGGGTTTAGTTCCAAGGTCCACCACTTATCCAAGCTAACTTTATTCTTCTCATAGAGAGAAGCAAAAGGTCCACCACTTGTCCAAGCTAGGCTCCATTGAAACATGGAGAGAAGGATGCTCCACCATTTGTCGAAGCTAACTCTATTGAAACATGGAAGGTTTACATTCAAGGTCCACCAGTTGTCCAACCTATTAACGCTAGTAGCATGAGGGTTTTCTCAAGATTCACCACTTTTTCACTCTGTGTTATTATTAAGAATATTTGGGTATTAAGGTCCACCACTTGTCCAACCTATAAGACTATATCTTAATGGTTATTCTTTCTGACCACTTGGAGTGACCATGAAAGGTTTACATGGGGGGTTGGTTCCAAGGTCCACCACTTGTCCAAGCTAACTCTATTCAAACATAGAGAGAAGCAAAGGTCCACCACTTGTCTAAGCTAGGGTCTATTGAAACATGGAGAGAAGGATGCTCCACCATTTGTCCAAGATAGACTCCATTGAAACATGAAGAGAAGCAAGCTGCACCATATCTCCAAGATTCTAGACTCCATCGAAATACCTTAAACCCACGTTATTTTGTACATGGGGAGTTTACATTCAAGATCAACAATTTGTCCAACCTATTATCGCTAGTAGCATGAGTGGTTTGGTCTCAAGATTCACCACTTTTCCACTCTCTATCATTATATTAAGAATATTTGGGTGTTAAGGTCCACCACTTGTCCAACCTATAAGACTATATCTTAATGGTTATTCTTTCTCACCTCTTGAAAGACTATATCTTAATGGTTATCCCTAGCTATTATTGCTAGTAGCGTGAGTGGTTTGGTCTCAAGATTCACCACTTTTATTAAGAATATGTGGGTGTTAAGGTCCACCACTTGTCCAACCTATAAGGCTACATCTTAAAGGTTATTCTTTCTTACTACTTGGAGTGACCATGATAGGTTTTACATGGGGGTTTGGTTCCAAGGTCCACCACTTGTCCAAGCTAACTCTATTGAAACATAGAGAGAAGCAAAGGTCCACCCCTTGTCTAAGCTAGGGTCCATTGAAACATGGAGAGAAGGATGCTCCACCATTTGTCCAAGGTAGGCTCCATTGAAACATGAGGAGAATCAAGGTGCACCATGACTCCAAGATGCTAGGCTCCATCGAAAAACATTAAACCCATGATATGTCGTAGATGAGGGGTTTACATTCAAGGTCCAACACTTGTCCAAGCTATTATTGGTAGTAGCCTGAGTGGTTTGGTCTCAAGATTCACCACTTTTCCACTCTATGTCATTATATTAAGAATATGCGCGTGTTAAGGTCCACCACTTGTCCAACCTATAAGGCTACATCTTAAAGGTTATTCTTTATTACCACTTGGAGTGACCATGATAGGTTTTACATGGGGGTTTGGTTCCAAGGTCCACCACTTGTCCAAGCTAACTCTATTGAAACATAGAGAGAAACAAAGGTCCACCACTTGTCCAAGCTAGGGTCCATTGAAACATGGAGAGAAGGATGCTCCACCATTTGTCCAAGATAGGCTCCATTGAAACATGACGAGAAGCAAGCTGCACCATGTCTCCAAGATGCTAGGCTCCATCGAAATACATTAAACCCACGATATTTCGTAGATGAGGGGTTTACATTCAAGGTCCACCACTTGTCCAAGCTATTATTGCTAGTAGCGTGAGTGGTTTGGTCTCAAGATTCACCACTTTTATTAAGAATATGTGGGTGTTAAGGTCCACCACTTGTCCAACCTATAAGGCTACATCTTAAAGGTTATTCTTTCTTACTACTTGGAGTGACCATGATAGGTTTTACATGGGGGTTTGGTTCCAAGGTCCACCACTTGTCCAAGCTAACTCTATTGAAACATAGAGAGAAGCAAAGGTCCACCCCTTGTCTAAGCTAGGGTCCATTGAAACATGGAGAGAAGGATGCTCCACCATTTGTCCAAGGTAGGCTCCATTCAAACATGAGGAGAAGCAAGGTGCACCATGTCTCCAAGATGCTAGGCTCCATCGAAAAAAATTAAACCCACGATATGTCGTAGATGAGGGGTTTACATTCAAGGTCCACACTTGTCCAAGCTATTATTGCTAGTAGCCTGAGTGGTTTGGTCTCAAGATTCACCACTTTTCCACTCTATGTCATTATATTAAGAATATGCGCGTGTTAAGGTCCACACACTTGTCCAACCTATAAGGCTACATCTTAAAGGTTATTCTCTATTACCACTTGGAGTGACCATGATAGGTTTTACATGGGGGTTTGGTTCCAAGGTCCACCACTTGTCCAAGCTAACTCTATTGAAACATAGAGAGAAACAAAGGTCCACCACTTGTCCAAGCTAGGGTCCATTGAAACATGGAGAGAAGGATGCTCCACCATTTGTCCAAGATAGGATCCATTGAAACATGACGAGAAGCAAGCTGCACCATGTCTCCAAGATGCTAGGCTCCATCGAAATACATTAAACCCACGATATTTCGTAGATGAGGGGTTTACATTCAAGGTCCACCACTTGTCCAAGCTATTATTGCTAGTAGCCTGAGTGGTTTGGTCTCAAGATTCACCACTTTTCCACTCTATGTCATTAAATTAAGAATATGCGCGTGTTAAGGTCCACCACTTGTCCAACCTATAAGGCTACATCTTAAAGGTTATTCTTTATTACCACTTGGAGTGACCATGATAGGTTTTACATGGGGGTTTGGTTCCAAGGTCCACCACTTGTCCAAGCTAACTCTATTGAAACATAGAGAGAAACAAAGGTCCACCACTTGTCCAAGCTAGGGTCCATTGAAACATGGAGAGAAGGATGCTCCACCATTTGTCGAAGCTAACTCTATTGAAACATGGGGGGTTTACATTCAAGGTCCACCACTTGTCCAAGCTATTAGTGCTAGTAGCACGAGTGGTTTTGTCTCAAGATTCACCACTTTTCACTCTATGTCATTATATTAAGAATATTAGGGTGTTAAGGTCCACCACTTGTCCAACCTATAAGGCTATATCTTAAAGGTTATTCTTTCTCACCACTTGGAGTGACCATGATAGGTTTTAAATGGGGGTTTGGTTCCAAGGTCCACCACTTGTCCAAGCTAACTCTATTGAATAATAGAGAGAAGTAAAGGTCCACCACTTGTCCAAGCTAGGGTCCATTGAAACATGGAGAGAAGGATGCTCCACCATTTGTCCAAGATAGGCTCCATTGAAACATGAAGGGAAGCAATCTGCACCATGTCTCCAAGATTCTAGGATCCATTGAAATACCTTAAACCCACGATATTGTTACATGTGGGGTTTAACGTCAAGGTCAGTCACTTTCCAAGCTATTATCCCTAGTAGCACTAGTGGTTGGGTCTCAAGATTTACCACTTTTTCACTCTATGTCGTTATATTATGAAGATCTAGGTTCTAAGGTCGACCACTTGTCCAACCTATAAGGCTAGATCTTAAAGGGTATTATTTCTCACCACTTGGAATGACCATGATATGTTTTACATGGGGGTTTGGTTTCAAGGTCCACCACTTGTCCAAGCTAACTCTATGGAAACATAGAGAGAAGCAAAGGTCCACCACTTGTCCAAGCTAGGCTCCACTGAGACATTTAGAGAAGGATGATCCCCCATTGGTGGAAGATAGGCTTCATTGAAACATGAAAAGAAGCAAGTTGCACCATGTCTCCAAGATTCTAGGATCCATTGAAATACCTTAAACCCACGATATTGTTTACATGTGGGGTTTAACATCAAGGTCAGTCACTTTTCCAAGCTATTATCCCTAGTAGCATGAGTGGTTTGGTCTCAAGATTCACCACTTTTCCACTCTATGTCATTATATAAAGAAGATCTAGTGTTAAGGTCAACCACTTGTCCAACCTATAAGCGTATATCTTAAAGGGTATTCTTTCTCACCACTTGAAATGTCCATGATATGTTTTACATAGGGGTTTAGTTCCAAGGTCCACCACTTATCCAAGCTAACTTTATTCTTCTCATAGAGAGAAGCAAAAGTTCCACCACTTGTCCAAGCTAGGCTCCATTGAAACATGGAGAGAAGGATGCTCCACCATTTGTCGAAGCTAACTCTATTGAAACATGGAGGTTTACATTCAAGGTCCACCAGTTGTCCAACCTATTAACGCTAGTAGCATGAGGGGTTTGGTCTCAAGATTCACCACTTTTCACTCTGTGTTATTATATTAAGAAATATTGGGTATTAAGGTCCACCACTTGTCCAACCTATAAGACTATATCTTAAGGTTATTCTTTCTGACCACTTGGAGTGACCATGATAGGTTTTACATGGGGGGTTGGTTCCAAGGTCCACCACTTGTCCAAGCTAACTCTATCAAACATAGAGAGAAGCAAAGGTCCACCACTTGTCTAAGCTAGGGTCCATTGAAACATGGAGAGAAGGATGCTCCACCATTTGTCCAAGATAGGCTCCATTGAAACATGAAGAGAAGCAAGCTGCACCAATCTCCAAGATTCTAACTCCATCGAAATACCTTAAACCCACGATATTTTTACATGGGGGTTTACATTCAAGATCAACAATTTGTCCAACCTATTATCGCTAGTAGCATGAGTGGTTTGGTCTCAAGATTCACCACTTTTCCACTCTCTATCATTATATTAAGAATATTTGGGTGTTAAGGTCCACCACTTGTCCAACCTATAAGGACTATATCTTAATGGTTATTCTTTCTCACCTCTTGAAAGACTATATCTTAATGGTTATCCTAGCTATATTCTAGTAGCGTGAGTGGTTTGGTCTCAAGATTCACCACTTTTATTAAGAATATGTGGGTGTTAAGGTCCACCACTTGTCCAACCTATAAGGCTACATCTTAAAGTTATTCTTTCTTACTACTTGGAGTGACCATGATAGGTTTTACATGGGGGTTTGGTTCCAAGGTCCACCACTTGTCCAAGCTAACTCTATTGAAACATAGAGAGAAGCAAAGGTCCACCCCTTGTCAAGCTAGGGTCCATTGAAACATGGAGAGAAGGATGCTCCACCATTTGTCCAAGGTAGGCTCCATTGAAACATGAGGAGAAGCAAGGTGCACCATGTCTCCAAGATGCTAGGCTCCATCGAAAAACATTAAACCCATGATATGTCGTAGATGAGGGGTTTACATTCAAGGTCCAACACTTGTCCAAGCTATTATTGGTAGTAGCCTGAGTGGTTTGGTCTCAAGATTCACCACTTTTCCACTCTATGTCATTATATTAAGAATATGCGCGTGTTAAGGTCCACCACTTGTCCAACCTATAAGGCTACATCTTAAAGGTTATTCTTTTACCACTTGGAGTGACCATGATAGGTTTTACATGGGGGTTGGTTCCAAGGTCCACCACTTGTCCAAGCTAACTCTATTGAAACATAGAGAGAACAAAGGTCCACCACTTGTCCAAGCTAGGGTCCATTGAAACATGGAGAGAAGGATGCTCCACCATTTGTCCAAGATAGGCTCCATTGAAACATGACGAGAAGCAAGCTGCACCATGTCTCCAAGATGCTAGCTCCATCGAAATACATTAAACCCACACGATATTCGTAGATGAGGGGTTTACATTCAAGGTCCACCACTTGTCCAAGCTATTATTGCTAGTAGCGTGAGTGGTTTGGTCTCAAGATTCACCACTTTTATTAAGAATATGTGGGTGTTAAGGTCCACCACTTGTCCAACCTATAAGGCTACATCTTAAAGGTTATTCTTTCTTACTACTTGGAGTGACCATGATAGGTTTTACATGGGGGTTTGGTTCCAAGGTCCACCACTTGTCCAAGCTAACTCTATTGAAACATAGAGAGAAGCAAAGGTCCACCCCTTGTCTAAGCTAGGGTCCATTGAAACATGGAGAGAAGGATGCTCCACCATTTGTCCAAGGTAGGCTCCATTCAAACATGAGGAAAGCAAGGTGCACCATGTCTCCAGATGCTAGGCTCCATCGAAAAACATTAAACCCACGATATGTCGTAGATGAGGGGTTTACATTCAAGGTCCACACTTGTCAAGCTATTATTGCTAGTAGCCTGAGTGGTTTGGTCTCAAGATTCACCACTTTCCACTCTAAGTCATTATATTAAGAATATGCGCGTGTTAAGGTCCACCACTTGTCCACCTATAAGGCTACATCTTAAAGGTTATTCTTCTATTACCACTTGGAGTGACCATGATAGGTTTTACATGGGGGTTTGGTTCCAAGGTCCACCACTTGTCCAAGCTAACTCTATTGAAACATAGAGAGAAACAAAGGTCCACCACTTGTCCAAGCTAGGGTCCATTGAAACATGGAGAGAAGGATGCTCCACCATTTGTCCAAGATAGGATCCATTGAAACATGACGAGAAGCAAGCTGCACCATGTCTCCAAGATGCTAGGCTCCATCGAAATACATTAAACCCACGATATTTCGTAGATGAGGGGTTTACATTCAAGGTCCACCACTTGTCCAAGCTATTATTGCTAGTAGCCTGAGTGGTTTGGTCTCAAGATTCACCACTTTTCCACTCTATGTCATTAAATTAAGAATATGCGCGGTGTTAAGGTCCACCACTTGTCCAACCTATAAGGCTACATCTTAAAGGTTATTCTTTATTACCACTTAGAGTGACCATGATAGGTTTTACATGGGGTTTGGTTCCAAGGTCCACCACTTGTCCAAGCTAACTCTATTGAAACATAGAGAGAAACAAAGGTCCACCACTTGTCCAAGCTAGGGTCCATTGAAACATGGAGAGAAGGATGCTCCACCATTTGTCGAAGCTAACTCTATTGAAACATGGGGTTTACATTCAAGGTCCACCACTTGTCCAAGCTATTATGCTAGTAGCACGAGTGGTTTTGTCTCAAGATTCACCACTTTTTCACTCTATGTCATTATATTAAGAATATTAGGGTGTTAAGGTCCACCACTTGTCCAACCTATAAGGCTATATCTTAAAGGTTATTCTTTCTCACACCACTTGGAGTGACCATGATAGGTTTTAAATGGGGGTTTGGTTCCAAGGTCCACCACTTGTCCAAGCTAACTCTATTGAATAATAGAGAGAATAAAGGTCCACCACTTGTCCAAGCTAGGGTCCATTGAAACATGGAGAGAAGGATGCTCCACCATTTGTCCAAGATAGGCTCCATTGAAACATGAAGGAAGCAATCTGCACCATGTCTCCAAGATTCTAGGATCCATTGAAATACCTTAAACCCACGATATTGTTTACATGTGGGGTTAACATCAAGGTCAGTCACTTTTCCAAGCTATTATCCCTAGTAGCACTAGTGGTTGGTCTCAAGATTTACCACTTTTTCACTCTATGTCGTTATATTATGAATGATCTAGGTTCTAAGGTCGACCACTTGTCCAACCTATAAGGCTAGATCTTAAAGGGTATTATTTCTCACCACTTGGAATGACCATGATATGTTTTACATGGGGGTTTGGTTTCAAGGTCCACCACTTGTCCAAGCTAACTCTATGGAAACATAGAGAGAAGCAAAGGTCCACCACTTGTCCAAGCTAGGCTCCATTGAGACATTAGAGAAGGATGATCCCCCATTGTTGGAAGATAGGCTTCATTGAAACATGAAAAGAAGCAAGTTGCACCATGTCTCCAAGATTCTAGGATCCATTGAAATACTTAAAACCCACGATATTGTTTACATGTGGTTTAACGTCAAGGTCAGTCACTTTTCCAAGCTATTATCCTAGTAGCATGAGTGGTTTGGTCTCAAGATTCACCACTTTTCCACTCTATGTCATTATATAAAGAAGATCTAGGTGTTAAGGTCAACCACTTGTCCAACCTATAAGCGTATATCTTAAAGGTATTCTTTCTCACCACTTGAAATGTCCATGATATGTTTTACATAGGGGTTTAGTTCCAAGGTCCACCACTTATCCAAGCTAACTTTATTTTCATAGAGAGAAACAAAGGTCCACCACTTGTCCAAGCTAGGCTCCATTGAAACATGGAGAGAAGGATGCTCCACCATTTGTCGAAGCTAACTCTATTGAAACATGGAAGGTTTACATTCAAGGTCCACCATTGTCCAACCTATTAACGCTAGTAGCATGAGGGGTTTGGTCTCAAGATTCACCACTTTTTCACTCTGTGTCATTATATTAAGAATATTTGGGTATTAAGGTCCACCACTTGTCCAACCTATAAGACTATATCTTAATGGTTATTCTTCTGACCACTTGGAGTGACCATGAAAGGTTTTACATGGGGGGTTGGTTCCAAGGTCCACCACTTGTCCAAGCTAACTCTATTCAAACATAGAGAGAAGCAAAGGTCCACCACTTGTCTAAGCTAGGGTCCATTGAAACATGGAGAGAAGGATGCTCCACCATTTGTCCAAGATAGACTCCATTGAAACATGAAGAGAAGCAAGCTGCACCATATCTCCAAGATTCTAGACTCCATCGAAATACCTTAAACCCACGTTATTTTGTACATGGGAGTTTACATTCAAGATCAACAATTTGTCCAACCTATTATCGCTAGTAGCATGAGTGGTTTGGTCTCAAGATTCACACCACTTTTCCACTCTCTATCATTATATTAAGAATATTTGGGTGTTAAGGTCCACCACTTGTCCAACCTATAAGACTATATCTTAATGGTTATTCTTTCTCACCTGAAAGACTATATCTTAATGGTTATCCCTAGCTATTATTGCTAGTAGCGTGAGTGTTTGGTCTCAAGATTCACCACTTTATTAAGAATATGTGGGTTTTAAGGTCCACCACTTGTCCAACCTATAAGGCTACATCTTAAAGGTTATTCTTTCTTACTACTTGGAGTGACCATGATAGGTTTTACATGGGGGTTTGGTTCCAAGGTCCACCACTTGTCCAAGCTAACTCTATTGAAACATAGAGAGAAGCAAAGGTCCACCCTTGTCTAAGCTAGGGTCCATTGAAACATGGAGAGAAGGATGCTCCACCATTTGTCCAAGGTAGGCTCCATTGAAACATGAGGAGAAGCAAGTGCACCATGACTCCAAGATGCTAGGCTCCATCGAAAAACATTAAACCCATGATATGTCGTAGATGAGGGGTTTACATTCAAGGTCCAACACTTGTCCAAGCTATTATTGGTAGTAGCCTGAGTGGTTTGGTCTCAAGATTCACCACTTTTCCACTCTATGTCATTATATTAAGAATATGCGCGTGTTAAGGTCCACCACTTGTCCAACCTATAAGGCTACATCTTAAAGGTTATTCTTTATTACCACTGGAGTGACCATGATAGGTTTTACATGGGGGTTTGGTTTCCAAGGTCCACCACTTGTCCAAGCTAACTCTATTGAAACATAGAGAGAAACAAAGGTCCACCACTTGTCCAAGCTAGGGTCCATTGAAACATGGAGAGAAGGATGCTCCACCATTTGTCCAAGATAGGCTCCATTGAAACATGACGAGAAGCAAGCTGCACCATGTCTCCAAGATGCTAGGCTCCATCGAAATACATTAAACCCACGATATTTCGTAGATGAGGGGTTTACATTCAAGGTCCACCACTTGTCCAAGCTATTATTGCTAGTAGCGTGAGTGGTTTGGTCTCAAGATTCACCACTTTTATTAAGAATATGTGGGTGTTAAGGTCCACCACTTGTCCAACCTATAAGGCTACATCTTAAAGGTTATTCTTTCTTACTACTTGGAGTGACCATGATAGGTTTTACATGGGGGTTTGGTTCCAAGGTCCACCACTTGTCCAAGCTAACTCTATTGAAACATAGAGAGAAGCAAAGGTCCACCCCTTGTCTAAGCTAGGGTCCATTGAAACATGGAGAGAAGGATGCTCCACCATTTGTCCAAGGTAGGCTCCATTCAAACATGAGGAGAAGCAAGGTGCACCATGTCTCCAAGATGCTAGGCTCCATCGAAAAACATTAAACCCACGATATGTCGTAGATGAGGGGTTTACATTCAAGGTCCACACTTGTCCAAGCTATTATTGCTAGTAGCCTGAGTGGTTTGGTCTCAAGATTCACCACTTTTCCACTCTATGTCATTATATTAAGAATATGCGCGTGTTAAGGTCCACCACTTGTCCAACCTATAAGGCTACATCTTAAAGGTTATTCTCTATTACCACTTGGAGTGACCATGATAGGTTTTACATGGGGGTTTGGTTCCAAGGTCCACCACTTGTCCAAGCTAACTCTATTGAAACATAGAGAGAAACAAAGGTCCACCACTTGTCCAAGCTAGGGTCCATTGAAACATGGAGAGAAGGATGCTCCACCATTTGTCCAAGATAGGATCCATTGAAACATGACGAGAAGCAAGCTGCACCATGTCTCCAAGATGCTAGGCTCCATCGAAATACATTAAACCCACGATATTTCGTTTGAGGGGTTTACATTCAAGGTCCACCACTTGTCCAAGCTATTATTGCTAGTAGCCTGAGTGGTTTGGTCTCAAGATTCACCACTTTTCCACTCTATGTCATTAAATTAAGAATATGCGCGTGTTAAGGTCCACCACTTGTCCAACCTATAAGGCTACATCTTAAAGGTTATTCTTTATTACCACTTAGAGTGACCATGATAGGTTTTACATGGGGGTTTGGTTCCAAGGTCCACCACTTGTCCAAGCTAACTCTATTGAAACATAGAGAGAAACAAGGTCCACCACTTGTCCAAGCTAGGGTCCATTGAAACATGGAGAGAAGGATGCTCCACCATTTGTCGAAGCTAACTCTATTGAAACATGGGGGGTTTACATTCAAGGTCCACACTTGTCAAGCTATTATGCCTAGTAGCACGAGTGGTTTTGTCTCAAGATTCACCACTTTTTCACTCTATGTCATTATATTAAGAATATTAGGGTGTTAAGGTCCACCACTTGTCCAACCTATAAGGCTATATCTTAAAGGTTATTCTTTCTCACCACTTGGAGTGACCATGATAGGTTTTAATGGGGGTTTGGTTCCAAGGTCCACCACTTGTCCAAGCTAACTCTATTGAAAATAGAGAGAAGCAAAGGTCCACCACTTGTCCAAGCTAGGGTCCATTGAAACATGGAGAGAAGGATGCTCCACCATTTGTCCAAGATAGGCTCCATTGAAACATGAAGGGAAGCAATCTGCACCATGTCTCCAAGATTCTAGGATCCATTGAAATACCTTAAACCCACGATATTGTTACATGTGGGGTTTACGTCAAGGTCAGTCACTTTTCCAAGCTATTATCCTAGTAGCACTAGTGGTTGGGTCTCAAGATTTACCACTTTTTCCACTCTATGTCGTTATATTATGAAGATCTAGGTTCTAAGGTCGACCACTTGTCCAACCTATAAGGCTAGATCTTAAAGGGTATTATTTCTCACCACTTGGAATGACCATGATATGTTTTACATGGGGTTTTTGGTTTCAAGGTCCACCACTTGTCCAAGCTAACTCTATGGAAACATAGAGAGAAGCAAAGGTCCACCACTTGTCCAAGCTAGGCTCCACTGAGACATTTAGAGAAGGATGATCCCCCATTGGTGGAAGATAGGCTTCATTGAAACATGAAAAGAAGCAAGTTGCACCATGTCTCCAAGATTCTAGGATCCATTGAAATACCTTAAACCCACGATATTGTTTACATGTGGGGTTAACGTCAAGGTCAGTCACTTTTCCAAGCTATTATCCCTAGTAGCATGAGTGGTTTGGTCTCAAGATTCACCACTTTTCCACTCTATGTCATTATATAAAGAAGATCTGGTGTTAAGGTCAACCACTTTGTCCAACCTATAAGGTATATCTTAAAGGGTATTCTTTCTCACCACTTGAAATGTCCATGATATGTTTTACATAGGGGTTAGGTTCCAAGGTCCACCACTTATCCAAGCTAACTTTATTCTTCTCATAGAGAGAAGCAAAAGGTCCACCACTTGTCCAAGCTAGGCTCCATTGAAACATGGAGAGAAGGATGCTCCACCATTTGTCGAAGCTAACTCTATTGAAACATGGAAGGTTTACATTCAAGGTCCACCAGTTGTCAACCTATTAACGCTAGTAGCATGAGGGGTTGGGTCTCAAGATTCACCACTTTTTCACTCTGTGTTTTATTATATAAAGAATATTGGGTATTAAGGTCCACCACTTGTCCAACCTATAAGACTATATCTTAATGGTTATTCTTTCTGACCACTTGGAGTGACCATGAAAGGTTTTACATGGGGGGTGGTTCCAAGGTCCACCACTTGTCCAAGCTAACTCTATTCAAACATAGAGAGAAGCAAAGGTCCACCACTTGTCTAAGCTAGGGTCTATTGAAACATGGAGAGAAGGATGCTCCACCATTTGTCCAAGATAGACTCCATTGAAACATGAAGAGAAGCAAGCTGCACCATATCTCCAAGATTCTAGACTCCATCGAAATACCTTAAACCCACGTTATTTTGTACATGGGAGTTTTACATTCAAGATCAACAATTTGTCCAACCTATTATCGCTAGTAGCATGAGTGGTTTGGTCTCAAGATTCACCACTTTTTCCACTCTCTATCATTATATTAAGATATTTGGGTGTTAAGGTCCACCACTTGTCCAACCTATAAGACTATATCTTAATGGTTATTCTTTCTCACCTCTTGAAGACTATATCTTAATGGTTATCCCTAGCTATTATTGCTAGTAGCGTGAGTGGTTTGGTCTCAAGATTCACCACTTTTATTGAGAATATGTGGTGTTAAGGTCCACCACTTGTCCAACCTATAAGGCTACATCTTAAAGGTTATTCTTTCTTACTACTTGGAGTGACCATGATAGGTTTTACATGGGGGTTTGGTTCCAAGGTCCACCACTTGTCCAAGCTAACTCTATTGAAACATAGAGAGAAGCAAAGGTCCACCCCTTGTCTAAGCTAGGGTCCATTGAAACATGGAGAGAAGGATGCCCCCATTTTGTCCAAGGTAGGCTCCATTGAAACATGAGGAGAATCAAGGTGCACCATGACTCCAAGATGCTAGGCTCCATCGAAAAACATTAAACCCATGATATGTCGTAGATGAGGGGTTTACATTCAAGGTCAACACTTGTCCAAGCTATTATTGGTAGTAGCCTGAGTGGTTTGGTCTCAAGATTCACCACTTTTCCACTCTATGTCATTATATTAAGAATATGCGCGTGTTAAGGTCCACCACTTGTCCAACCTATAAGGCTACATCTTAAAGGTTATTCTTTATTACCACTTGGAGTGACCATGATAGGTTTTACATGGGGGTTTGGTTCCAAGGTCCACCACTTGTCCAAGCTAACTCTATTGAAACATAGAGAGAAACAAAGGTCCACCACTTGTCCAAGCTAGGGTCTATTGAAACATGGAGAAAAGGATGCTCCACCATTTGTCCAAGATAGGCTCCATTGAAACATGACGAGAAGCAAGCTGCACCATGTCTCCAAGATGCTAGGCTCCATCGAAATACATTAAACCCACGATATTTCGTAGATGAGGGGTTTACATTCAAGGTCCACCACTTGTCCAAGCTATTATTGCTAGTAGCGTGAGTGGTTTGGTCTCAAGATTCACCACTTTTATTAAGAAGAATGTGGTGTGTTAAGGTCCACCACTTGTCCAACCTATAAGGCTACATCTTAAAGGTTATTCTTTCTTACTACTTGGAGTGACCATGATAGGTTTACATGGGGGTTTGGTTCCAGGTCCACCACTTGTCCAAGCTAACTCTATTGAAACATAGAGAGAAGCAAAGGTCCACCCCTGTCTAAGCTAGGGTCCATTGAAACATGGAGAGAAGGATGCTCCACCATTTGTCCAAGGTAGGCTCCATTCAAACATGAGGAGAAGCAAGGTGCACCATGTCTCCAAGATGCTAGGCTCCATCGAAAAACATTAAACCACGATATGCGTAGATGAGGGTTTACATTCAAGGTCCACACTTGTCCAAGCTATTATTGCTAGTAGCCTGAGTGGTTTGGTCTCAAGATTCACCACTTTTCCACTCTATGTCATTATAATTAAGAATATGCGCGTTTAAGGTCCACCACTTGTCCAACCTATAAGGCTACATCTTAAAGGTTATTCTTTATTACCACTTGGAGTGACCATGATAGGTTTTACATGGGGGTTTGGTTCCAAGGTCCACACTTGTCCAAGCTAACTCTATTGAAACAAAGAGAGAAACAAAGGTCCACCACTTGTCCAAGCTAGGGTCCATTGAAACATGGAGAGAAGGATGCTCCACATTTGTCCAAGATAGGATCCATTGAAACATGACGAGAAGCAAGCTGCACCATGTCTCCAAGATGCTAGGCTCCATCGAAATACATTAAACCCACGATATTTCGTAGATGAGGGGTTTACATTCAAGGTCCACCACTTGTCCAAGCTATTATTGCTAGTAGCCTGAGTGGTTTGGTCTCAAGATTCACCACTTTTCCACTCTATGTCATTAATTTAAGAATATGCGCGTGTTAAGGTCCACCACTTGTCCAACCTATAAGGCTACATCTTAAAGGTTATTCTTTATTACCACTAGGAGTGACCATGATAGGTTTTACATGGGGTTTTGGTTCCAAGGTCCACCACTTGTCCAAGCTAACTCTATTGAAACATAGAGAGAAACAAAGGTCCACCACTTGTCCAAGCTAGGGTCCATTGAAACATGGAGAGAAGGATGCTCCACCATTTGTCGAAGCTAACTCTATTGAAACATGGGGGGTTTACATTCAAGGTCCACCACTTGTCCAAGCTATTAGTGCTAGTAGCACGAGTGGTTTTGTCTCAAGATTCACCACTTTTTCACTCTATGTCATATATTAAGAATATTAGGGTGTTAAGGTCCACCACTTGTCCAACCTATAAGGCTATATCTTAAAGGTTATTCTTTCACCACTTGGAGTGACCATGATAGGTTTTACATGGGGGTTTGGTTCCAAGGTCCACCACTTGTCCAAGCTAACTCTATTGAATATAGAGAGAAGCAAAGGTCCACCACTTGTCCAAGCTAGGGTCCATTGAAACATGGAGAGAAGGATGCTCCACCATTTGTCCAAGATAGGCTCCATTGAAACATGAGGGAAGCAAGGTGCACCATGTCTCCAAGATTCTAGGATCCATCGAAATACCTTAAACCCACGATATTGTTTACATGTGGGGTTTAACTCAAGGTCACCACTTGTCCAAGCTATTATCCCTAGTAGCCTAGTGGTGGGTCTCAAGATTCACCACTTTTTCACTCTATGTCATTATATTATGAAGATCTAGGTTCTAAGGTCGACCACTTTGTCCAACCTATAGGCTATATCTTAAAGGGTATTATTTTCACCACTTGGAATGACCATGATATGTTTTACATGGGGGTTGGGTTTCAAGGTCCACCACTTGTCCAAGCTAACTCTATTGAAACATAGAGAGAAGCAAAGGTCACCACTTGTCCAAGCTAGGCTCCATTGAAACATTTAGAGAAGAATGATCCCCCACTTGGTGGAAGATAGGCTTCATTGAAACATGAAAAGAAGCAATTGCACCATGTCTCCAAGATCTAGGATCCATTGAAATACCTTAAACCACGATATTGTTTTACATGTGGGGTTTAACAGTCAAGGTCAGTCACTTTTCCAAGCTATTATCCTCTAGTAGCATGAGTGGTTTGTCTCAAGATTCACACTTTTCCACTCTATGTCATTTATATAAGAAGATCAGGTGTTTAAGGTCAACCACTTGTCCAACTATAAGCTGTATATTTAAAGGGTATTCTTTCTCACCACTTGAAATGTCCATGATATGTTTTAACATAGGGGGTTTAGTCTTCCAAGGTCCACCACTTGTCCAAGCTAACTTTATTCTTCTCATAGAGAAAGAAAAGGTCCACCACTTGTCCAAGCTAGGCTCCATTGAAACATGGAGAGAAGGATGCTCCACCATTTGTCGAAGCTAACTCTATTGAAACAGGAAGGTTACATTCAAGGTCCACCAGTTGTCCAACCTATTAACGCTAGTAGCATGAGGGGTTTTGTCTCAGATTCACCACTTTTCACTCTTGTGTTATTATATTAAGAATAGTTGGGTATTAAGGTCCCACCACTTTGCCAACCTAAAACTATATCTTAATTGATATTCTTTCTGACCACTTGGAGTGACCATGAAAGGTTTTACATGGGGGTTGGTTCCAAGGTCCACCACTTGTCCAAGCTAACTCTATTCAAACATAGAGAGAAGCAAAGGTCCACCACTTGTCTAAGCTAGGGTCTATTGAAACATGGAGAGAAGGATGCTCCACCATTTGTCCAAGATAGACTCCATTGAAACATGAAGAGAAGCAAGCTGCACCATATCTCCAAGATTCTAGACTCCATCGAAATACCTTAAACCCACGTTATTTTGTACATGGGGAGTTTACATTCAAGATCAACAATTTGTCCAACCTATTATCGCTAGTAGCATGAGTGGTTTGGTCTCAAGATTCACCACTTTTCCACTCTCTATCATTATATTAAGAATATTTGGGTGTTAAGGTCCACCACTTGTCCAACCTATAAGACTATATCTTAATGGTTATTCTTTCTCACCTCTTGAAAGACTATATCTTAATGGTTATCCCTAGCTATTATTGCTAGTAGCGTGAGTGGTTTGGTCTCAAGATTCACCACTTTTATTAAGAATATGTGGGTGTTAAGGTCCACCACTTGTCCAACCTATAAGGCTACATCTTAAAGGTTATTCTTTCTTACTACTTGGAGTGACCATGATAGGTTTTACATGGGGGTTTGGTTCCAAGGTCCACCACTTGTCCAAGCTAACTCTATTGAAACATAGAGAGAAGCAAAGGTCCACCCCTTGTCTAAGCTAGGGTCCATTGAAACATGGAGAGAAGGATGCTCCACCATTTGTCCAAGGTAGGCTCCATTGAAACATGAGGAGAATCAAGGTGCACCATGACTCCAAGATGCTAGGCTCCATCGAAAAACATTAAACCCATGATATGTCGTAGATGAGGGGTTTACATTCAAGGTCCAACACTTGTCCAAGCTATTATTGGTAGTAGCCTGAGTGGTTTGGTCTCAAGATTCACCACTTTTCCACTCTATGTCATTATATTAAGAATATGCGCGTGTTAAGGTCCACCACTTGTCCAACCTATAAGGCTACATCTTAAAGGTTATTCTTTATTACCACTTGGAGTGACCATGATAGGTTTTACATGGGGGTTTGGTTCCAAGGTCCACCACTTGTCCAAGCTAACTCTATTGAAACATAGAGAGAAACAAAGGTCCACCACTTGTCCAAGCTAGGGTCCATTGAAACATGGAGAGAAGGATGCTCCACCATTTGTCCAAGATAGGCTCCATTGAAACATGACGAGAAGCAAGCTGCACCATGTCTCCAAGATGCTAGGCTCCATCGAAATACATTAAACCCACGATATTTCGTAGATGAGGGGTTTACATTCAAGGTCCACCACTTGTCCAAGCTATTATTGCTAGTAGCGTGAGTGGTTTGGTCTCAAGATTCACCACTTTTATTAAGAATATGTGGGTGTTAAGGTCCACCACTTGTCCAACCTATAAGGCTACATCTTAAAGGTTATTCTTTCTTACTACTTGGAGTGACCATGATAGGTTTTACATGGGGGTTTGGTTCCAAGGTCCACCACTTGTCCAAGCTAACTCTATTGAAACATAGAGAGAAGCAAAGGTCCACCCCTTGTCTAAGCTAGGGTCCATTGAAACATGGAGAGAAGGATGCTCCACCATTTGTCCAAGGTAGGCTCCATTGAAACATGAGGAGAAGCAAGGTGCACCATGTCTCCAAGATGCTAGGCTCCATCGAAAAACATTAAACCCACGATATGTCGTAGATGAGGGGTTTACATTCAAGGTCCACACTTGTCCAAGCTATTATTGCTAGTAGCCTGAGTGGTTTGGTCTCAAGATTCACCACTTTTCCACTCTATGTCATTATATTAAGAATATGCGCGTGTTAAGGTCCACCACTTGTCCAACCTATAAGGCTACATCTTAAAGGTTATTCTCTATTACCACTTGGAGTGACCATGATAGGTTTTACATGGGGGTTTGGTTCCAAGGTCCACCACTTGTCCAAGCTAACTCTATTGAAACATAGAGAGAAACAAAGGTCCACCACTTGTCCAAGCTAGGGTCCATTGAAACATGGAGAGAAGGATGCTCCACCATTTGTCCAAGATAGGATCCATTGAAACATGACGAGAAGCAAGCTGCACCATGTCTCCAAGATGCTAGGCTCCATCGAAATACATTAAACCCACGATATTTCGTAGATGAGGGGTTTACATTCAAGGTCCACCACTTGTCCAAGCTATTATTGCTAGTAGCCTGAGTGGTTTGGTCTCAAGATTCACCACTTTTCCACTCTATGTCATTAAATTAAGAATATGCGCGTGTTAAGGTCCACCACTTGTCCAACCTATAAGGCTACATCTTAAAGGTTATTCTTTATTACCACTTAGAGTGACCATGATAGGTTTTACATGGGGGTTTGGTTCCAAGGTCCACCACTTGTCCAAGCTAACTCTATTGAAACATAGAGAGAAACAAAGGTCCACCACTTGTCCAAGCTAGGGTCCATTGAAACATGGAGAGAAGGATGCTCCACCATTTGTCGAAGCTAACTCTATTGAAACATGGGGGGTTTACATTCAAGGTCCACCACTTGTCCAAGCTATTAGTGCTAGTAGCACGAGTGGTTTTGTCTCAAGATTCACCACTTTTTCACTCTATGTCATTATATTAAGAATATTAGGGTGTTAAGGTCCACCACTTGTCCAACCTATAAGGCTATATCTTAAAGGTTATTCTTTCTCACCACTTGGAGTGACCATGATAGGTTTTAAATGGGGGTTTGGTTCCAAGGTCCACCACTTGTCCAAGCTAACTCTATTGAAAATAGAGAGAAGTAAAGGTCCACCACTTGTCCAAGCTAGGGTCCATTGAAACATGGAGAGAAGGATGCTCCACCATTTGTCCAAGATAGGCTCCATTGAAACATGAAGGGAAGCAATCTGCACCATGTCTCCAAGATTCTAGGATCCATTGAAATACCTTAAACCCACGATATTGTTTACATGTGGGGTTTAACGTCAAGGTCAGTCACTTTTCCAAGCTATTATCCCTAGTAGCACTAGTGGTTGGGTCTCAAGATTTACCACTTTTTCACTCTATGTCGTTATATTATGAAGATCTAGGTTCTAAGGTCGACCACTTGTCCAACCTATAAGGCTAGATCTTAAAGGTATTATTTCTCACCACTTGGAATGACCATGATATGTTTTACATGGGGGTTTGGTTTCAAGGTCCACCACTTGTCCAAGCTAACTCTATGGAAACATAGAGAGAAGCAAAGGTCCACCACTTGTCCAAGCTAGGCTCCACTGAGACATTTAGAGAAGGATGATCCCCATTGGTGGAAGATAGGCTTCATTGAAACATGAAAAGAAGCAAGTTGCACCATGTCTCCAAGATTCTAGGATCCATTGAAATACCTTAAACCCACGATATTGTTTACATGTGGGGTTTAACGTCAAGGTCAGTCACTTTTCCAAGCTATTATCCCTAGTAGCATGAGTGGTTTGGTCTCAAGATTCACCACTTTTCCACTCTATGTCATTATATAAAGAAGATCTAGGTGTTAAGGTCAACCACTTGTCCAACCTATAAGCGTATATCTTAAAGGGTATTCTTTCTCACCACTTGAAATGTCCATGATATGTTTTACATAGGGGTTTAGTTCCAAGGTCCACCACTTATCCAAGCTAACTTTATTCTTCTCATAGAGAGAAGCAAAAGGTCCACCACTTGTCCAAGCTAGGCTCCATTGAAACATGGAGAGAAGGATGCTCCACCATTTGTCGAAGCTAACTCTATTGAAACATGGAAGGTTTACATTCAAGGTCCACCAGTTGTCCAACCTATTAACGCTAGTAGCATGAGGGGTTTGGTCTCAAGATTCACCACTTTTTCACTCTGTGTTATTATATTAAGAATATTTGGGTATTAAGGTCCACCACTTGTCCAACCTATAAGACTATATCTTAATGGTTATTCTTTCTGACCACTTGGAGTGACCATGAAAGGTTTTACATGGGGGGTTGGTTCCAAGGTCCACCACTTGTCCAAGCTAACTCTATTCAAACATAGAGAGAAGCAAAGGTCCACCACTTGTCTAAGCTAGGGTCTATTGAAACATGGAGAGAAGGATGCTCCACCATTTGTCCAAGATAGACTCCATTGAAACATGAAGAGAAGCAAGCTGCACCATATCTCCAAGATTCTAGACTCCATCGAAATACCTTAAACCCACGTTATTTTGTACATGGGGAGTTTACATTCAAGATCAACAATTTGTCCAACCTATTATCGCTAGTAGCATGAGTGGTTTGGTCTCAAGATTCACCACTTTTCCACTCTCTATCATTATATTAAGAATATTTGGGTGTTAAGGTCCACCACTTGTCCAACCTATAAGACTATATCTTAATGGTTATTCTTTCTCACCTCTTGAAAGACTATATCTTAATGGTTATCCCTAGCTATTATTGCTAGTAGCGTGAGTGGTTTGGTCTCAAGATTCACCACTTTTATTAAGAATATGTGGGTGTTAAGGTCCACCACTTGTCCAACCTATAAGGCTACATCTTAAAGGTTATTCTTTCTTACTACTTGGAGTGACCATGATAGGTTTTACATGGGGGTTTGGTTCCAAGGTCCACCACTTGTCCAAGCTAACTCTATTGAAACATAGAGAGAAGCAAAGGTCCACCCCTTGTCTAAGCTAGGGTCCATTGAAACATGGAGAGAAGGATGCTCCACCATTTGTCCAAGGTAGGCTCCATTGAAACATGAGGAGAATCAAGGTGCACCATGACTCCAAGATGCTAGGCTCCATCGAAAAACATTAAACCCATGATATGTCGTAGATGAGGGGTTTACATTCAAGGTCCAACACTTGTCCAAGCTATTATTGGTAGTAGCCTGAGTGGTTTGGTCTCAAGATTCACCACTTTTCCACTCTATGTCATTATATTAAGAATATGCGCGTGTTAAGGTCCACCACTTGTCCAACCTATAAGGCTACATCTTAAAGGTTATTCTTTATTACCACTTGGAGTGACCATGATAGGTTTTACATGGGGGTTTGGTTCCAAGGTCCACCACTTGTCCAAGCTAACTCTATTGAAACATAGAGAGAAACAAAGGTCCACCACTTGTCCAAGCTAGGGTCCATTGAAACATGGAGAGAAGGATGCTCCACCATTTGTCCAAGATAGGCTCCATTGAAACATGACGAGAAGCAAGCTGCACCATGTCTCCAAGATGCTAGGCTCCATCGAAATACATTAAACCCACGATATTTCGTAGATGAGGGGTTTACATTCAAGGTCCACCACTTGTCCAAGCTATTATTGCTAGTAGCCTGAGTGGTTTGGTCTCAAGATTCACCACTTTTATTAAGAATATGTGGGTGTTAAGGTCCACCACTTGTCCAACCTATAAGGCTACATCTTAAAGGTTATTCTTTCTTACTACTTGGAGTGACCATGATAGGTTTTACATGGGGGTTTGGTTCCAAGGTCCACCACTTGTCCAAGCTAACTCTATTGAAACATAGAGAGAAGCAAAGGTCCACCCCTTGTCTAAGCTAGGGTCCATTGAAACATGGAGAGAAGGATGCTCCACCATTTGTCCAAGGTAGGCTCCATTCAAACATGAGGAGAAGCAAGGTGCACCATGTCTCCAAGATGCTAGGCTCCATCGAAAAACATTAAACCCACGATATGTCGTAGATGAGGGGTTTACATTCAAGGTCCACACTTGTCCAAGCTATTATTGCTAGTAGCCTGAGTGGTTTGGTCTCAAGATTCACCACTTTTCCACTCTATGTCATTATATTAAGAATATGCGCGTGTTAAGGTCCACCACTTGTCCAACCTATAAGGCTACATCTTAAAGGTTATTCTCTATTACCACTTGGAGTGACCATGATAGGTTTTACATGGGGGTTTGGTTCCAAGGTCCACCACTTGTCCAAGCTAACTCTATTGAAACATAGAGAGAAACAAAGGTCCACCACTTGTCCAAGCTAGGGTCCATTGAAACATGGAGAGAAGGATGCTCCACCATTTGTCCAAGATAGGATCCATTGAAACATGACGAGAAGCAAGCTGCACCATGTCTCCAAGATGCTAGGCTCCATCGAAATACATTAAACCCACGATATTTCGTAGATGAGGGGTTTACATTCAAGGTCCACCACTTGTCCAAGCTATTATTGCTAGTAGCCTGAGTGGTTTGGTCTCAAGATTCACCACTTTTCCACTCTATGTCATTAAATTAAGAATATGCGCGTGTTAAGGTCCACCACTTGTCCAACCTATAAGGCTACATCTTAAAGGTTATTCTTTATTACCACTTAGAGTGACCATGATAGGTTTTACATGGGGGTTTGGTTCCAAGGTCCACCACTTGTCCAAGCTAACTCTATTGAAACATAGAGAGAAACAAAGGTCCACCACTTGTCCAAGCTAGGGTCCATTGAAACATGGAGAGAAGGATGCTCCACCATTTGTCGAAGCTAACTCTATTGAAACATGGGGGGTTTACATTCAAGGTCCACCACTTGTCCAAGCTATTAGTGCTAGTAGCACGAGTGGTTTTGTCTCAAGATTCACCACTTTTTCACTCTATGTCATTATATTAAGAATATTAGGGTGTTAAGGTCCACCACTTGTCCAACCTATAAGGCTATATCTTAAAGGTTATTCTTTCTCACCACTTGGAGTGACCATGATAGGTTTTAAATGGGGGTTTGGTTCCAAGGTCCACCACTTGTCCAAGCTAACTCTATTGAATAATAGAGAGAAGTAAAGGTCCACCACTTGTCCAAGCTAGGGTCCATTGAAACATGGAGAGAAGGATGCTCCACCATTTGTCCAAGATAGGCTCCATTGAAACATGAAGAGAAGCAAGATGCACGATGTCTCCAAGATGCTAGGCTCCATCGAAATACCTTAAACCCACGATATTTCGTAGATGGGGGGTTTACTTTCAAGGTCCACCACTTGTCCAAGCTATTATCGCTAGTAGCATGGTTTGGTCTCAAGATTCACCAGTTTTCCACGCTATGTCATTATATGAAGAATATCTGGGTGTTAAGGTCCACCACTTGTCCAACCTATAAGGCTATATTCTAAATGATATTTTTTTTGACCACTTGGAATGTGCATGATATGTTTTACATGGGGTTTTATTCCAAGGTCCACCACTTGTCCAAGCTAGATCTATTACATATATATTATACATACAATATTCAACTAGATTCCCTACCTATCATGTCCAGTAGCATGGATGCTCTAGCTTGAAGGTCCACCACTTGTCCAACCTATACTCTCTTATGTAAGGGAGATCTCGCTATAAATTCAAAACCTTCCCGCCTAAATTTAAAATATCCCTCCCAAATCTTAAATATCCCGCCTAAATTTTAAACTATCCCGCCCAAATTTTAAAATTCAAACTTTTTTATAAAAATTTAAATTTTACTACTTAAATTTAAAATATTCCACGCAAAATTGATTTTAAATTCAAGTTTACCACAAAAAGATATCATTATACCACCTAAATTCAAATATGCAAACCTCAAATCATTATATTGTACATAAATTCAAACAAATTCAAATTAACAAGCCTAAACTGATATTAGTTTGCATAGATATGAATTTATCACACCTAAATTATGTCACCATGTTAGAGAGAGTGGTTAGAGAATTTGAACAAGGTCCACCACTTGTCCAACCTAGATACAAGAAGGATTGAGTGTACAAGGTATTGTTTGGAGGTCCTTATAGTCCATTGGTCTTAAGGTCCACCACTTGTGGTAAGGGTCACCAAAAAGTGTATATATTCATCCAAAGAAATACACGTATTTTTGGTCTACATGTCCTAGTTTAAACCATTTATGTCCATTAGGTGTATCACTAAACAACACTACTATTTTTGAGAAACAGAAGTTACAATCATATCTACAAATGGATTAGAGGAAAATCAGCTCAGCATACATCCAGAACTCGCTACAAGAATCGACTTTAACAGATCACGCAAGTAAGTCTTCCATTCAATTTTACTAGTATTACAATGTGTTAGTTATTTGTGATATTTATGTATGTATATATACTATGTGTGCATATCGTAATTAAGTGTAATTGTGTATCTGCATTATGTATGAGTATTACAATGAAATAACACAAATATACATACATACACATAGATAACACAGACGCACACATACATGAGCATGTATTTTCAAGAGAGAGATAGCAAATACAGAGATAGATAGATAGAGAGAGAGAGAGAGATAAATAACTGTTTTTTAGAGAGAGGAGAGAGAAAGATAACAGATTTCACTGTGTTTATGTATGTGGAAGAGAGGAAGACGATGTATGGGAATATGTGCACGTATTTTCAAGAGAGAGACAACAAGATAACAGATTTCATTGTGGTTATGTATGTGGAAGTGAGGAAGACGATGTGTGGGAATATGTGCATGTATTTTCAAGAGAGAGACAGCAAGATAACAGATTTCACTGTGGTTATGTATGTGGAAGAGAGGAAGACGATGTGTGGGAATATGTGTATGTGTGCGGGGATACGTTTAAACTATGTATCTCTGTCTTTTGACGAGAGAGTGTGTGTGCAAGAAGAGTTACAGAGAACCATCTTCTCTATATGGAGAAAGACAGAGAGTGAGAGAGAGAGAAATACCTGTTTTTTCTCTATTCGTGAGGTGTGCAATGTCTCCTGAGAAGACTGCCCGATCCTGCCCTTCTGGAAAGCGTTGTGTACGCTGCTGTTTCTTTGTCTTGTGCGCGAACTTTCAATCCTGTGCACTCCACCTGTGTGTTGTGTACGATGCCGAGCTTGCTCCTCTACGCGCGCGTATACTCCAACTGTGTGCGATCCGTGTGCGCTTTCTGTGTTTTTGCTGCTCGCCTGCTTTCTCTGTGTGCGTTTCTCGTGCGCTCTCTGTGTGCCTAATCTTGATAGGGTTTATTAGAATGCCACGTATGCTACAAGTCCATGTTTTATCATAGGATTAAAAAAAACAAAAGCAATATAAAAAATTAACCAATTCACACGGCCAAAATTAAAGAAATCATGGTTGAAAATATGAAAAACATGCATAACTCTATACTAGGAATTCACCCCGCCGGAGGGGCGCTGCCCCAGACCCCGCCCAGAACAATATCCCAAAATCAAACCTCCCAATGCCCCGCCATCGAGAGCGCTATATTCCACATCCCCATCAAGAGCGCTATCCCCAAACCTCACGTGGAAGCGCTGCCTTGTCACCCCATTGTGGCATTGCCCTAAGACCCCGCATCTGGAGTGCTAAATGGGAACATTCTTCATTAGTGAAATTTTGAACATAAATTATATTAGCACATACTTAAATATAATACAAATATTAACATATTAGCTATACTACTAATTTACTATAGCAGTTCTAGATTATGTCCCATACTATATTTAAGGTGCCAAAGGTTTGGCCTTATGGTCCTAGATTTAGCCAAGTGGTCAACACATATAGGACCAAGTGCACACTGTGCCACAAAACTTGGCCACCACTTCACTTGCCAAAGTTTAGGCCACATGGTCAATCCTAACTTTCCAATGTTCTTATTATGTCACCTTTTGCCTCGTGGAAAACCTAGGCTTGTTTTCACATACTCAGGCACTTCAAGCCACAATAAATTGTCATTACTCTTCGACAACCCTTTTGTTCAAGTCTTTGAAAAAACATTGTTTAAGGCCACCCTAAACCATTTTCATTTAGGGGTGTCTAAAACTAGCTTTTTGGCAATTCGAGAAGAAAATGGTCAAAGTTTTATACTTAGTTTTAACCACTTGACCAATTCAAATATTGGAAAGCAAGGTCTTGTAATACTTTTCTTTGGACATCACACATTAAAACTAGGTCCCTCACTTGTCCAAGCTATGCTCTAATACAATAAAGGGCTTTTGGTTTCAAGATGCACCACTTTCCCAACCTTGATTCCATTAAAGAAGCTAGCTCTACTTAGACATTTAATAGCAAGGTCTTGCAGCAGTTCAGATTGAACATTTTCCATGGCAGCTAGGTCCACCACTTATCTAAGCTATGCTCTAATAGAGTAAGGGGGTTTTGTTTCAAGATCCACCACTTGTCCAAACTTGATTTGGGAAGCAAGGTCCTATAATAGTTTGCTTTGGACATTCACCATTACAACTAAGTCCACCACTTCTCCAAGCTATGTTCTAATACACTAAGGAGGTTTTGGTTTCAAGGAGAACCACTTGTACGACTCTGTTTTTGGAAGTAAGGTCTTTACATAGTTCACCTTGGACCTTGGACATTGGATACTACAACTAAGCCCACCACTTGTCCAAGATATCCTCTATATATAGCCAAAGGGTTTGGGTTTCAAGATTCACCACTTTTCCAACCTTTCTTCCATTAAAGAAAGGAGGGGCTTTATAACTAGGTCCACCACTTGTCCAAGCTATGCTCTGATATGGAAAGGGGATTTTGGTTTCAAGGTCCACCACGTGTTCAACCTTGCAAGACTCAAGGGATACTTGGACATTGGAAAGCATAGTCCTATAGTAGTTGATAGGTGGCAGTGGGTATTACAACTAGGTCCAACCTATGCTCTCATATCGCAAAGAGGCTTTGCTTTCAAGGTCCACCACTTGTCCAACCTTGCTTCCATTAAAGAAATGAGGGGCTACGTAAACATTGGCAAGCAAGGTAGCAAGGTTCTAAGGTGTTTCACCTTGGATATTGGGCATTATAACTAGGTCCACCACTTGTCCAAGCTATGCTCTGATAAAGAAAGGGGATTTTCGTTTCAAGGTCCACCATGTGTTCAACCTTTCTAATATAGAAAGGGGATTTTTGTTTCAAGGTCCACCACGTGTTCAACCTTGAAAGACTCAAGGGATACTTGGACATTGGAAAGCATAGTCTTATAGTAGTTGATAGGTGGCAGTGGGTATTAAAACTAGGTCCAACCTATGCTCTTATATAGCAAAGAGGCTTTGGTTTCAAGGTCCACCACTTGTCCAACCTTACTTCCATTAAAGAAATGAGGGGCTACGTAAACATTGGCAAGCAAGGTAGCAAAGTCCTAAGGTATTTCACCTTGGATATTGGGCATTATAACTAGGTCCACCACTTGTCCAAGCTATGCTCTGATATAGAAAGGGGATTTTTGTTTCAAGGTCCACCACGTGTTCAACCTTGAAAGACTCAAGGGATACTTGGACATTGGAAAGCATAGTCCTATAGTAGTTGATAGGTGGCAGTGGGTATTACAACTAGGTCCACCACTTGTCCAACCTATGCTCTCATATAGCAAAGAGGCTTTGGTTTCAAGGTCCACCACTTGTCCAACCTTGCTTCCATTAATATAGCAAGGAGGATTTGGTCTCAAGGTTCACCACTTGTCCAACCTATGCAAACCTTTTTCATGTTGTAGCATGATTTTTGGTTTGAAGAGTATTTTTCTATAACTATGGATTTAACAATGTAATCTTTTTACTTACAGGATGGACTTCGAATCTGGGGAGAAAGTACATATGATACTTGACAATGAAATCGTTGGTATTGGTTGTGTGTGTAGAACAGATCCATATTCCACTTGTGGTGGTACAAAGATAGGGCTGGGAAATGTCTCCATACTAGTGGAGGAATGCTTGAAGGATGTGGTCCTACCTTTTTCCTACAATGGATACTTCATCTCTCCAAGGCTCATTATGGAGTGCTGTTCGATGGTCAAAGCTTCTTTTGCAATCTTTTATTAAATGGGAACTTAATTGATCCACACGAAAGCTACAATGGTGATGAAGAACATGATCATTCTGATCCTCTAGTTACAGATGCAATACCTATGACAAGCCCAGAATTTGAAGCAATGATTCGAGAGTCTTGGAGAAATCAGAGGGTCCTTTTAAAAGATGACACAATGATGCAAACCATGAATGAAGGGACCATCTTATATGTATTTCCACATGATTATGTCAACTTTCAGGAACTTGGTCCTGATTGTGTGGGTGTGGGTATTGAAAGAGAAAATGCAAGCATTCATGATGTGGTTGAAGTGGGTAGCATCACTTTGCTAAAGTGGCCCATCAAGCAGACAACAATGTTGAATGGGAGCCCATTACAACGCTTTGTTCCTGTTGATGGCATGCATGCTACATATGAGGATGTATCCAACGATGGCAATGTTGGAAAAAAACTTGATGGGAGTAATGTTGTCCAGTTGTCAAGGAAGAGACGATACACTTTCATGAACAGGACTCAAAAATCAAAAGCAGCACCAGCTTCGACTTTTTACCTTTCAAACAAATCAATTCAAAGGGTATCATGCATTGATTGTTGTGCACAAAAATGCTGCCAATTTGCAGATCGTGATATGGTGACAAGGTTACGACAACAATTTTGGGGAGAGTCTCAAAAATCACGCACTAATTATGTTTATGATGTTCTTTCTATATGTTATCAGAAAGATGAGAAGTCACGATACCAATTCAGGCTAAATGGCTCTATTGTTTGTTGTAGAGCATGGTATGAGCTACATGGAATACCAAAGACATCATTTTATCAATACAAGGAGAACTTTGAAAATGGTGTGCGCCAATATGTACATGGGAACACATGTACATTGAGAAGGGGACTTCAACATACTAGTTTAGCAAGAGCACTACTAAACGAGTTTGTGGAAAATAACTCTGAGAAAATGCCACATAGAAGTAGAACACTGCTAGATGGCTCAAGAGAGACTCAATTGGTGATTCCATCAACATACAAACAAGTGGATATTTTATGTGAAATCAACACGACACTTGACCAAATGGGCTATGAGAAGAAGCTATCCCAATCTTCTTTTGGTAGAATTTGGAACAAAGAGTACCCACATGTCACTTTAACAAAGACGAGTGAGTTCTCTAAGTGCAATATTTGTAGTTCAATCAAGGCAAGGTTAGAAGCTAAACCTTCTCTTGAAGAGAGATCTCTTCTCTTGAGGGAGAGAGAAGTTCACATGGCACAACAAAAGAGTTGCAGAAGCCTATATTATGCATGGCGCACGTATTCAGAAACTCAACCACAAAAATATGTATGCATAATCCATGATAAGATGGATCAAAAGAAGACTGCCATTCCTAGATTACGCATTGTTCCCAAGGGTGTGGATTCAGGATATAATCTGCAGGTGGCATTGATTGGCATGATCACTCATGGACATGGAGAAGGTCATTACGGACACTTTGTCTTGAATGGTTTATGGCCAGCTGATCCAAATCTTACAATTGGCTCAATTGCTAATTGTTTACATAACCTCGAGAGGATAGATAAGCATCCTCTTGGTGATCTAGTAACAAATGGACTTCCAAGGAGCAATATTTCACTACTACATGCTTTGAACTCAAGGGATGCTTTGGACTACCATAACTTGAGTGATGGAAAAGAGCCCATTGTGCAGTCGTCAGAAATTGCAGAAGAGGAATTGGGGTCAACATTTCGCAGATTGCCAGAGAACTTGTTGCTACAATTGGATAATTGTGCAGGGGAAAACAAAAATCGATACTTATTTGCCTATTTGTCAATGCTTGTTGCAAGGGGTGTTTTCAAAACCATTCAGCTGGGATTTTTAATGGTTGGGCATACACATGAGGACATAGACGCCATGTTTAGTAGGTTTTCAGAGAAGTTGAGAGTTACACAAACCTATACTTTGCCACATTTGATGGATACATTACGAAACAGCTCATCTTCATCTCCAGCTCCATTTTTTCTCACAAAGATCCCTGATTTCAAGCAATATTGTGATGGCTATCTTTGTGATGGACAAGACATACTTGTTGGACATTCCAAACCGCTTCAGTTCAGGTTCTTTATGCAGGATGAGACACCAATGATGCAATATAAGGCACATGTAGGTGTATCAAGTTGGAGTGGAAGTATTCGCCTTTGGAAAACAGACACAGAAGGCAAGCCAATGTTACCACATGGAGATCCACCTCTAGTACAAATGGCGGAGTATGTCAAGGCCCACGAAGAAGTCATTTTGGGGCTAAAGAACTATATAAAATTTTGGAAAAATTTAGGGAATGGTTCAAGTATTCCGCGATATTATAGACCCGTGATAGATTATTGGAGTAAGGTAATTGAAGAGATTGGAAAGCAATCATATCAGAGGGAGTCTTGTATGAAATATTTTGGCCAAAAACTCAAGAATATTCTCATCTACAAAGCACTACAATGAATTTGCAACAAGGAGCAGAAAGATTCCTAGGCCTTGAAGAGTTGAACGATCATTTTTGTGGGCCTCAACGAGATAGGCCAAGGGAAGAGTTTGACCCTATGTCTGATGTGCACCAAGGTGACTTTCTTATGCTTGTTCCGAGTGACACAGAAATCTATCCAGTGTGGCTTGCAATGGCTTTATCTGACATTGATAATGAGCCTACATCACCAAACTACAGAAAACTCTTGATTCAATATTGGGCACCTTGCGCGAGAAAAAGTGGGATGATAGATACTCAAGCTTACAGTAATTGTTGGAAGGGTTATTGGGCTGTCAACTATAAGGACCCACAAGTGTGGGAAACTATACATGCAATTGTTTGGTCTTGGAGACCCAACAAAGAAGGACCATTTTCTAGAATAAAGATTCCAGAAAGACATGCTCTAAAAGCCAAAGAAGGCCTCACTCGTGCACATCAGCCACACTTGGATCAAAGTTCAGATATGGTATCAAATGTGGAGTAGAATTATGTGGAGCTTCTATTGTGACTATACTAGTCAATTTGTAAACAAAATCTTTTTTGTATCTTCCTTTGTTTTATGTAATTTATAGTTATTATTCAAATCCATGTGTTGTACATCCTCTTGACTTTTGGTGTTTATCAACACCACAATCCTATGAGATTTTCACTTTATTTACTAGCCACACACCTCAATTTTTCCCACTTTAAGTGGAAAATTCCCAAATTACATGAATTCGGTCGATTTGGAGATTCCCATAATGTGAGATTTTTACCAAAATACCTAATATGGTCTTTTTTGACAAACTTCAGACACTTCTCATCTAGCAATCTTCAAGGGTGTACCTTGCAAAATCCTCTTTATCACATGCAATCAGAGCCTAACGAAAAATATCCTCCACACATTTTGTTGATTATAAAAATATCCCTCTTCCTTTATAAACTTGTAACTTTTTTTAAATATTGAATGCCTCCTGTGTAAGTGGCAATCTATAACTGATATGGACTACAATATACCCTTCTAGCAAGTGCATGTGATACACACCTACATACCTACAAGGTGCACCCCTTGGGCTAGCAATTTTCTTCCAAATATTCAAGTTTGTGCATCTTGTAAGCATTCACTCTAAAACCAAGAGACTACCATTTTCATGGAAAATCAAATGGTTTTCAATCCAAGCACCCCGTGTGTAACACTAGATTTGTAATGAGTCACAAAAATAACTGAACCCACAAAAATGGCTCATGAAACTTCTTGCGTATCAATTTAAGATATGAAACAAGTTTTCAAATACACATATTACATGAAAAGCTCAAAAACAAATAAATTTTCTTTATAAAAATAGCAAATTATACGTAAAATTACACTTCACTACTTAACTTGGAGGAGTAAAAAATGTCAACAATCTTAAATATAGGTCAAAAAAACTTGGTACATTTGTCACATACCTATTGAGTGATTTTCCAAATAATTTTGGGCCTACTCAACAATGATTTGGTTTACTTTCAAAAGAGAATAGCAAAAAATTGCTCGCCTTCACAAATTAGTTGTTGAAGGTGGCCATGTAAAGACACCTTAGATCTAAACCTTCATTTAGCATTGAACTATTTTTTATTGACTCATATTGAGTGTTGGGCATAACAGTTGAATGCATTTTCTATTTAATGAACTTTTGTAGTGCTAGATATTTTTATACAAAAGTCTCTAAAAGCCAAAAAAAATTACCTTTTTTTATAGGACTAGTGTTAAAGGGTGTGGAGAGATGCCTTGTGTCATTGAAAATACCCTTTGTGCAAGTTTGAGACCTAAATTTTCAAAGCCAATATGGCTTGCACAAAATCAATTGCAATCCTTGTTGAAATCAAATGCAAGCATGAATATGATCATGCATATCTTAGCGGTGTTTGTGTATCCAACATATGTGCTTCAAGGAATGGAGAAACTTTTGGGAGCACCATTATATAGTGAACATGGTGTGAGAGTGAATAACAATTGGAAATCAATATATATGCTTGGGCCCAATGTTTTGGTGTCTCTTGAGCGCAATGACCACAATGAACCTCTTGATGCCATTGATACTCTTTTCACCGTCTTTACTTGATAGAGTAGGTTGTCAAATCATAATGCACATGCTAAGAGCGTTGCACCTTGTGAAGGATTTAGCCCGCTCATATTTTACAAGTCTTGCACGGAACTATCTTTTCAAAAGTTTAAGCACAACAAAAAATAATCATTCCTTGGCTAAGTAAAAGTTTCAAACCGCTGCACAACGGGAGCTCAAGAACGAGGACACATGCTTCGCTCTTGACATTGAGAAAAATGATCATTGGCAAGGTGCTAGGCTCAATATGGGCGCATCTACAAAAGGGAAAGCCCCAAGGGAAATAACTTCAACATAAAGATGTTCAATCTAGCACCTATATTAAGCAATTGCCATCAAAATTGGTTACCATGACTTTGAGACATTGTGCACATTTGTTGATTACAAGTCTAAGCTCAAGAGGAATGGTTTTGTATGACTTTCCAGCTAGGTCACCTTACATTCTTCATCACTTTCTCATGAGTGAAGCAAAGACTGAAATCATTGTGCACATTGAACCCTTGTATCATTGAGGCAAACTACGCAAACATAAGCACTTTTACATGCATATTGGTGTGCTCACACACCCTATCTCAATAGCCTAATAGTATGTCCATAGATCCAAAGATATTTCAAAAGAAAATCATACTTGGCAAAGTGATGGAGTGCTTTTTTCTGACAAAATTTCAACATAGAGGTAGTCAACATGGCCATGGATTGCTGATCTGGAACATAGAGGTAGTCAACATGACCATGGATTGCTGATCTGGAACAAGGATGCTCCTATATTTTAACACACACTAAACAATAAAACAATACATTTCATCAACTCACACATTAGCCAAAAGACAAACATGTGTTGGATGAAAACAGACTTTTAGAACCAAAGGACATTGTTGTTGAAGAGAAGGGCCATGCTGGACTGCTTGCAACCTAAGGACACAAGCACCTTCTTTGATGACCTTGTTTCTATAGAGATTAGGGAGGATAAAATAGAGAACCGTTCATGGCGTTGACATGATAATCAACATTTAATTTCACACTAGAGAATGGAGTAGAGTGCATACACAAACTTGATATCTAAATTGACTCAAAGTGAGTACAAAGAGGCTCATTATATAGAGCTAGAGTGAGCATCTCATATGGCATCATACATGAAATCATAGGAAGCTTCAAATCAGCCCAAATCCAGTGGTGAGCTTGTGTGCACTCTTTTAGGCCACTTTAGGGACCCTTTTACTAAGTCTAAGTGATTTTAAACCCTCTAAAAATGGCGATCATGGGTACCTACACCCTTTAGGTGTCTTTTTTATATACTACCACATGATTCCATGCCACCTAGGCATCCAGTAGACCAGAGGTGTTACACACAAGCATAGGATAAGACCCATAAACCTAACGACCCTCCCCTTAGGGTTAACACTATGAAATTTGACAACTATGACACGCTCCAATCCAAGATTAAAATAAATCTCCAATCCAAGAGACCATCCTCGATCCAAGAGACAAACCATCTCTATTCCAAGATACATTGCACACCCTTCCTCAAAGCAATGTATAAATATTAAGACTAAGATAATCCAAGCTATGTACAACAAAATAAAATCTAAAGAATTTTGTCACAGTTGTAGTTTCAAGAGATTAGAAGGATTTTGATGTCTTTGTCTTCATCGTCTTCTTAATCTTCTTTTGCCAGACAAACCAATCTAAACTACATTAAGAAATTACAATGTTGATGTTGCCTTTGACTTTCTTGAATCAAAAATAAATTAAATTAAGCAATTACAAATTGATGAATGCTATTAATAAATGCAATGCAATTGTACTTACAAAATTGCTCTCAAAGCTCACCCATCTGTCACTGCCCAAGTGGTGCAAACTCCCCAACTCCACTCGCATCTTTGTTGCTTCTTTTTGTATCTTGTACCTGTCAATATTTTGCGTAATTATTTCTTTGCTTTCTTCCAATATTCCTATCAAGCTAAGATGTCGTGAAAAAAAATTTGTTCTGCATCATGTCGTATACTTCCGAGCGCTCGTGCTTCAGGCAATTGTGCATTTGTGTGTGCATCCATTTTGTGGAGAAACGATGCTCCACACTCTTGACGTGAAAAAACTATGAAGCATGTTGATTACCTTTTCTTTGAGCTTGGCTAGTATTTCTTTCCACTTCTTCATGAGAAACGATGCATCCATTTGGTGAAGAAAGGATGTTCCACACTCTCCACATGAAAATCACTATGAAGCATGTTCATTACCTTTTCTTTGAGCTTGATTGGTATTTATTTCCAATTCTTCATGAGATGGTGACAGAATACTTGTAAGAAAAGGTTGTGCATGGTAGTAGTCACCTTTCCATCATTCTCATCTGCTTGAATCTCATCGGTGGTAGGGTCTATCATGTAAGAGAGGTCCACCCGTGTACCCTGGTGGCATCAAGGGGTTGCAATGGGAGTCTAGGTGGGAGTCTTAGAAGGGGTCTTGCCAAGGGAGAGACCAAGAGTGGCAAGCAATGTGAGGCAAGGTGTGTCATATAATGTGAAAGCAAGAATGGCCAGCTATTGAAGGCAAAAGCCGAAGTAGATGGAGAAAGTGTATGAAGTGTGGGAGCACCAAATAAGGAGGCAGAAATGGGTGATCGATGACTACAAGGCAGTGTGGAAACATTCATGGCACCAAAAATACAACATCCACCTCCTTCATCAATGAAGTATCAGGTTCGTGATGTCTCATGTAAGTGTCTGGTGGAGATAGATGACTCAAAGCATTGTGAATACTCTAAAGATGTAGAGTGTGAAGGGATGATCGGTGTGAAACGCAAGCACCATGTGATGGTGCTAGGGATGGTATCAATGTTGGGCCAATGCCTTGAGGAGGGGTAGAGTGAATGTCCTCATATCATCTCCTCTGTGCATGTGGATAATAGAGATCTTAAAACTTTCCTTCATGCCCCCTTGAATATAGCCCCCCATGTGTGAACACATCTGAATAGTGAAAAATATGTGAACACGTGTGAATAGTGAAAAATGTGCAAAAAAAAGGTAGAAGCAGAAAGAAAGTGCAAGAACAACGGTTAGGTTGTATAATAAACAAGTAAAAAAAGTTAAAACCATTTTGCTTCAAACTTTGAAAAACCAACACAACTTTGAATTGCATCAACATTTTTAACTTATTTTACTGAAACAAAAACTTAAAACTTATATGTGAACATGTTGAGCTAGTTAGTGTTTTGAATACATTGTATTGGTATTTTCAGCAGCCTCTCTCTTATCTTGGCACAACTTAGCATAAATCCCTATATCTATGAAGAGCTCTCTCCATAAAGATACATTCTCTAGCTCTTTCCTCTTCATTTTCCCTTTCATATTCTTCATCATTTCCTTCTCTATTTCCCTCTGCATTCTTTGGATTGTTTTTCCTTGGTATTTTCCTCTACTAGGAGATTGTAGCCCTCATAGACTTGTGCACTTTGCAAAGCTACTTGAATGACATACCACAAACTCGGCTGCAAAGCCTTGTGATCTTATGGAGAATCTCTTCATCCCTAGGGGAGAAGGCACCTTTCATGTGTCTCCTTTTTCTCTAACCATTCTTGAGAAAATATCCATACTGGCTCCCTTCCCAAGTATCTCATGGTTCTCTGGAAGATATGCTCAATGGCCTCCATATATATTTTTCCAATGCTACATCGATCGACGTGTGAAAAGCCTTGGACCACACATGACACATGCATTGTAATTGCTATATTTAAGTCATGCACACAACAAAAACTAATCCACACAGTGTAAACTAACATTAAAAAAAAAATCATGGTTATTGTGTGTTTCAAGCTTACTTGAGCATTCTCCAAAACTAGGATGATAATGCATCGTCCCACATTAGAATTTCCTCTAATGTATGCATTTCATTGACCTGCATGTCGGCTCATTTCCATGACTTATATACATTTCCACAGTTGTTGTAACTCTTCAAGTAGGGAATGAAGGTATGCATCCATATTCTTCACTTTGTACCACCCTGGCAGAATCAAGCCATATTCATCAAGTAACTCTTCAAGTAGGGAATGAAGGTATGCATCCATATTCTTCACTTTGTACCAACCTGGCAGAATCAAGCTTAAGAAAAAATGTCCTTCTTATTTTCTATCCATGGTGGAATATTGTAGTTGACAATTACAACTGGCCATACACTATAAGATGTTGATCGTTGCCCAAATGTGTTTACACCATCCATAGCTAAACCAAGGCATAAATTCCTTGAATCTTGTGCAAACTTTGGCAGAATGTCATCGATGTCTTTCCAAGCTCTACTATTTGCTTCTAAAGTTTGTTTGCAATTTTTGGATTAAAAATGCGAATGGACTTTAGAAATGGCTTGTGTACTAGCTATTTATGCTTGCAGATTAGCATATTGCTCGCTCAAACTATCAACAAACAAGTGGGCAAGTTGTATGCAAAGCGGCAAGCACAAATGATGAGTGAACAAGATCTTTTTGTAGCTCATTTGCATTTTTAGAATAAAAGACAAAAACGGAGTAAACAAATGGTTTGTTCACTTGCCAATTGTGATTTTTGCTTTACACAGGGCTTTCCCTTGTGGCTATTGATGGTTATGACAAAACAAAAAGCACAAATGACAAGAGTCTGTTTGTGATTTTACCTCAAACCTAAACCTTCAGTATGTTTGTGTTTTTACCTAGAACTTAAACTTTAAATCAAAATCATAAATTTAAACCCAAAATTTAAATCCAAAACCTAAATTTAGACCGTAAACTCAAAATCTAGATTTATTTTAAACATTAAATTAAGTTTAAACCCAGACTCTAAATCTAATCTTAAATTTAAACCTTGAACCTAAACTTAAGTCAAAATTTAAACCTAAACCCAAAGCCAAATCCAAATCTAAATTTAAATCCAAACTTTAAATCTAAATTTAAACCTTATCCCAAAATTTAAATCTAAATATAAACTTAAACCTTAAATTTAAATATAAACTCAAACTTTAAAGCTCAACTTAAACCCAAACTTTAAAGCTAAACTTTGGTTTAAACTTAAATGTAAACTTAACTTCAAACTCTAAATTTAAACCTAAAGTCAAACTCAACAATGAGCTTAAATTTTACGTAACAGAATTAAGCTCATAACTTTGAGTGTAGCGGAAATAGATTAGCCATAGTGAGCATTTCACTAAGAAGATTCCTAATGAAGATAGAGAGAGTGCTAGGTTGGAGATAGCAAAAATTTACACATTCTTAATCGCATGAGAAATAACTTGCAAAAGAGAAATAAATAGAAAAATTGACAATAGTTGAGGACCGGATTTACTTGGAGCTGGTCCCCCCTCCAATAGGCTTTTGTATTACTAGTGTGACCGATGGGCTTTGCCCACCCCTCTCTCAATTTTCACGTAGGCTGCCTCTCAATCTCTCTCTCTCTCTCTCTCTCTCTCTCTCTCTCTCTCTCTCTCTCTCTCTCTCTCTCTCTCTCTCTCTCTCTCTCATGGTTGTGCGCGCGGACTTGCAGGCCACAGTAGCAGTCGGATGAAGGTGTTGCTGACGCATGGCAGGGAGGGGGGGCCGGAATCCCTCCTCACATTATAGATAGTATAGGTAGGTTCTCCCGTGAAGAGAGACTTGGTACAATACAATCTTTGTATTCCTTAAGACCTCTTTGGTGCCATGAAGATGGAAAACTTCATGCACCAAACTTATGCTTAAGACAATAATTAATCTACTTGCAATAAACAAGAACTTGTCCCTGGTCTCAATCCCAAGACCTCAAACACCATCAAAGGTAAAGAGAGCTAGCAGGGAGTGAGGAAGATGAAGACAAGAACATGTATCTCTATGAGAAAGAAGCAGCCTCTTCATATATAATCACTCTTAGAGCATAGCTTAGCATAGTGATAATGAAGATGGAGAGATTGATAAGCATTGCTTTGATCGTAACTCTTGGTTGTATTTGAATTCCATAGAGAAGGGGTACTGGTGTAGGCTCTCACTTCTCAATCTTGGAGAAGGAGATGACTTGTGTGTACAACACACAATGTGGGAGTGTGTGTGTGGCCTTGTGGAGTATATGAGAGAGAGATAGGGTTCAATTTTGCTACATTACTCTTGCTGATATTGCTAGCCAATGAATGGCTCTAGTCATAACAAGCAAGGGGTGTAGCATTTGGACAAGTTTCCTCCTTTCTCCCTTCTTTGAGAGAAAGATCTTAATTATTTAATTGTAGCATTTGGACAAGTGTCCTCCTTTACCCCTTTGAGAGAAAGATCTTAATTATTTAACTGAATCTAAATTCTTATTGGACCTCCCTATAGGTCCACCAACAAGATTCAGGCACATTACGAGGGAAATATTGCTAGGGGCCTGACATGTGTCCTTTATACCCCTTGTGGCTTGGGGGTCTCTTGGTGAGTGTGTGTAGGGTGTAGCTTTATGGGGGAAAACATGTTGACTTAAGCTCCTCAAGCTCCTTAGTCAATAAGCACCTCAATAACCTTACTCATCAATAGGCACTTCAAGCATCTTAGTCAATAGGCACCTCAAGCATCTTCGTCAATAGGCACCTAAAGCACATCAAGCACCTTAGTCACCTTACTCACCTGAAGCACCTCAAGCTTAGTCCTAGCTTTCCTAAGGTCTAAAGTACCTAATGGTCCTAGGTCTAAGGATTTTTGACACTAACCTTTGGAGTCTTTAATGAAGCTAACCCTAAGGTCTTTTAATCTCCATCAGATTCATGTTGCTCTTTGATAGACTATCTCCTTTTGGACCCCTATTGAGATGTAGTTATCTCTCCTCTTGGTCCCCTACTAGGATAAGTCTAGAAGCACTTAATGCACATTGCTCATTGGTAGACCATCTCCTTTTAAACCCCTATTGAAATGCAACCATCTCTCCTTTTGGTCCTCTATTGAGATAGGTCTAGAAGCACATATCTATATCCTAACTCTTGTTCCCCTTTTATCTTCCCATATTAAATGATCAATTTCATATGAGAAAATCATTTGGTGAAGTTAGATATTACATTTTATGACATTATCTCTCTTTTGAAATTATAGTCGTTGTAAGGGCCTTCTCCTAGCCCTTACGCAAGGCCAGCACATCTAATCCACCGACTTACAAGATGAAAAAGAAAAAGAAAATAATAGAAAGAAAAGAATGTTCGAGAAAAATTCGGGCTCAATGTTAGCAGCGGCTAACACATGCTACACCAATTATGCACCATGCTTAAAAGGCTAGTGGTAATCCTTTGTAATTAGAGAAGTATTTCTTAATCTAATCTCTACTTTCTTCATTAGTCTTAATTCTTCTATTTCCATTATGTCATGAAGTAGTTTCACCTTCTCATTATTCTAAATTTGACTATGGTGGTGATGACTTCTTCCTTATTGACCACTCCTATCATTCTATGAGTACTCAATTTTTGATATTTAACATCTCTAATTAGGTTGATTAAGTAGGTTATTAATCTTGTGATTAGAGTATGTGCCCTATTGTTTTCTCATGTGTGGATGGGTTCAATGAGACTCAAGCGCCATTCACCCTTGTGTGTGTAGCTTTTGATTAAGTACCTTGATTGGCATTTGGTGATTGGAGAGGCCAACACCAATGCAATTAGTGTGTGCTTATCAAGAGAGTGCTTTGAGATTCAAGTCGATGGCAAGTTGGACTTTGGTGGGTTTAATGTGTGTAGGTGATGCTTGATTGATGATTATGATGTGATTAGAGTTAGTGATTCATGGCTAATATCTATTGCATTGGAAGAGCATTCTCTTGAATCCTCTCATTCAATACATCCAATGATTCTCATGCTTCCATGCCCTAGCCGGGTTTCCGATCCTAGGATTGATAATTTTGTTGGTCTTGGGTGTGCTAATCCATGCCTAATTTGTTGATTTGGGTGTTGATTTTTGGCCATATATTAATTTGTCATGAATTGAACCCAAATTTACTTGAATAATTTTTTCACTATTATTTTCTTTTTCTTTTTCATCTTTTAAGTCGGTGGTTTAGATGTGTTGGACTTACGTAAGGACTAGGAGAAGGCCCTTACAAACTCTCCAACAAAAAGAAAGATCTACAAAATTTAAAGGATAACGCTAATCTCATTATTAGGTAGCAAAAGAAATCATATTACAGAAGGTGGTATTCTTGAGTGACACAAAAAGTAACAAGATGGAGCTTGTACTCATCGATCACATCGGCTAGACAAGATTAATACAATCGCAAATGGGAGAAAACACATTTCAAAGGTGAGAAAACTGAAAAATAAGACCTTCCCAATCTTCCTAGGAAATATCTTCAACAGGAAGATACACCTTTTCTTCAAAGAAAGAGCACTTGCCTTGCTTAGCGCATAACTAGACTATTTCTAGGAATTCCCAAAACATGGCGTATATGTTGTTCTCAATCTTCCTATGTGTTTGAAAATATGAGATTTTCATAAAAAATTCCACCAAAAAAATCTTCTAGCTCTTTTGAAAGGTCACTCAATCATGAGATAGCTAAAGGTGGTAGGGGCATAACCCAAGCCAAAAGGCATGACCATGAACTCGTAATGCCCAAACCTTGTATTGAAAGCTATTTTAGAAATATCTTCTTCTTTTTATCCCAACTTGGTAGAAGCCTAATCTGAGATCGATCTTGGAGAAATATTTGGCATCCTTTTCTTCTAATTGACTAGTCTCATCATCACCCGTGCCTAGAGCTGGATGTGGTTGCACAGATTTGAGCAAGGTCTTAAGATTCTTGTCACGCCCAAAATCCTCTACAAGTGCGACAGCAAGCGGCATGTGGTTTGATACATGGACAACTTGAGGTGCTGGTGATACTCATGTACCAAGAAGCATAGAATTCAAAGTGTTGGCTATAGGCGAGTCCCGAGTATCTCAATTCTTGGGAGTTTACGCGGCATATTTTATGGCTGTGGCAAAAGAAACCATTTCTCTTAGCAATGGGTTCATAAATATCACAAATACACAAGGTTCTCTTAAAAAGTTAGACATTTTAAAATATGGATACTCTTTATCATGTCCAAAACTACATTTGGGAAAATAATTTAATGATCAAGAGAAACACTTTTACAACATTTTGTAAAAGCTAAGTTCTTCAATTTCATGCTTTTGAGAGGACTGACCTTAAAACCCTATGGTTCATAGTAATGCAAAATAAAATATTATAGACTTGGATAAAAATGACTTGTGAGCCCAAATTACAATGCCAGTTTGTTTTCAATAAGGATTCAAGAAGAATATTTGGGACCTACTCCCAGTTTTTTCTATCACCATTTCTAGATAGATATTATCTAAATCATAGTAATGACCCCCAAGGCATTATTCTAGTTATATTGTATTGTGTCTCCTATTTGTAGATCTTCTAATTCTTTTCTTTGGTAGCAAAGGTGAGGTATACAAAGTTCTTTATTATGTCCTCTTTATTTTCTTCATTATTTTCTACAGTTGCTAATTTCATTTATTCTTACACAAACTAGAGAACATTCTCTTCTTAATATTTCCATGTCATTTTTTTCAATATCTCACTCTCTTCCTATAAAAGTTCATATTAAAAATTTATCTGATCAAGGATAGAAACTATGCTCTGATACCACTTGTCAGGGCCATGCCAAGGGCCATCGACTGCACCATCTCCAAATGGATACATCACCATTCCTAACATCCCTCCCGCTTGAGATCAACACCAAGACATGACTCCTCTTGCTCTTCGATGCCAACTCAAGGGGGTGATAACATTCACTTTTCCTCATAGGGAACCCTTAACCCCTAAATATCTTTCCTTATGGCTTTAAACTTTCCAATCAAAGTCATCAGACTAAATTTAAACTCAACCTTCCAGGGTCAACTAGTGGGAGTCCTCTAATTCATCCTTGGTTCAAGGTCACTGACGCTTTTTCCCCGGGTTATGATCGAGCATAGTCGTCAGTACGTTCCTCTAAGATGAGTGTATTTACTAACTACACAAATCCCTCATTCCCAAGTTTGATTCCCGCTCTATATATCAAAATTGTTGTCCCCCGTTCTTGACTTAACTTAATGGACAATATAAAATTGGTTCAACTTTTCGGCCAACAATTAACCCTTCACCGGAATCCACCCTTCCACCAAGCCGTTTGGTAAATGCACCTTTCCAAGGTAGTATTATGATACTAGAAAATAGTATTCGAAACATGTTGGACCAAGAATACATTTCAAGCATTTAAAAGAAACATGAAAACTGTTGCATACCCTTGCAAGTGTGTTAACTGAGTCAACGTCAGTTAATAAAAGCTGCTAAAGATTGAAAACGTACGGATGCACATCAAAGATCAACAAAAAGAAGCAGTAAAGATTGGAGTTACACATTTTTCACATTTTCCCAAAATGGTCATGTATTGTAAATTCTTGATTTATTTCAAGCCATTGTAATATTTTAATCTGTTACGGGCTCAATGGGAGTTCCAAGTTGTAAAGAACATGTCAGTTATTGTGCCTAGGTAGCAGATTCAGTAAGTGGTGGAGCCCTAAAGGCCTTGGGCACCCGGGCATTGCATATTTTTACCCTAGGTATATAAGACAATGTGTAAAAGAAATTAGGGTTCTCAAGCTCATTTGTTGAGATCACTCTTTGGTGAGAGCTCTTGAGGTGGGTGGCTATGGAGTCCTTTAGATTCTCCTTGCTCATGTGACTTGGTTAACACTAATCAATGCTTAAGTCTCTTTCATTATGCCTCTCTCATGCTTCTTATGATTGCCTATGATGCTTTGATTAGCTGGATCTTAACGGATTAGTGGTTAATCCCTCTCTAATCTTGTGTGATTGCCCTCTTTTTCTTGCGTGTGCATGTAGGTTTGATTGAAGTGTGGTGCTCGATGGATCTATGTGTGTGCTTGCGATTAGTGTGTTGCATGATAGGATTAGTGTTGTGTGCCTCTTGCAATCGTTAGTGTGTGTGATTGGGTTGATCGGAGGTGAAGAGAAGTGGATGTGAAGATTGCCCTTCATCTTAGCTTAGCTCCTCCATAGGCCGATAAGCTCACCTCATAGAGTTAACCATTCGTGTTTCCATGATTAGCTCACTAACCATGTGAGTGTTCCATGCCCTAGTTGGGTAGCTCATTCCTCCGGATTGATAATTTTGTTGGTCATTGGAGCTATGCAGCAATGAAACCCCCAACATTTGGCACCATTTCCGGGGGCGATGGTCTACGCTAGTGTAATTGTGGCATAATCGGATGTGTTTCCTCACTAATTTCACTTGTGTATTTATGTTTTGGTGGATTTTGGATGTGTTTGCATGAAGCAATGTGTTCATAATTCCCTAATGTGTCACCGTATCTTGCCAACTGTGTGTTTACACACTCTAATTTCACACTAACCCCTTGCTAATTTCACTAATTTTTGCTAACTTACTAATTTTCTATGAAGGATTGGAGAATTCAACCATTCAATTGATCTTCAATGGAAAGGTAATCAAAACGGTACTCTCAACCTCCCTAGAATCTAAGGATGTGTAGAATTGTGTAGAGATCCCACCATGACGCTATGTTGATGCAATGCAATGTTGATGCTATGTTGGATTGAAAATTTTTCGATTGTTCATTTTCATGCCGTCGTAATGTCAAAAATTTTATGATTTGGTGGCGTATGAATTTGACAAGTTCCAATTGCTAATTGGTGAATGTGTGTTGCTAATCGGGTGCCTAATTGAGTTCATTGCATGCTTGGATGGTCAATTGCAAGTGTGTGTGCACTAAAATCAAGTGTGTGTGCATTCTAATTGTGTGTGTGTGTGTGTGTGTGTGTGTGTGTGCCTAATTTTAGGTGTGTGTGCACTATTTTGCCCATGTTTGTGCACCTAAAAATCAATGTGTGCTTAATAATTTTTCAATTGTGATGATTGATTTGTGTTGTGGTCATGTCCAACTAATGATTTGTGAAATCACATTGAAATTTTGACAAGTTTTACCCTTTTGTGTGCGCACCTAAAGATTAGTAAAATCTGCCTATTTTATTAGTATGTGTGTGTGCTTAAAAAGTGCTTAAATTGCATGATTGATGTGTGTAATGGTTAATTACTATGTTTTTGTGCTCAAAACAGGGATTTACACACTTCAATTGCGTCAAATTTTGACCTAATTTTGTTACAAATTTTACCAATTTAATTGCTTAGTTTTGATTTTATTGATCAAATTAATTGGTAATTGAATTGATGAAATTTTTGTGATTTTATTCGGCTGCACTAATCCCCAATGTGTGGAGAATTGGTAGAAAGTTTTTGGGTATTTTTTGGATAATTTTTATAAATTTTTGATAATTTTTTTGCTAATTTTTGCTTAATTTCATAAAATTTATATTTTGTAATCTTTACGATCTATTTTGTGTGTACGTATTTACGACATCATTTTGTTTGCATTTGTGCCCTCCGTGGTCGAGTTTTGAACGTTTTGCTATTTTCGGGGACCAGATTGATGATTGTGTCACGAATTATATTTTTGGTAAAATCTACTATTCTTGGTATGCTTTTGCGTGTCGGAAGTGTTTGGTTATAAATAACAATGATTTTCTAAGGTTTCTAGAATTTTTTGGGATTTTTTTGGTAATTATTGGGATTTTTTGGCGTTTTTTTGGAGTTTCGGCTAGTGTCCGGTCTAATTTTGGCATTTTTGGATGTTTGGAAATTAAAAAAATAAAAAAAGACGATTTTCGGCCTCGACACTTTGCCTTACGGCTTTTCAATCTCTTGGGAAAGTTTCCTACGACATTAAAATAATCTTTCTTTGCCAGCCGTTCCCTATTTCCCGCTCCGCATGAACATACCCCACACCAACTCTCTCTAACTTTCTCTTACTCTCTCTCTCTCTCTTCCCCTGCAAAAACCCTGATTATTAACATTATCTCACCTCCCCCTCACTCTCTCTCTAACTTCCCATTGCCCGATTATTTACACTCTCTCACCTCCCCTCACCTCCCTCTCTATCTCTCCCTTTTTCTCTCACTAACCCCCTCCCTCTCTCATCCCACTCTCTCTCCTTCTCTCTCTAGCGTGCCCGCTCTCTCTCTTGCCTCTGTCACACGGGCGTAACCCTCCCTATTTTTTCCACACACCCCCCCCCCCCCCCCCTTGTCTTTTTCCCACGCACCATCTTCCGTCCTCTGACGTTCCCGTTGTCAGCATCCGCACGCGCCCATTTGTCTTACTCTCTCTCTCTCTCTCTCTCTCTTCTCTCTCTTCACTGCACGATAAGCTGGCCACACGCAGCGGCGCTGTCTTCTCTCTTTTTTGCTACCTGCTGCCCTCGAGGACTGTCCTCCGCTTTGCGCACCTGTTGCCTTTTGGCGCCTTCATAGACGACTCAACCTGCACGCGCACACCTGCTACCTCCGGCTCCGGGTCCCTCTCTCTCCAGCCGGACCCCCGCCTGCCGTGTTGCACCCCCACGTGCCCTCTCTGTAGCTAGCCCGCTCGCTTCATGCTGCAGAGTCAATGCAGACCTCTCCATAGTCAACGCCGCTAGGTTAGCCTTAGGATTGGGCTTAAGTTCGTTTAGTTAAGGTTATATTAGGTTAGTTAGTTTTAAAAAATCACAAAAAAAAAACAAATAAATCACGAAAAAGAATCAAAAAATCCAATAAAAATAAAAAAAGAGGATTAAAAAAAAAAAACTCATTAAAAAATAAAAAAGGTTTAAAAATTCACAAAAAATAGAAAAAACACATAGAAAATTCATTAAAAAATAAAAAGCACTTAGAAAATAAATAAAAAATAAAAAATACGCAAATAATTCACCAAAAATCATAGAAAATCCATAAAAAGTCACGAAAAATCAAAAAAAAATCATAAACTTACCAAAATGAAATTTAAAAAAATCAAAACCATCAAAAATTCCATAGAAATTCTAAAATTCACGGAAAAAAAAAGAAAATTATTGAAAAATTCATAGATTCACACAAAAAATGTAAAAGATCAAAACTCTTTCAAAAACCAAAATCATAAAAGCTCATAAAAAGACCAAAAATGTTAGAAAATTCAAAATTTCACAAAAAATTAATAAAATTAAAAGAAAAGTCGCAGAAAAGCCAAAAAGGGCTAGAAAAGCAAAAAACACCGAACATACCGCGAAAAAGCCCGAAATAGTAAAAGGATAGCCGGAAAGAGCTGAAACTGACCAACTTGAAGCTGTGAGCAGCAGAAAAAAGATTTGGTGCTCGGGTTGGGAAAGTGCAACCACAATTCAGTCAAGAAGCTAGAAGTGAACGTACACACTGTAAATTGGCTAGTGCAAGTAATTGCACTAAAAATTAGCTTCCCGTTGGACGAACAGGGACACAACTCACATGTGATTGCAGATTAGGCTAGTACGAGCAACAAAAATTCTGATAATCAATACCAAAATCTGCTAAGAGACAGTTTTTGTAGATTGAGCCGACATGGACTCAAAGCGAGCCGAGAATTCAAGTACAACACAACAAACTAGTAGCAGTAGCAGCACATGCACAACTACAGCAGAGCAGATTTTACAGCTATATGGCTACAATGGGGATAAATTCTTGTACGGAGATTCAAAAGGTCATAGGTATCTTATGAGCAATAAAAGCAGCACAGGAGCCACGATCCTATTGATTAGAGTAAAGCCAGATTCAAATAACTCCAAGATGTTCACAAATTTCAATGGAGCCAGGTATTGCAAGCTCAAAGATGAAGTGTAGATAGAGGTGCAAAAAATCAACCCAAGTGTTTATCCAAAAATCTGCACAAGTCCGCAAAGCATCCATTTAGTGCATATGCAATTAGGATCATTGTACATGGATTACAGTGGTCAGATCTATAGTCGAGAACCAAAATTGCAAGATCCAATAGATCAACCAATAGAAGCCAATCTAATTGGAGAACCAAGCCAAAGACGGTACAAAGGTCAAGATGGAGCATTCTACAACTTGATGCTCAGTGTTTTAAAAGAAAATGCCGACAACTTGGCAAACACAGAAGCTGAAACGTCTAAGCTAAAGCTTGACATGACAGAACCAAATGAAATACCACCAATCATGGTATATTGCTCAGATTCTAGAGAAAAAGGTGGAAATTTTTTTGAAGATTGTCCAAGAAATCCAGACAACAAGGACATATCAACTGCCAAGCAAGGTACAGAGAAATTTGGAAATGCGAATCTCGATGTAAGTGCATCTAACTTGTCACTTTTAATGCAATCAGATGATTCTACATTACTGTTAGAAGCACTAGTAAAAGCACTGAAAATTCAAAATCAGCATAAAGATGCACAGGCACCTGAAAAGCTTAAAATTGATTCTTTGAACAACAAATTCCTGCATGAATTTGGTAAAGGTGTCCAAATATCACCGAATGTTGAAAAGACTGTTAGGTTTGCAAATGATTTTGCATCCACTGTCACAAGTGTGCAATCACTCACGAGTCTAAGGGACACATCAAATAGAATGTTGTTAGCTTTGTATGGCACCCATCATTCATATGCACACGATGTAGACCAAAAAGGGCAATTGTACAAAAAGGATCAACTACTATTTGAACGGCCCACATACCAGCTCAATATAGAAGTGCGTCCAGTGATAGATCATAAAGGATGGTTCATTTCAGAGGAAAGAATCTATTATAGCCCATCCTCTCAAGAGATGAAGGATATTACCTGAGTGAACCCAAAAATCTATTCAAAGCCAAACTCTCCTCCATCGGAAATCAAACTTTGATGTTGTGACCAAACGAGCATATACTTTGACCAAAACAGTCGTAGATATAGACTCTCGTCTATATCTACGACTGTTAGACGAGAGTCATAGATGCTAGACGAGAGTCTAGAATCTATGATGCCTTGGGTCCTGAAACAACAGAAGCTCATATCATAGGAGACCCATGGGATAGACAATATCAAGACAAAGATAATGCTATCTACAGCTTGACTTGGGGAATAATTTGTTATGTTTCACGAAGATACATAGGAAACTATACAAAAAGCTCAAAGATGTCAAACATTGATGTCGAACATCAATAGTGCTACCCAAAGTGTACTATCACACTCCCAAAAGGTGAGACTAAATCAGAGCCAAAAAATTTTGAACTCTTATAATGAAGCAGGCTATAGTGATCACCCTAGGAAGGGAGGAGCTGTAAATCCATCAAAATCGGCTTATGTACCAGGAAATGCTACACCAATTAGAAGCCCTATAGCTTCTAGCCAACAAGCCCCTTCAAGGCAAAAACCATTGAAAGATCATATGGTTGTTGGAAGTTTCCAATTGCACCAGATTCCATCAGAATCTGCAGACAAATGCCTCTATGAGGATCATGAGGGACAAAAGTTTCAACTGATCTCCACAAGTCAAAGTCAAAAATCGACAAATCCAATAGTGTCCAAACAGTTACATGTGATCAAGCTCACATATGCATATCAAGATGCACATGGTAACGAATATCAGCAAGATCAAAACCTTGTACAAACCCCTATGGATGGTAAGACTATCTGAAGATGATGCAAAGCCTCAAGCTGCCAGAATAGTGACAGGAACAAAATCAATGGGAACTAAAGTCCAAAAAGCTACACAAAGGTCACCACCGAAATCTCCTCCGAAGAGACAGATTCTGCCAGAAAGTACAGTGGATCTATTAAGATCAAAGGTTACTCAGATGCAGGTGGACAATGTTCAAAAATTGCAAAAAGGTGCAACATTACAGCCAATGGAGCCAACATCAATTGAAGCAGGTGGTCAAAGCAAAGAAAATGCAGATAAAGCTCAACCAAAGGACATTGTCACAACAAAAGCAGTCAATTCAGACACAGATCTTGAGATGATCAAGTGCAACACTATTGGTGAAAACAAAGAAAAGCTGTCAAAGTGAAGTAAAGCTAGATTTTTAGTTAGACAAGAACCTCATGTCTTTTCTCACTTGGAAAAGATGTGGACAACTATATCTGGAAGATGCTCCTGAATTTGTGAGCATATCTGGAGACAAACGAGCAGAATGTTGGGGAATCATCTCCACCACCATTGAAGTAAGTTCATAGATCATCATAGCTCAATTCCATGTGATCACAACAGATATCCCGGACGACATCATAATGGGAATGCTAATAGCCGAAAAGATGTTAGAGATACAGAAATGTAAACAGGATGCAGTCATCACAAACATCAAAGAATGGAGACCAAGACTGGTCACCCACAGACCACAGCACAAAGTCCTCAGGCACAGTTAAAAAGAAAACCGATGCCAAAGCAAAGCTTATTGAAGATGATTCATCTCGATCAATCAGAACTTCAGAAGAGCTTGAAGCAAACCAAGCAATAGAAAGTGCAGATCAAACAGAGCAAAGAGAAACCACAAAAGCTATTGAGCAGAGAATGTCATCAAAGCTAGAAGTTAAGAAGAATGAGGTTGCAAAAAGTCAGGAAGCAATAGGAAGTCCAAAGATGAATCACTCATTGCGAGTCGAAGCAATCGATGTAAGTCAGATTGGAAAATAGCGACTCAGGTCACCTTCCATAGAGACATAGTTAGCTCAAGATGAGACCATGGCAAATGCAGAACAGAGATCTTCATAGAACTAGCAATGAGAATAGCTATAGTCCTCAGCAGTACAAAAGGAGCAAGTGTCAAATGCAGTGCTCTATTGGATAAAGAATCAAAGTGCAATATGATTGCAGACAACATTCAGAGAAGTCTAGAGATTACTCCATGCAAACATGAGATCAAAACAATGCTAGGTATGCGTACAAGTCAAAAAGACATGGTTGCTACGCTTAGCATCCAAAATCATGAAGAGCAGGTAAAGTTTTAGGTGAAGCCTTCAAGAGACAAGCATGCAGATGTCATCCTTGGACATGTTGAGATGTCGAGCTCTACACCTTGAGCTGGCATCCACTACGGGTCTTGGCCGCTTACGGCATTTACTCACTGGCGCGTTAGGTGACCGACACGGGGGATCTCTGCCAGTGATTCTACAGCTGGACTACACTTATAGTGCCAGCCTAGTACGCTTCTAGCGAGTTCACACTTAGTGACCGCATGTACATATGTGCTACTTTTCAGCTTTAGCACTTAGTCATTTTGTACTCTCTTTTCTGTGAAGAAGAAGAAGAAGCTTTCCATCTCTGTGTGCTTTGTGCTTGTCTTGTGTAGCTCTCTTGCATCCTCAATCTTTACATGGTATCAGAGCCTGGTGCAAGCAAGAGAGGCTAAGAGAGCAAGAGCATCACAATCCCTTCGTTCGCAATCCACGACCAGATGCCGCACAAGTTTTTCGCACAAGTTTCTGAACAGGTCTCCAAAGTGCAGTATATAGAGATTTACTGTACAAGTACAGTGGTTGTATGTACGCTTGATTGTGGACACTCGTTGAGTGTAGAAAGCATTACAGGTACCACGATAGCAGGTTCAGCAGATTTGCAGGTTTTTGCAGATTGCAGCTATTTTGTCTTAGTGCTTCAAGATGTTTGACGGTTTCAGCCAGATTGTTGCTGAGAAGCTTGAGAAAAATAACTACCCTGCATGGAAGTTCAGAATAACAAATTTCCTAAAAGGAAAAGGTTATTGGGACTATGTAGAAGGAGACAATGAAAAGGAACCAGAGATTCCCGAGGCAAATGCTACAGCAGAACAAAGGAAAGCCTTGAGGAACTGGCAACAAGGCCAGAGCAAAGTGATGTATTGGCTTTCTATGAGCATCACAGATGGCATGATGGGCTATCTACAGGATGCTGAAACCCCCGCCATTGCATGGAGAAACTTAGGCAGAGTGTTCGAGGTGAACACCAAGGCCAGGAAGCTTCAACTAAAGTCGGAGCTAAATCAGGTTAAGAGGAACAATCTCTCAATCAATGATTATGCCTTGAAGATCAAGAGTATCATTGAGGCTCTTGGATCTATTAAAGTCTCAGTGGAAGACGATGACATTGTTCGTGCATGCTTGGATGGTCTAGGAGATGAGTATGTACATTTTAGGTCTTCCATGAATACAAGAGACGACATCCCCGTGTTCCAAGATTTGATTTCTATGCTTATTCTTGAGGAGAAGAACCTTGACACATCTTCTTCTCATGGCAGAAATAATTCTGAACAGGCCTTCTATTCTAACTCCAACAGAGGTAGAGGTAGAGGTCATGGTCGAGGCCCAAGGGGTTGCAGGGGCCAATTTCTGGAAGGTCAATCAAATCAAAACAATACAGGTGGCAGGGGAAACCAGTCTCAAGGCAGGGGGAGTCAAAGAGGTCGTGGTGCAAGATCAAGCAGGCAACAACATACTCCAGATAGCAGAGAATGTTGGACTTGTGGTGAAAGAGGTCACATGTCACGTGACTGTCCAAAGGGAAAAGCAAGTGGAAAGAGAGAACAGGGCAACTATGCATCTACTAGCAGAGATGCAGATGACAGCAAAAACGAGCGCATGTTTGTTATGCAGCATGTAATGAATATAATGACTGCAGAGAATTCCACCCAAGATGATGTTTGGTATGTGGATTCAGGTGCCTCTAATCACATGACGTCTCGTGGAGAGTGGTTTAGAGATATGCGCAAACCAGATGTGTCAGGCTATGTGCAGACAGGAGATGACACAACTCACCCCATTGCTCATGTAGGGGACATACCTCTAAATACGAAGAGTGGGAAATCAAAGTACTTAGCAGATGTACTTCATGTCCCAAACATTACAAAGAATCTTGTTTCTGTTGGACAAATGGTTGAGCAGGGTTTGCAGGTTCGCTTCAATCCAAATGGCTGTTATGTAGAAGATTTCCAAAATGGCAGTAAGCTGATCACAGAGGGCAAATGTGTGGGCAGAATGTTTACGCTGAATGTAGACATGCCTGAGGTAAAAGCTGAATTATTTGCACAGGGCACAGGTGTTGTGGACATTTAGCACAAACACATTGGCCATGTCAATGAGCAGAGATTGCGCAGCATGCAATCAAAACAGATTGTAAAAGGTTTGCCCAAATTCAAAGTGGATGGTATGCATAAAGTGTGTGCAGCATGCCAGTTTGGAAAACAGTCAAAGGGCTCATTTCCACATGAGCGCAATGTATGTAAAAATACACTTGAGGTGGTGCACACAGATGTTTGGGGTCCAACCGATACTGCAAGTATACATGGTTGCAGGTATTATGTCTCTTTCATTGATGACCATACAAGGAAAGTATGGGTCTACTTCATGCGTAACAAAAGTGAAGTGTTTGGTCACTTTCAAGACTTCAAAGTCATGATTGAGAAGGAGACAGATATGCAAATCAAGACATTGAGGTCAGATGGAGGGGGAGAGTACTTCTCCAATGATTTTTCAGATTTTCTGCGAATGCATGGTATACGCAGGCAGTTTACATGCAGATATACTCCACAACAGAATGGGGTCGCAGAAAGGAAAAACACGCACATTGCAGAGGTTGCACGTGCATTGATGAATGAGAAGAACATGCCTCATCATTTCTCGGCTGAAGCCGTAAATACAGCTGTGTACATTAAGAATAGGACACCTATAGCTGCGGTGCATGATGTAACACCTGAGGAAAAGTTTACAGGTACAAAGCCTGATTTGGCACACTTGAAAGTGTTTGGCTGCATAGCTTACGTGCATGTACCAGATGAGTTGCGTAGGAAATTGGATCCTAAAGCAGAGAAATGTATTCTTGTGGGATATTCCCTTGAACAAAAGGGGTACAGGTGCTACAATCCTACTACATGAGAATTACGAGTGAGCAGAGATGTAGTCTTTGATGAGATGAGCAGCTGGTACAGTAATGCACATGGCACTATTGGGGCTGATGAAAAAGATGATGTGGTTGTACAAAATGTGAGGCCACAGTCACAGGTTTTGAGTGGACCACAAGAGTCCTCTTCTCGTGGCTCTATTGAGAAACCATGGAATGGTAGACTACGTACGCAGGTTACTCCACCAACAGGTACAGGGAATGTATCACGAAAAGGAAAGGAAAAGGTTGATGAACCTCCCTTTATGGTTGATGCATCATCAGGTTTTTCACATGTAGACATGGATTCAGATGGTTCTGAACAAAGTCTTGATGAGGAATTTGGAATTCCGACTGTCAGGACACCTGGTGTAAGGAAAGTACAAGAAGATGCTAGAGGGCAAAGGAGTGACCCAGGACCGCACAGATCTAATAGAGTCAGAAATCCAGTTCAGAAATTGACTTATGATGGGTATCTAGCGCATCACCAAGCCTACATGGCTAAGGTGATACAGGATGTGGAGCCCACATGTTTTGAGGATGCAATTGGAAATGTGCATTGGGATGATGCAATGAATGAAGAGATGGCTGCATTGGAAGCAAACGACACATGGGAGTTGGTGCATTGCCAAGTGGCAAGAAAGCTATTAGCTATAAATGGGTGTATAAAACCAAGCATAAGGCTGATGGTAACATTGAGCGTCACAAGGCAAGGCTGGTAGCAAAGGGTTATGCACAGACGTATGGCATAGACTATGAGGAGACCTTTTCTCCAGTGGCAAAGATGACGACTGTGAGAGCTATCATAGCAGTGGCTGCATCTAGAGGATGGATTATGCATCAAATGGATGTAAAGAATGCCTTCTTGAACGGTGAGTTGCAAGAGGAAGTGTATATGGATCATCCACCTGTTTATGTCGATCCAAGTTACCCAGATTATGTATGCAGACTTCTCAAAGCTTTGTATGGTTTGAAGCAGGGCTCTAGAGAATGGCATGACAGGATTGCCAAGTATCTTGTCAGTATTGGTTTTAGGAGAGCTCATGCTGATCATTCACTCTATGTACGTGAGAAAGATGTGGGGATTGTGGTCATTACCATATATGTAGATGACCTTATTATTGTTGGTGACAATGCTATGGAGATTGACCATGTGAAGGGTCTTCTCAAACAGGAGTTTGAAATGAAAGATTTAGGCGAGTTGCGCTACTTTCTTGGCATTGAGGTGATCAAGACTCCAGAGGGTGTATGGCTATCACAGAGACAGTATGCTTTGGACATGTTGTCAAAGTATGGTATGGCTGATTGTAAGCCAATTTCTATTCCCTTGGATGTGAATGCAAAGCTGAGTGCAGAGAAGGGTGATGTTGTTGAGGATGTCAACATGTACAGGAAGATTGTGGGTAGTCTAATCTACTTGACTATCACGAGGCCAGACTTGAGCTACACAGTAGGCTTGGAGAGTCAATTCATGCAGCTTCCGAGGAAGCCACATTTGGATGGAGTACGACGCACACTTAGGTATGTGCAAGGTACTCTTGACTACGCATTGTTCTATGCAGCAGATGCACCATTAGCATTGTATGGGTATACAGATGCAGATTGGGCAGGTAGCATTGTTGATAGGAGATCTACGAGTGGCTTCATGTTCTCTTTTGGGAGTGCTGTTGTTACTTGGAGCAGCAAAAAGCAGCCTACAGTTGCTTTATCGAGCACAGAGGCCGAGTACAGAGGTGCAGCAGTTGCGGCGTGCAAGGTAGCTTGGCTACGCACATTACTTGAGGACTTGGGAGTGCAGGTGGACCACCAGATTTTCATCCATTGTGACAACCTCAGCAGCATGCAGTTGGCTAGGAACCCAGTGTTCCATGCCAAGACCAAACACATAGAGGTCCATTACCACTACATTCGAGAGCGAGTGTTGGCGGGCGACATCGACTTGGTCTACGTCAGCACAGAGGAGCAGATAGCGGAAATCTTTACCAAGGCCCTCGGAGCTGAGAAGCTTCGACGTTTTTGGACTATGCTTGGACTCTACGACATGCAGAGCTCGAGGGGGAGTGTTGAGATGTCGAGCTCTACACCTTGAGCTGGCATCCACTACGGGTCTTGGCTGCTTACGGCATTTACTCACTGGCGCATTAGGTGACCGACACGGAGGATCTCTGCCAGTGATTCTACAGCTGGACTACACTTATAGTGCCAGCCTAGTACGCTTCTAGCGAGTTCACACTTAGTGACCGCATGTACATATGTGCTACTTTTCAGCTTTAGCACTTAGTCATTTTGTACTCTCTTTTCTATGAAGAAGAAGAAGAAGCTTTCCATCTCTGTGTGCTTTGTGCTTGTCTTGTGTATCTCTCTTGCATCCTCATTCTTTACAGGACATCAGTGGCTAGACCAACACAAGGCCTACAAAGAAGATAAAATGCTAATACTCTCTTTTCCATGAGGTAGCAAGCAACAATTACAGGTACCGTTAATGATATATTTAGAGTTGCAAAAGTCACAAGAATCAAAGATAAATCTTGCAGACACAGGTAAAGCTAAAGTGGAACTTCCACGGATTAGCAAAGGAAGTGTGACAGCATATGCCTCTACATCAAAGAACCCTCATGGATCAACTTCTTCAAGCAAGTCAGGCTTTCAAAACTTCAAGTCAACTACTTACCCAATTGAAACCTCTAAGGAGACACCTAGAAAAGCAAAGATATTTCAGCCAAAGTACTCAAGAAAGAAAAAGATAATCAAGCAAGTGTTTGTTCCGAGAAATTTAGTCAAAGTCAATGATCCATTTTGGATTATGGACGAGAAATCAACACGGAAAGACAAACACATGGGATGGATAGCATCAAAATGGAGCTTAAAAGAACAGGAGTACTATAGAGGTAACAGACAGATATGGGTACCAAAACCACAGGTTAGAGCATATGAAGTAGCTTCAAGTCCCTCACAAAAAAGAAGGCACATAAGGTATCAGCCTTGGCAATATCCTAGGATACCTAAGAAGCAAGTATACAACAGAACAACATCGAAAGATATTGAAGTCTACCACAACTCTCAAGAGGATACAGAACAAAGACGGATCTCAAAGAATGTTCCTCTTAGACAAGGATTTTACACAGGGTATACAAAGATTTGGCTACCAGTCAACCATAAGCCAACTACAACTACACCAGACCTGCATGAAGATCTCAAGAGCTCAACAAGACCTAGAGATCAACAAAGTCAACAAAGGAGTTCCAAAGGTCCTCAAAAGATTTGGATTCCTAAGTCTTCCAATGCTCCTAGTCAAAAGCCTGATGCCGACAGCCAATCAAGGCATACAACAACATCAAAGACTCCTATCAACATGCCTAATTGGAGAATCAAACAGATAATAAGGTCTTCACAATCAAAGAAGGACCACCCAACCAACGTGAATGCAGATTCAAAGAAGATAAAACAGGTGTGGCAAAAGAAACCTTCAATGCCAACTTGGTCCTTCACTAATCCTCTTTTTGAGGATTCAAGCTTACTTTTACCTGAAGAAATGTTTGTAGTAAGCACAAGGATGTAAAAAGTCAAGTCGGCGAGGTGCAAAAAACACTCTTTGGCATAGTCAGAGTTGGGCTGTTGATCCATAAAATGAGCAAAGCATTAGTCCCAAAGCTTCAATTCATATTAAACTTTGTGCTAAGAGTCGTAGTATTAGGCTTACACTCAAGCTGGAAGAGTTGAGCATATCTAAAGTCATGTCACTTATGCTAGATGAGATGAGCATAAGAGTCAAAGTCTACTAACTTACAATTGGGGGAGTGTCGTAGAGTCCAACACGCACAATGCACAATAAGATGAGAGCACATATCCTCGACAACGAAAACCATTTTTAAAGGGGTGCCAGATTGCAAACCCATGTCATATGCTTTTATAGCTACACCATCTTTCTGAATAACCCCTCAAAATCTTTCTTGCACAGTGTTGGGGTATAAAGCCCAATGTGGTCACCCAGGTAAGTGGGCGGGCCGCCAGGTATGTACACATATTCTTTTGTAAAAACCTAATAAGAACTCACTATGCTCTACACATTACAGTAGAGCGAGTTCACCATATCGTCGTTCTCTTCTTCTCGCACTCTCTCTCGCATCACACTTCCGCTCGTACTCCTTTAACTGGTATCAGAGCTCAGATCGAGGCTCGGGGCAACATTTTGCAGGTAGCCAGAGTCACCTACTCAGATTGGAGTGAGATTCGACAGGCGAAGACACGGCCCCAAATCCTGTGGGTGAGCCCAAAGGGCTCGGTGTTCTCAGAATTTCATTCTGAGGTCATCTCGGCCACCGTTCGGCTTCGACAAAGTTCTGTGCAGACCATTTTTGACTACGTGGTCTCGGCGGGTGCATATCCGACTCTGCAAATTTGGGGTTTCGGCCTACGACTACAAGTGCTGAGGATATCTACACTTCCAGAGTGCTGATATGTGGCTGTCTACACAACAAAGGACGGCTCACAGTTCTTGGAGGCGTGTCACATACGACACGGGCGCACCTACACACAGACTGTAGGCGACATCCACTAGTTCATCAGGTAGCTTGTGTTTGCTGCTTGATATTCCAAATTTCATCCTGACATTGCAAGTACTTCCACATGGGATGTATTGTCAGAGATGATGTATGTCTGTTGAGGGTTTGCTGACTATGAGTCACGCAGCAAATAACCGCCGCAGCGGTTACAGCATATAGTGGGAAAGTTATGGATGTATGACTTTGTGGGAAGTCTATGTACTGTCAGATTTACTGCATCCTTTGTTGAGGGTCGAGTGAGTTTTTATTGAGCGGGGGGATTCTCGAATGTTGAGATCCTTTCGGTGATACAGGTCTTGGAGTGATCCCTCGAGCACCCTTAGATAGGCAGCTAGGATGTATTGACTGTGAGTTAGACAGTTGGGATTGCATCTTTGCTTTACTCCCGTTGAGGCATTGTCGCAGTCTATGCTTACAGGACAGTGACAGGACAGTGAGAGACAGTACAGGTGCAGGACAGGTTTACCCATAGCTTACAGTGTTAGAGAGAGAGTGGTTTTTTGAGCTGTTTTTTAGTCTGTGTTTTAGTACACCATAGCCATTTTACAAAGGAGACTCTGCCAAAATTTATGCAGAATCTGAAGCTTTCTTGGTTCATTTGACAGGTTGATATTGGTTCAGAGGTCAGTTTACAAGGGAAACTCTGCCGAATTTTTCCCAGGAAAGTAAACTATTGTGAAGCGTAGCTATGGCTGGATCACAGGACACTGCTCTTTACAATATCAAGAAGCTGGATGGAACCAATTTCCCATTGTGGAAGAAGTAGATTTGGCACGTGTTGGTACAAAAGAAGCAGATAAAACCTATAAAGCTCAAGGGGATAAAACCACAAGATATGGACGAAGATGAATGGAGCGAAATGGATGAATTAGCACTTTCTACCATTATGCTGACTTTGGCAAAAAGCATTTACTTCAATGTAGCAGACGAGATGTCGGCTTATCAAGCATGGTTAAAGCTCAGTGATCTTTATGAGAAGCAGAGTGCAGCTCCACAGGTATACTGGCTTAAGAAGCTTGTTAACTTGAAGATGAAAGAAGGGACACCTATGTCCAATCATCTGACTGAATTCAACACAATCTACTGTCAATTGTCAGCTCAAGGTGTCAAGTTTGATGAACTTGTTAGAGCTATGTTCCTGTTGATCACATTGCCGGAAAGTTGGGACACTTTTCGCACATCTTTGAGTAATTTTGCACCTCCAGATGGTTTGAACATAGCAGGTGTAGAAGGAAGTCTGCTTACTGAAGAAACCAATAGAAAGACAATGGACAAAGGCAAAGGAACATCCTTAGTTGTGAGGGGAAGGACCAAAGAAGCTTGTTAACTTGAAGATGAAAGAAGGGACACCTATGTCCAATCATCTGAATGAATTCAACACAATCTACAGTCAATTGTCAGCTCAAGGTGTCAAGTTTGATGAACTTGTTAGAGCTATGTTCCTGTTGATCACATTGCCGGAAAGTTGGGACACTTTTCGCACATCTTTGAGTAATTTTGCACCTCCAGATGGTTTGAACATAGCAGGTGCAGAAGGAAGTCTGCTTACTGAAGAAACCAATAGAAAGACAATGGACAAAGGCAAAGGAACATCCTTAGTTGTGAGGGGAAGGACCAAAGAAAAGTACAAAGGTGGAAAGAGGAATCAGTCTCGTAGCAAGTCCCGCAGTGCTAAAGGAAAGAGTGACATAGAATGCTACCATTGTGGCAAGAAGGGTCACATGAAAAGAGACTACAGAGAATGGAAAGCAGAAAAAGGCAAAGAGAAAGCTGAAGACCATGGTGAGAAGAACAAGTCCTCAGTGAAGATTCAAGAAATAAATGTGACAAACACTGTTGTAGAGGATGACAGTCTAGTGTCAGGAGACATCTACTTCTTGAAGAATACAATGGACTCAGCTCTTCTTACACCATCTGATGGAAATGCACTGAGTGACTGGATTATAGACTCAGGGGCATCACTTCATGTGTCTCCAAACAAGGAGTGGTTTACCCCTTATGTGACCACTAAAGATCATGTTCGGCTAGGCAATGGGCAGACATGTGAGATCTTAGGTGTTGGAGATGTTCAATTGAAGTTTCAGAATGGCTCTTCTTTCACGCTGAAGAATGTGAGACATGTTCCCGCAATTACAAAGAGCTTGATCAGCACAGGTTTACTTGATGATGCTGGCTACGTCACCACTTTTGGACAGAACATGTGGAAGATATCGAAGGGTTCTATGACAGTAGCACATGGAGTATAGTCTGGAGGACTTTACATGATTTATGTATCAAATGTCTCTAAAAATGTAATCAATGTAACCAAGCAGCCGAACGTTTCTTTGTGGCATAGCCGGTTAGGACATATGTCCAAGAAGGGAATGGAAATCTTGTCTCGTTCTGGTTATTTGCCTGGCTTTTCATTTAATGATTTTGAATTCTGTGAACATTGTTTGTATGGTAAGCAAACACAGCAGCCACATAAGCATAGAAGCAGTAGAAGAGATACACAGTTGGCACTTGTTCATAGTGATTTGTGCCTAACCTATCTCTAGGGGGAGCTTCTTACTTTATGACATTTATAGATGATTACTCGAGGAAAGTATGGGTTTACTTTCTCAAGCACAAGGATGAAGCTTTTAGTGTTTTCAAAACGTTTGTGACACTTGTGGAGAATCAGAGTGGCAAGAAGCTTAAATGCTTACGCACTGACAATGGTGGAGAGTCTGTTTCAAAGGCCTTTCACGACTTTTGTGAGTCAAAAGGTATAAAACGTGAACTTACTGCTCCTTACAATCCTCCTCAAAATGGTGTTGCTGAGAGGATGAATAGGACCATACAAGAGAAGGTCAGAAGTATGTTGTCTAATGCACAGCTGCCAAATGGGTTTTGGGCTAAAGCTGTATCAACAGCTGTTCATCTTGTAAATAGATCTCCTAGCAAGGTTTTGCAGAAGGATTTAGTGGCAGAGATGGTATGGTCAGGCAAGGTGCCCTCATACAAGCATCTCAGAGTCTTTGGCTGTGAGGCATATACTCACGTCTCAAAGGAATTTAGGAACAAACTTGAGCCAAAGAGTAGAAAGTGCATCTTTCTAGGCTATGGTAATTCTGGTGAGATGGGGTACAGACTTTGGGATCCCAAATCCAGAAAGGTTATCCGCAGCAATGATGTTCACTTTAATGAAGCCAAATATCATTCTAAACCAGAGAGGGTTGAGGAGATTAGAAGAGTTGTCTTCCAAGAAGATGGACCTGCACGTGCAAGACAAAATGTCAGGGCTCAAGAGGAGCAAGGACAGGATAGAGTGGAACCACAGGTTGTGGCTAAGCCTGAGCCTGAGCCACCTATTTTGCATAGATATGGACGTATCACGCGACCTCCTGATAGGTTTGTTCCATCTATGAACTATGTCATGTTGACTGATTGCAATGAGCCTTCATGTTACAAGGAAGCAGTGCAAATGAAGGACTCCGGGAATTGGCAATTGGCCATGCAGTCAGAGATAACAGCTCTGCATAAAAACCAGACATGGAAGCTAGTTAAATTACCACATGGCAAAACGGCTCTACCTTGTAAATGGGTTTACAAGTATAAGATCACCGCTCATGATAGTCAGCCAAAGTACAAAGCAAGGCTTGTTGCCAAGGGCTTTAAGCAAGAACAAGGCATTGACTTTGATGAAGTCTTCTCTCCGGTGGTCAAGATGACTACATTGAGATGCTTTCTTGCATTGGTTGCCATATTAGATTTGGTGTTGCACCAAATGGATGTCAAGACAGCGTTCTTGCATGGTGATTTAGATGTGGAAATTTACATGCAGCAGCCAGAAGGGTTTGTTGAGAAAGGCAAGGAAGATTTGGTATGCCAGTTGTTAAAGAGTCTTTATGGCTTAAAACAATCACCGAGGGCATGGTATCATAAATTCCACAAGTTTATGCTTTCTCAAGGCTACAAACGTAGTGAGTTCGATCACTGTCTATATACAAAGAAGGCTAAGGATAGCAGTTGGCTGATCCTTATTTTGTATGTGGATGACATGTTGATTGCTGGCAAGCACTTGGAAGAAATTTCAGCTTTGAAGTCAAAGATGGAAAAATCGTTTGACATGAAAGACATGTTAAGTATGGATCCTGATTTACCCTTGTAATTTTCTGTGGTAAAAGCGCACATTTGTAAGGCCCCCATTATGAGGAGAAGCCATCGTGCGTGAAGGAAAATCACTCACCGGAAACCAAAATTTTCACGGACAAGAATCAGGGGCAACTTTAAAGGCCTCGGGGGTGGAGGCCCCCGAGACTTTTTTATTTTCCGCTAGAATATTCTTTTTCGCCGGAATATTATGGCCGAACGGCGGCCGGAAAGTGGTCGGAAAACAATCGGTCGGTTGGTCGGTGGCCGGTAGTCAATGGCCGATGGCCGGTGGTCGGAAGTCAATGGCCGGTGGCCGGTGGCCGAATTCAAAAGCGGACTTGTCTTCTCAAGGGCGGCCACACATGGGCGGATTGGAGGGTCCGATTTGGACTTATTCGCACAAGGGTGGCTACACATGGCTGTCTCTCATAAGAGAGGGCAGCCCTTTTGGCCTATAAAAGGAGGCCATTTCTACACACATTTCATAGTGTGAAGTTGATGCAACAAGGTGAGTGTGAGGTGGTGAGAGTGAAGCAATGCGGGAGCTCCATTAAGGGTATAATCCCTTTGTAAACTACTTCTTGTTTTGAAGTACTAAAGCCATTGAGTGGCTGCTTTCCCGTGGACGTAGCCCACATTGGGTGAACCACGTATATCGTGTGTACTCTCTCTCTCTCTCTCTCTCTCTCTCTCTCTCTCTCTCTCTCTCTCTCTCTCTCTCTCTCTCTACTCTATAATCTCGTGTATATAAATCTATCTCTCTCCATTAAGTAATCTACTCAATTATCTATTTAGCTACGTCTTATTTCCTAACAACTGGTATCAGAGCAAGGTTTGCTCGTAGCTAAATTATCTCAAGGAAAGGATTCCTTGAATTGAGTGGGAGTTATGGCGGAGGAAGGGAAGCTCAAGATTGAGAAGTTCAACGGCAAAAACTACCAACATTGGAAGATGCAGATTGAAGACTATCTCTACCAGAAGGACCTCTATTTGCCACTAGGCGGTCTTGCGAAGAAGCCCGCAACAATGGCAGATGAAGCATGGATTGTCCTTGATCAAAAGGCACTGGGAACAATCCGGTTAAGCTTGGCGTCAACGGTGGCCTTCAATGTTTCGGAGATGAAGACCACGGAGGACTTGATGAAGTCACTTGACGACTTCTACGAGAAACCATCGGCATCCAATAAGGTATTTCTTATGAAGCGCTTGTTCAATCTAAAGATGGCAGAAAATGGTTCAGTTGCAGAACACCTAAATGACTTTAACACAAACATAAGTCAACTTCGATCAGTGAAAATCAATTTCGATGACGAAGTACGAGCTCTCCTTATAGTATCATCTCTACCGGATAGTTGGGACAGCCTTGTGATGGCTGTAAGTAATTCTATCTCTGGCACAAATACTCTTAAGTTTGATGATGTTGTGGGTGTTCTCCTAAGCGAGGAAATGCGAAGGAGAAGCACAGGAGAATCATCAAGTGTTTCACTATCAGTGGAAACAAGAGGAAGGCTTAAGGAGAGGTTCAAAAACCAAAAGGGTCGTGATCGCTCAAGGCGGAGCAAGTCACGCACAAAGTCAGTTCTTGAATGTTGGAACTGCGGCAAGAAGGGCCACGTCAAGAAGGATTGTTGGTCCAAGAAGAAGAAGGAGACAGAGTCTCAAGACAACAAGCTAACATCGGAGGCCAATGTGGTAGGTAAAGTAGAGCAAGATGCTCCAATTCTCTCATTAGACAATGTGTCTAATTCCTGGATAGTAGATTCCGGGGCTTCATTCCATGTGACACCACACAAGCAACATTTCCAAGACTACACCAAAGGTAATTTTGGGTATGTATACTTGGGAGATGATGAAGCTTGTGAGATTGTCGGCAAAGGTACAGTTTCTGTCAAAACTGCTAATGGAAATGAATGGAAGCTTAAAGATGTTAGGCATGTTCCTTCTCTTCGCAAAAATTTGATCTCTACAGGACAATTGGACGATGAAGGTCACAACATTGCATTCGGAAACAAACGGTGGAAGATCTCAAAGGGATCTTTGGTGGTTGCCAAGGGTGAAAAAGTCGGTACACTTTACTTGTGTACTGTTAGCACGCAACCTTCAGCTTGTGCAACAACCACAGAAGTTGACAGTGCGGTGTGGCACTATCGACTTGGGCATATGAGTGCCAAAGGAATGCAAATCCTTCAAACAAAGAAGCTTCTACCAGGTTTGAAAGAAGTGGACTTAGAGTTCTGTGAAGATTGTGTTTATGGTAAACAAAAGAGGATAAAATTTCAAAAATCAGGAAATGAAAGAAAAAATAAAAAACTTGAGTTGGTTCATTCTGATGTTTGGGGTCCTGCAAGTACACCATCACTTGGTGGCTCATTGTACTATGTAACATTCATAGATGATGCGACTAGAAAAACATGGGTTTATGTCATGAAGAATAAATCCGATATATTTTCCATATTTCAAAGGTGGAAAGCCTTTGTGGAGAATGAAACACGTACCAAGGTTAAATGTCTCAGATCCGACAATGGAGGCGAATATTGCAGCCAAGCTTTTGAAAGCTTTTGTGCTAGCAATGGCATTCGGAGGCAAAGGACAACCTCAAGGACACCTCAACAAAATGGGATTTCGGAAAGGATAAATAGGACAATCATGGAACGAGCACGAAGCATGCGGCTACATGCAGGCCTACCGCTTGAGCTTTGGGCGGAAGCTGTAAGTACGTCTGTGTACTTAATCAATCGGTCACCCTCAACGGCATTGGATGGGGGAGTTCCAGAAGAGGCATGGAAAGGTAAACCGGTGAATTATGCATTTCTCAAAGTGTTTGGGTGTGAGGCTTTCATGCACATAGATAGAATCCTAAGATCAAAGTTAGATGCAAAGTCCAAAAAGTGTTTCTTCATTGGCTATGGAGAAGGAGACTTTGGGTATCGCCTATGGAATCCTGAAGATGGTAAAATCTTAAGGAGTAGGGATGTAATTTTTAACGAACAAAATATGTACAAAGATTACTTGGAAAGAAAACAAACAAAAGAAACAGGTGATGAGTACATAGAGCTTGAGGACGGTGAAGACTCAAGGACTGCAAACGGTGACAATGTGCAACAACGTCAACCAAATGAGGAGCCTCAACCTATTCCCCGAAGATCTACAAGAGCAAGTAGACCTCCAGAAAGGTTTGTTCCTTCCTTCAACCATCTCTTGATCTCAGATTCTGGAGAGCCGGAATCATATGAAGAAGCTATGCAACATGAATCCAAAGAAGAATGGACGAAGAGCATGCAAGTGGAGATGGACTCACTACATCGCAACCAAACATGGGATTTGGTTGAGTTGCCTAAAGGTAAGCGGGCACTTCAAAACAAATGGGTGTACAAGCTAAAGGAAGAAGAAGGTGGGAAGAAAAGGTACAAGTCTAGGCTTGTGGTAAAAGGTTTTTCTCAAAAGAAAGGTATTGACTTCAATGAAATATTTTCTCCTGTTGTAAAAATGAACTCAATTAGGCTTGTCTTAAGCCTTGTGGCTGCTCATGATCTAAATCTCGAGCAAATGGATGTAAATACCGCATTCCCTCATGGTGACTTAGAGGAGGAAATCTACATGCTTCAACCGAAGGGGTATGAAGTAAAAGGTAAGGAGAAAATGGTTTGCAGATTAAAGAAGAGCTTGTATGGTTTAAAGCAAGCATCAAGACAATGGTACTTGAAGTTTGATCGATGGATGTTGGATCATGGATTCACAAGATGCAACTCGGATCACTGCGTCTACACGGAGAATTTGGGAGATGGGAAATTCATCATCCTAATGTTGTATGTTGATGACATGTTGATTGCAAGTGCTAACATGCAGGACATCAAAGACCTAAAAGAGGAGCTATCCAAATCTTTTTCAATGAAAGATTTAGGTGCTGCAAAGAGGATACTTGGTATGAAAATATCAAGGGACAGGACGAAGAAGACAATAAAGCTATCTCAAGAAGATTACATCAAGAAGGTACTAGAAAGGTTTGCAATTCAAAATGGAAAACCAGTTTCTACACCTTTGGCTGGTCATTTTAAACTAACGAAGGATATATGTCCAAAGACACAAGAGGAGATAGCCTATATGTCTAAAGTTCCATATGCTGCAGCGGTAGGTTCTCTAATGTATGCTATGGTCTGGACAAGGCCAGACATTGCACATGCAGTGGGAGTTGTGAGTAGGTTCATGGACAACCCAGGTAAAGAGCATTGGCAAGCTGTGAAGTGGATATTTAGGTATCTAAAAGGGACAACAACAAATGCTTTGTATTTTGGAGGAACTGATATTTTTCTAGAAGGGTATGCTGATGCAGATATGGCAGGTGACAAAGATACTCGAAGGAGCACTACTGGCTATGTGTTCACGGTTGGAGGCACAGCAGTAAGCTAGGCTTCAAAGCTGCAGAAAGTGGTTTCACTTTCTACCACGGAAGCAGAGTATGTAGCAATGACGGAGGCAAGCAAAGAAATTATGTGGCTTCACAGATTCTTAGAAGAGCTTGGATTCAAACAAGACAATTGTGTCTTGTACAGTGATAGCCAAAGCGCTATCCATCTTGCGAAGAACTCACCCTTTCATTCAAGGACAAAGTACATTGAGGTGAGATATCACTTCATACGCACTCTTTTGGAAGAGGGACAACTAAAGCTAGGAAAGGTGCATACAAGTGAAAATCCTGCAGACATGTTTACAAAGGTGGTCAACAGATGAAGTTGAGTTTTTGCTCATCTTCAATCGGCATTCAAGGATAAGAAGCTAGAATGGAAAGCGGTCACAGGTTTGGTTTGGAGATCAGTCTCCAAGTGGGAGATTGTTAAGTATGGATCCTGATTTACCCTTGTAATTTTCTGTGGTAAAAGCGCACATTTGTAAGGCCCCCATTATAAGGAGAAGCCATCGTGCGTGAAGGAAAATCACTCACCGGAAACGAAAATTTTTACGGACAAGAATCATGGGCAACTTTAAAGGCCTCGGGGGCGGAGGCCCCTGAGACTTTTTTTTTTCGCCAGAATATTCTTTTTCGCCGGAATATTATGGCCGGACGGAGTCCGGAAAGTGGTCGGAAAACAACCGGTCGGTTGGCCGGTGGCCGGTAGTCAATGGCCGATGGCCGGTGGTCGGAAGTCAATGGCCGGTGGCCGGTGGCCGAATTCAATGTCCGGTGGCCGAATTCAAAAGCGGACTTGTCTTCTCAAGGGCGGCCACACATGGGAGGATTTGAGGGTCCGATTTGGACTTATTCGCACAAGGGCGGCTACACATGGCTGTCTCTCATAAGAGAGGGCAACCCTTTTGGCCTATAAAAGGAGGCCATTTCTACACACATTTCATAGTGTGAAGTTGATGCAACAAGGTGAGTGTGAGGTGGTGAGAGTGAAGCAAGGCGGGAGCTCCATTAAGAGTATAATCCCTTTGTAAACTACTTCTTGTTTTGAAGTACTAAAGCCATTGAGTGGCTGCTTTCCCGTGGACGTAGCCCACATTGGGTGAACCACGTATATCGTGTGTACTCTCTCTCTCTCTCTCTCTACTCTATAATCTCGTGTATATAAATCTGTCTCTCTCCATTAAGTAATCTACTCAATTATCTATTTAGCTACGTCTTATTTCCTAACAAGACATGGGTGAGGCAAGTCATATACTTGGTATGCGCATTGAGAGAGACAGATCAAAGAAGTTGATTTGGTTATCTCAAACAGAGTATATTGACAAGGTTTTGCAACGTTTCAATATGGAGAAGGGAAAGGCATTGAGTGTTCCATTGCCACCATATGTGAAACTTAGCAAACAAGATTGTCCTGTGTCTGAGGAAGAACAAGCTGAAATGGATAAGATTCCATATGCGTCTGCAGTGGGTAGTTTAATGTATGCAATGATTGCTACTCGCCCAAACATTGCATTTGCAGTGGGAGTAGTAAGTCGATACATGTCAAACCCAGGCAAGAAACATTGGGAGGCAATGAAAGGAATGTTGAGATACCTGAAAGCTACAAAGAGTATGCGCATATGCTATGGGAGTCAGGAGCTAAGTGTAAAGGGTTTTACAGACTCAGATTATGCAGGTGACTTAGACAACCGAAGGTCTACGTCAGGGTATGTCTTTACATTGGTTGGTGGAGCAGTATCATGGCGTTCTAGATTACAAGATTGTGTTACTCAGTCTACTACAGAGGCTGAATATGTTGCAGCATCAGAGGCATGCAAAGAATCAATTTGGCTTAATCGACTAGTAACAGATTTGGGAATCAAAGAAGAGATGCCTGTGTTATATTGTGATAGTCAAAGTGCTATACAATGGCTGGCAATCCAATTTATCACTCAAAGACAAAGCATGTGGATGTGAAGTATCATTTCATCAGGGAAATGCTCGAGGATAAGCAACTTCAGCTTGTCAAAGTTCACACCACAGAAAATCCTACTGATCTACTTACAAAAGGACTTCCCTCAGAGAGCTTTGCGCATTTTCGCAAGCAGTTAGGTGTAGGGTAGTACATCACTTCTCTACATCTCTTGTATATTAGCTTGTATAGTAGCTTCTCTCACACTTAAAGTACCACATTGGACTTTAAGCGGGAGGTTGTTGGGGTATAAAGCCCAATGTGGTTGCCCAGGTAAGTGGGCGGGCCGCCAGGTATGTACACATATTCTTTTGTAAAAACCTAATAAGAACTCACTATGCTCTACACATTACAGTAGAGCGAGTTCACCATATCTTCGTGCTCTTCTTCTCGCACTCTCTCTCACGTCACACTTCCGCTCGTACTCCTTCACACAGCATATTGTTTTCCATGCATTTTTTTTGTATGCATAAATAGGATTTCCCATCATTGGACATATCCATTAGACACTCTTTTTTGCTTCCACCTATGCACCTTGAGTGGACTACAACAAGCAAATCAATGTCCATCATGCTATCCTCCCATGTTTGCTGTCTTTTTAATACCATAACTATCATCAAATAATCCCTTGAGTACTTTATTAATATTTCCCATGCGAATGAGTACCCCAATAATGCGCGTATCCCAAAGGCACTTTTTCGCATTAGGGTTTTTCTCTTTGATCATCCAGGTATTAGACCCAAATTTAGAACCTCATCATTCTACTCCTCTTGTACATACTTTTCATAAATAAACAGAAGCCTCCTCATTATGCTATTACAACGGAAAAATGCAACATCATCTCTCACATCAAACATATTCAGACCAATGAAGATGCTGCAGCAAACTGAACCTCATCAACAAATTCAATGACAAATGAAGACGATCAGCCCATCAACAACCAATCAAAAACCTTCCACAACCTCCACGGACACTTTTCAAAAGTGCCCGAGGACGGGCACTAAAATCGGAAGGGGGGAATGTTAACTGAGTCAACGTCAGTTAACAGAAGCTGTTAAAGACCGAAGACGAAGGGATGCACATCGAAGATCAACAAGAAGAAGAAGTAAAGATTGGAGTTACACATTTTCTACATTTTTCCAAAATGGTCATGTATTGTAAATTCCTGATTTATTTCAAGCCATTGTAATATTTTAATGTGTTATGGGCTCAATGGGAGTTCCAACTTGTAAAGAACAGGTCAGTTATTGAGCCTAGGTAGCAAATTCAGTAAGTGGTGGAGTCCTAAAGGCCTTGGGCGCCCGGACATTGCATATTTTTACCCTAGGTATATAAGGCAGTGTGTAAAAGAAATTAAGGTTCTCAAGCTCATTTGTTGAGAGCACTCTTTGGTGAGAGCTCTTGAGGTGGGTGGCTATGGAGTCCTTGAGATTCTCCTTGCTCATGTGACTTGGTTAACACTAATCAATGCTTAATTCTCTTTCACTATGCCTCTCTCATGCTTCTTATGATTTCCTATGATGCTTTGATTAGCTAGATCTTAACTAATTAGTGGTTAATCCCTCTCTAATCTTGTGTGATTGCCCACTTTTGCTTTTGTGTGCATGTAGGTTTGATTGGAGTGTGGTGCTCGATGGATCTATGTGTGTGTGCTTGAAATTAGTGTGTTGCATGATAGGATTAGTGTTGTGTGCATCTTGTGTGTGTGATTGGGTTGATTGGAGGTGAAGAGAAGTGGGTGTGAAGATTTCCCTTCATTGTGGCTTAGCTCCTCCATATATAGGCCGAGAAGCTCACCTCATAGAGTTCATCATTTGTGTTGCCATGATTAGCTCACTAGCCGTGTGAGTGTTTCCATGCCCTTCCTGAGTAGCTCATCCCTCCAGATTGATAATTTTGTTGGTCATTGGAGCTATGCAATGATGAAACCCCCAACAAAGTGTGCATTTATCAGGTTGTTCCCACATTTTTTCTTTTTTTATATAGAATATTTTACTTCCTTTTTTCTTTAGTATTAGTAAAATTATCTAGTTATCTGTCAAGAAATCACATATACTTCTCCAGGCATATCCCTATCCTCGTCCCAAGACTCATGTATCCTATGTCCTCCGCCACATGTGGAGGTGGCGCCTTGACACAATTTTGAATTCTTATTTTTCTTTATCTGTTGTGATAAACGCTTACAAAAGTAATCTACTCTATTTTTTTTTTGAATCAATAATCCAAGAAGCAGATCAAAGGTCCGGCTGATGAGGACAATTGTGAAATAGCCCATTTAGGTTCCTAGCGTTTCCAAGGTTCCTTTGTTCCAAATAATTAGAAGAGTTCCTTAATTAAATCATATCTTTCCTTATCCTGATCCCTTCATGGATCCATTTTCCTTCCTCTTTTTCTTGTCGGCATCAGGCCTACCTGGACTAAGCGGATTTTCATACGCAACTACGGCTCTCACCACCCGATCGGGACTCACTCCCATCCAATCCCAATTCTAGGGTAGTGAATGAACCCAAGCTCAAAACATAGACCAACAGTTATTAGTCCTAGCCAAAAAGGACCATCCCATAGGAAAACACCTGCGCCTGTCTTTTTCAAACATGTAAAAGAAAGTTCACATTTAATCTTCTATGTTAAGCTAGGGCTATCCACGTCAAATCTTCTTGGTAAAGTTTTTAATCCTAATTGAAATTTAGATTAGTTTCATTTGATTTAAAATCCCTTAGTTCCTATTTCCTTTTAATGTCTACTCAAACAAGACCTTAACACTAGAATGGTAACAGGACACTTTTATGTCCTTGGACACTTTTGTGTCCTGTTAAGTGACCATTTTGCTTGAATTATTTGAAGAGTATGAAAATGAATTTCTAGGTGCTATATATCCACAAAGTTTCCTTATGAGCTGAAAAAAACTTAGCATTTTTTTTTGAGTATCGATCTCACCATTAACCTTACTCTTGCACAACATTTTTGAACCTAAACTATGTGAAAAAACGGGTCTTGTTTTTGGCTTTTTTTCAATTTTTGGCAACTATACCACTCTAAACTTCATGTTTGTGAGGTTTAGATGTCTAGAGGTTAGGCCTTCATAGTTCTCAACATGTTTTGATGCTTTTAGGGAGAGCTAAGTGTTAAAATTGAAAGTTATGACCAATTTACAAGAATTGCATAATTCTGTTTTTTGGCCAAAATTAGCACTTTTATGATTTTTTTGGTGGCTTTCTTGATATCCAAATTCAATTTTGATTGTGTAAGTGTAATGTATAACATAAAGCTAATCTTCCTTGAGTTTTGGGGGACCTAATATGCTATATAGCATAGTATATGATGATGGTTGAGTTTTTTTATTACTGAAGGATACGATACATTTTAGAGTAGCAAGTATAACTTTCTCAATATTGCTAGTTTCTTAGGCCAATTGTGTGTATTTTGTAGGTAGTGACCATATCTAATCATAGACTACAAACTTGGCTAGATATTGAGTAGTTTCTATGGGTTTCTAGAGGTCATAATGCTAAACCCAGTTTTTTTATGTTTGCTGTATTTAGCACTTTATCATTGCCCCCAAGGTTCCAATTGTAAGAGATCCATTATCCTTTTGACATGCTCCATGGCTCCTTTTGAATCTAGAGGCCCAAAGGGAACTAAGAAAACATGTATATAGTATCTGTATTGAACGTGACTATAGAAACTTTGATGATAGGTCCGCAGAATGGCAAAAATGCAGCTTTTTTGTACCTATTTTTTTGCCCAAAAAAAAATTAGTGAGGTAAAAGCAACCATATTTTTTGGTTACCAACCCATTGAAGTTAACAGGGCATTTTATCTCATGTCCTACAAAAATCTCCACTCTTATTTATATGCAATCAACCGTAAGAAATTGCTGTTTTGGGCAAAATGCACTGGTCCATCAACTTTGGAGGCTTGTAGTGACCAAGGGATGAGAAAAATTACAAGTTTCTCATTTTTTCCATATGTAGTAGTTATTGAACTATAAGCTCATGAAAGGATTTTACAAAATGAGTGGATCTACTCTGGTTTTGAAAATTTTTTTCCAAAACCCTGAAAGGACACTTTTATGTCATGTTAGGTTACCATTCTAGTGTTAAGAAATACAACCAGTCTCTTGGGAGTTTAAGGTTTTGTCTCGACGTAAGTTTCGAGTTAACCCCGGTCTTGGGTAAATACCGTTTGTATTTTTTTGCATCATTTGTCATCCATGGGACATCTCCATGGAAGTGATGGGAGCTTTATATTCAAGCAACACGGTCATGACATATGTGAAGCTATCCCATTACTCCCCCCTTCTTCATAGTTCCAAAAAAAACATGAAAATAGAAAAACTTGAAATGAACAATGCATATGCTTTACACAATGACTTTTGCTTAAGTGTGTACCATGAGTAGTAAACACTAACATTTAGAATGCATCAACTTGTGATTTTTAAGACAAATAATCTAAAACTTTCTTTGATTAATTGTGCAAGATTAAATGATGATTTATGCAAGAATAGATTCCCCTTGATGAATGATGGTCTAAGAGTAATTTGTGAAATTCCTAAGAGTGGACTTACTAGTGTCGTGCAAAATGCTCATGCAATGGAATAAGAATGATCAACAAATTCTTCTCAAGATAGGGTTTAGGCTTACCTCTTGCTTCCTTGGAGAGGATTAATCACACATCTAAGAGAGGCTTAAAGATTTGGGATTTTTCTGATTGGCAAGAGGAAAGGGAGGAGATGACCTTATTTGGAATGGGAATCTTCTTTCTCAAAGAAAACTTCTTTGGTTATAATAAAATTGCCCTTCAAAACTCTACTTCCTTTTGAAAATTAGATATTAACTTAGTATGTCACTAAAACTTTTACACACATAATTTATGCAAAATCCAGAGCATCTCTTTTGAAAAAATTATAATTCCTCTTCTTGAAAAATAAGGTTAGTTCCAAAAATAACTCCATTACCTAGTTGCTTTTGATTTGTGGCATTTACCTTTATAAGAGTAGTGTAGGTAATAGAATAAAAGTAGCTTAATAATTAATAAAAAAGTTTATTCAAGAAATTAAGGGATAATCAAGGTTATTAGTTATCATTTCATTATGCATATTATTTAGGTAATTATGATCTCCAATCACCTATGGTTTAAACAGAGTGCTTTTTACTCTCTCTATGCCATATTGGTTTGGTTATCTAAGAAACTCAAAATAACAAAACTTGAAATAACAAAACTTGAAATAAAAATACTTGAAATAACAAAACTTGAAATAAAAATACTTGAAATAACGAAACTTGAAATATTTAGATAATTATGACCTTTAGTCACCTACGGTTAAAGAGAGTTCTTTCTACTCTCTATATGTCATATTAGTCTTGGTACCTAAGAAGCTTGAAATAACGGAACTTGAAATAACATCATGGTTAGTTGTTAGCAACATGGTTAGTTATGATTGATAATCAACCAAAATTAGAGGGAAACAACAAAATTAAGAAGTTATTTCTTCTTCTCAAGCAAAAAGACTTGCTTATGAAAATGTGAGAGCTTAAGCATGAATTTTAGTAAGCATAAAAGTAAATCATTTTCAAGAAAGTGTAATAGCATAAAGAAAACAAGAAAACATTAACTTAGTGTGTGTGTGTGTGTGGTGGAGCCTTCCTTTTGCTTTGGGAGAGTATTGAAGAAGTGAGTTGACGTAGTCGTTTCTTTCCCTCTCTCACTTCGCCTGTGTAAGGTTTCCAGTTTTTGAAACCTTAAAGATTGTATAAATCTTAATCAAATTGATATGATTATTGAAAAAGCAATGTAGAATTGTCCGACCGTGGCAAATATTTGTATTTTTGGAACCGTAATCATGACTTTACTATGGTTAGAAATTTTTAGAACTGAATTCCAATAAAAACTAATACAATTATGTCCATTGAAAGTTTATATTGTTAACTAAATTAACTAAGTAAAGTGTAAAGTCTTGGTAATCATTGCTGCAAAAGACTTTTATCATAGAACTCTCTAGATATTTACAGATATTTACAAATATTTTATAAATTAAGCCTGTAATAGGTCAGAAAGATAGCACGATCAATTTCGTGTATCTGGGGGGAAGTGTGGAGCAGTAATGAACCTACCCAGGCTTGATTTAGCAGCAGGTGGCGCTAGGGGGAAGCTGGGAGTTGCCTTGAAGTGCAAGGAGCTGTCAAAAATAGCCTATGAGCCCTCAAAAGCTATAAAAAGGCTCCTCCCTCTTCACAATTGACGTCAGACTCGGAGTCCTGGCCATTTCTCTCTCACATAGAGAGAAACTCGACCCAAAAATCACTAGAGAGCAAACCTCTAGTTGATTATCCACAGTAATTTGCCTAATCCCTTTTTAATTAGCAAATATACTAATTTACCTATATTTTTTAAATTAATCTAATTAATTAAGAAGATTAAACTTATTTACACTCTAAATTACTCTCTTAATTCTTAATATTTTGCTGATTACTTAGATTAAGATTAGGGATATTAATCTAATTAATTATTTAGCCATATTAGGGCTGAATATTTTTTATCTTAAATTATGGATATTTATACTAATTAAATTTAGATTAGTATAACATAATCATCAAAGCTGGATTAAATTGTCAAGAAGATAGAAAAATTATCTCTTAATTTTCTCATTAGTTTTTGTAATTAATTAGGAAAAAATTAATTGTTTTTAATCAAAAAACTGATGCAACACCTACTTAATTAGCTCAAAAATTCTTAAATTAATTAACATAGTTAGGAAATACTGTTAAAAACACAGGATAAATTCCTCATTAACAAATAATTAATTTAAGTATTTAGTTAAGCTATAATTATCCATTTTTAGCCATAAATTAACGAGAGAAATTAGCTAAATTACTTAGATAATTATACAATAATTATCAAAGCTAGAAGACACTGTTAGAAAGCTAGGATATTTAGTTCATGCAGAGAAAATTAGTTAAGCTAATTAGCTAAAATTGTCTATTTTTAAGCATAAATTAAAGGGGGAAACTAGCTATATTACTTAGATAATTATACAATAATTATTAGAGCTAGAAAACATTGTTAGAAAGCCGTGATAATTAGGTCATGCACAGAAAATTAGTTTAGTTAATTAATTAAGCAAAAATTATATATTTTTAAGCATAAATTAAAGGTAGAAATTAGCTAAATTACTTAGATAATTATACAATAATTATTAAAGCTAAAAAGTAATGCTAGAAAGCCAAGATAATTAGGCCATACACAAAAAATGAGTTTAGCTAATTACCTTAGCTAATATTGTGTGATTTTCACTATAAATTAAAAAGAGAAATTAGCAAATTAATTTATATAATCACATAGAAATAACCAAAGATAAAAAATAGCATTAAAAAGTCAAGATTATTACCTTAAACACAAATAAAAAATTTAGCTAATTATCTTATCTAATATTGTTTGATTTTGACTATAAATTGAGAAGGGAAATTAGTAAATCAATTTATAAGTTAGTAAGATAATTACCAGGGTTATAATACATCAAAATCCACCTAGGACAAATATTCCACAAGCAGATAAGTAATTCATAAATTATTAAAGTCAAATTAGGGTATTTTTGAAGAGAAATTAAATAGAGAAATTAGTAAAATAGCTTTGATAATTATAGGATAATTATGGGAGCACAATAATACTACTAGAAAGTTGATAAAACAATATCTCACCCAGATATTTATCAAAGATATCTACTTAATCCAAAAATCCCTATTTTTGGGTAAAATAAATAAGAGAGGTTATTCCATTAATTCTCTAATTGATTAAGTATCCTTTTATAAGGCTACCACTATGGCTCCAAAGAGGATCTGGGAAAATCCTACGTCCAATGAGGACGATACAACTCACAAGAGAGCTAGGACATCCCATGACCATGAGGCTGGGCCTAGTAGTAGGCCTACGGAGGAGAGTATTCAAGCGCCAGCACAGAAGCAGATGGTTGATCTGTCCCAAGTGGGTTTTTATTTATTCACTTAAGTCTGTAGATAGTTTAAGTTCTTTTATAAGTTAACATTGCATACGTAATGAGTGAGCAAGAATCAAAAAAGGAATAATTGGCCGAAAATGAAAGATAAATTCCAAGAAACCAACGAGCATTGTTTGTAATTAGGAAAGAATTGTTTGGGCTAAGACTTATTGACCTAGGAAAGAATGATTGATCATCCTTAAGACAGCTTATCTCAAGACACCTCTGATTCCTTAGAATATTTTTACTCCAGGTGATGAGTAAATATGGCGAGTCAACCATGGATAAGTCGGTTACCTCCGTGTACGTGGAGTCTTTACCCCGGTCCCCATATATATGTATGTTTTGGATACTACTTAGGATATCGTTTTTATCCTAGGGAAACCGCCCGGTTGTATGGGAAACTGGTTGGCATATGGGCGCTCGGACTTTGGGTGATATCTTTTCCACCCCAATTTTTATAAATAAGGAATGCTGTCGTTTTTTCACCCCTGTATAGGTGTTCTTGAGACAAGCCAGTACTAGTCAGAGATACTTTAGATTGACAGTACCTTGTCTTAAGTCTAAAGATGTTTGTTTGTAAAAAAATATTTTCAATACTACTTTCAAGGGTTGTTTTAATGAATTACTGTTATGAAAGATAAAAGGAATCATTATTTTAATTGTAATAAGAACGTGGTAGTAATTAAATAACAAAAAAAATCATATGTGAGTGCGGGGTGGTAAGTGGGGATTGACTAAGGTTGTCAATCATAGACGGGTGGACCTGATTAGTCAGGTAACTATCCATTCATGCGTACTAAAAACTTTTAGACAATTAGGCAAACATTGTCTGTTTTAAAGCATAAATTGAAGGGGAAAATTAGCTAAATTAATTAGATAATTATACAATAATTATTAGAGCTAGAAAACAATGTTAAAAAGCCGAGATAATTAGGCCATGCACAAAAAATGAGTTTAGCTTATTACCTTAGCTAATATTGTCTAATTTTGACTATAAATTGAAAAGGGAAATTAGAAAATTAATTTATATAATTACATAGTAGTTACTAGAGATGGAAAATAGCATTAAAAAGTCCAGATAATTATCTTAAGCACAAATAATTAGTTTAGCTAATTAACTTTGCTAATATTATCTGATTTTGACCATGAATTGAAAAGGAAAATTAGCAAATTAGTTTATATAATTACATAGTAATTACGAAGATGGAAAGCAACATTAGAAAGTTGGGATAATTATTTTAAGCACAAATAATTAATTTAGCTAATTACCTTAGCTAATATTGTTTAATTTTGACTATAAATTGAGAAGGGAAATTAGAAAATAAATTTATAAGTTAGTAAGATAATTACCAAGGTTTAATGCATCAAAATCCACCTAGGATAAATATCCCATAAGCAGATAAGTAATTCATAAATTACTAAAGCCAAATAAGGGTATTTTTGAAGAGAAATTGAATAGGAAAATTAGTAAAATAGCTCCGATAAGTATAGGATAATTATGGGAGCACAATAATACTACTAGAAAGTTAAGAAAAAAATATATTATCCATATATTTATCAAAGATATTTACTTAGTTCAAAAATCCCTATTTTTGGATAAAATAAATAAGAGAGATTATTCCATTAATTATCTAATCAATTAAGGATCCTTTTATAAGGCTACCACTATGGCTCCGAAGTGGGCCCGAGGAAATTTTCAGTCCGATGAGGACAATACAACTCACAAGTGGGCTAGGACGTCCCATGACCATGAGACTGGACCTAGTATTAGGCCCTACGGAGGAGAGTCTTCAGGCGCCAGTGTAGCAGCAGATGGCTGATCAGTCGTAGGTGGGTTTCCATTTATTCACTTAAGTCTTTAAATAGTTTAAGTTTGTTTATAAGTTAACATTGCATACGTAAGGAGTGAGCAAGAATCAGAAAAGGAATAATTGGCCGAAAATGGATAGTAACTTCCAAGAAACCAACGAGCATTGTTTGTAATTAAGAAATAATTGTTTGGGCTAAGACTTATTGACCTAGGAAAGAATGATTGATCATCCTTAAGACAGCTTGTCTCAAGACACCTCTGATTGCTTGGAATATTTTTACTCTAGGTGATGAGTAATGATGGCGAGTCAGTCATGGATGAGTCGGTTACCTCCGTGTACATGGAGTCTTTACCCCGTACATGTGTATGTTTTTGGATACTACTTAGGATATCGTTTTTATCCTAGGAAAATTGCTTAGTTTTATGGGCAATTGGTTGGCGTATGGGCGCCCGGACTTTGGGTGATGTCTTTTCTACCCCGATTTTTATAAATAAGGAATGGGCGTTGTTTTTTCACCCCTGTATAGGTGTTCTTGAGACAAGTTAGTACTGGTTAGAGATACTTTAGATTGACAGTACCTTGTCTTAAGTCTAAAGATGTTTGTTTGTAAAAGAATGTTTCAATACTGCATTCAAGGGTTTTTTTAATGAATTACTATTATGAAAGATAAAAGGAATCATTATTTTAATTGTGATAAGAACGTGGTATTAATTAAATAACAAAAAAAATCATGTGTGAGTGTGGGGTGGTAAGTGGGGATTGACTAAGATTGTCAATTATGGATGAGTGGACTTGATAAGTCAGGTAACTATCCATTACCGTGCACTAAAAACATTTAGAAAACTTCTCCACTTGGAAAGGGAGTCCACCAGCGGCTGTGTCCTCACCTATGTTAGGGGGGGAAAGTGTTGGCTAAGGATACCTTAGCCCAAATTGTGGAAGTTATAGGGCCAAAATAGTTTTGTACTGTTAAAAGGTTATCGCGTTTTTGCTGCAAGACAGGACTATGTCTTCATTATCACACTTCACATTTTCATTGTCTCTCAAACATCCCCTTACTTGGAAATCTCCTTGAACACATGTGTTCTATCTCTAAAAATTATTTTGGTAATGTGCTTCAATGGTTGCCTCCTCCTCCACCACCTCCATGACCTATAATGTGTCCTCTTCCTCTTCCTCTTTCCTTGTTAATGAAGAGAACTTGTTCACAAAGTTTTTTGGCCCTACATAGAAGAGTCTTCCTCAAGTTCCTCCTCTTTCACAATCAATAGGGACACCATATCTCACAAAAACTCTTTGAGGGTGTGAACTTTGAGAAGTAAACCTACGGAACAAAGCCATATAATGCACTAGCAAATCTATCACTCTAAAACCTAGAAAAATGCATATGTCCTATGTCATCTCACTCAATCTTCATTCCATTTCAGGACTCAAACAAAGTCCAAATGCTAAGAAACTTTAGGAGGAGGTCCAAGACACCTAAGGGCACAATCCTACTAAGTTTGGTTGTAATCCGATGAGGTACCAAAATCACAATCCATCATGATCAAGGTCTAGAAAATTGCAGCAGAACGTACCAAACAAAGAGGTTTCCCTATGATCTTGGAACACTCTCATACGGTCAAAACTTTCAAAAAGGACCATCAATTCACTCAAATAGTCGATTTAGCTCATTAACATGTAGTCATGAACCACATTAGAATTGTCAATGATTACACTTAAATGAAAGAGCAATAGACAAGGAACACAATGCATGTTTTGAAATCAAAATGTGATTACCATAGCTCAAGATATGATGATTACAAAGTATGTGAGAGTAGCTACTCTCATTCGTATGCTCAAAACTCCAAATCTTGTGATAATGATAAGTGTCCTTTTCCCATTTACAAAAGTGAGCTTTATACCAAGGGCTTTTTGGCCAATGGCCGGCTTTACAAGGCTCATACTCATTTACAAACTCTTATAGCGCAGATTGGGTACAAACTGGCTTAAAAATTATCTTATAAAAATCAAAGGCTCCCTTATAATAAAGCTTTCAATAAAAATAATGGTGGACAATCAGGGCTCATGAAGAAGGGGTCGTCAACTAGGAGGGCACCCATCTAGTTTGACTACCAACATTTCCCCCTTCCTAGTTCTTGCACACCCTCGTGCAAGCTTGGGTTTGGTCTTTATCTTTGTCTTTAGCTTTCACTATGTCCTTGTCCTTGGCTTTGTCACTTTGATTGTTGGATTTTTTAGTAATCCAATGTGCACCTTTCCAATGTTCTGGTGAGGATTTTGAACTTCTCTGCCCTTGCTCAGAATTTCTACCTTTGATGCTAATTCTCTAAAGGGATTGTTCATTAATGTGCTTTCATAGGCGACCTGCTGGGCAGGCAGATCTTTGGTCAAGGGGTTGATGATAGTGGAGTCCACTTCAAAAAAAACCGATCATGAACACCTCATCAAATGATTGCATGTACTGGGAGGTTAAAAACATGATGCAAGCATACAACCCCATGATTACATTTTGGCTGGAAATTTTTGCTTTCAGGTTCTAGCACAAGCCTTTGGTGCCCTCCAAGAACACAAAGGGTAATCTACTGCCTTGATGTCTTCAAAAGATGTGATGCAGGTAATAAGAATCTTGGAAATCTTATGGAAACATCTGACATGTCAAGTTTGAGACATATCTCATCTACCTAATGACCCCTTGAAAGGTGTTCACCATGTATCTTTCTTATAGGAAGTTGTTGGCCGGCTTGGATATGATAGAATAATTCAATATACTATCCACCTTTTGCTTTTCCAAGTGAAGAAGCTATCCTAGGATCACCTTCTATTGATAGGACATAAAGCAGGGTCACGATCTTGAGATGTTGTGGTGAATTCCTGTAGAATATCTCATCCAGCAGCCGCTTTTTGAACCATTTATTCCACCAAAGGGTTTGATCCTCTAGAATGGCCAATACCTAATCTACTATCACTGATACATCTGTGTATTCCCCCTTATGATTTGGCTCAATTGTAGGCCGTAGCTTCCTTTTCCACATGAGAGATTATTGCTTCATCGGGGGAAGAGAAATCATTTCATGTTCGTAGTTCTTTACTACCTTATCGGGTGTGATCATTAGAAGGGACGCGGATTCCAAAACTCTGTGTTCAAACTGCATATATTCCCTATGTGAAGGGTCTTGCACTTTTGAACTCTTCCATCTCTATCATTAATTGTGTCTTCTGTGGCTTCAAAATCATGGAAACCGCCCTCAATAGAAGTGCTTGGCAGCTCTATTGGGGGTAGGTCTACCCTTGTTTGCTCTCCTTCTATTGCAAGTGGTGGGAAGCAGGTACAACTACCTATTCTTTGATTGCATTGATGGCCTTGTCCTTCTTTTGTAGTTCTAGGGCATGTTCTGCTTTTTGAGAAGCTAACTCTGCATGTGTGCCTTGGACAACCTCTCCTTGAGCTTCCTAATTTCTTCATCTTTTGAGCTTGAATGTCATTGCACCATGCTGTTAGGACATGTCTATCATATTTCTCTTGAGCCAATTCTTCTTAAGTAGCTTTCAATTCCTCTAATGTTGATGCTGGAGCTGATGATGTGGAAGCAGGGGTGGCGCGTCTTGCATTGCAAGAAGCTGTTAGAGTGTATTTTTTACCACAACATATGACTCCCCAAGCTTTACATTTTTCTATTGCTCCACTTCTAGCTTTTCTTCCAGAGAATGCCTCTCTACCTGGAACCTGCATTTGGTTGTTTGCCTCTATGTGCTCTTGCAAGGTTAGGTCGGGAGCAACCGTTTCCTTCTTTTCCTCTTGGAGAGCCTCCTTGAGCTAGCCATGTCCGTCGTGGAGCTCTTCCACTTGTTGCTAAAGCTTTTGATTTTCCTCTTTGAGTGAGACTGCCTTTGCTTGGGCTTCCTTCATATCAAGCTCTCTCAGGAAGGTGATAGCTCTTTGGTATTTGATTTGTAGCTTGATATGTTCTAAATGTTCATCAATGTCAAAATCTTGTAGCAATCTTGCTCCATCTTTCATGATAGCCTTGGAGCGTGGAGACACTGGCCCTCTTTTTTATGTGATTCATTGTTGAGAGGTGCCAGGCTCCGGCTCTTTCTCCTTTGGCATCTCTTTTGTCTCTTTCTTTTGATCAGTAGGGGGAGCCTACTCCATCCCTTCATGATTCTTTTCTTGGGTGACTTCTTGCCATTTTGCAGAATCTTGTTGTACTAGGGGGAATCTGTTGTTGTGTGGATTCTCTTGCTATGTCCTCTTTCTCTTTTTCTTCATCAATGGGCTCCCCTAGAGATTGTTTCTCTCAGATTGCAGTCTCTGCTTTTCAACTTCATCCGTTGTCACTTGGGCAGGAGGAGGAGTGGTTGGCTTGGGAGAGAGAGGTGGGAGTTTTTGTGTGGATCTTTAGGGGCTCCACATCGGTCTCCTCCCTTGGCAGCTCTTTGTTATTCTTTTCCTTGCTCTTTGAGGAGTCATCTGAGGATTCAAGATCATTAGTTTCCTGCTTCTTAGACTCCTCCTGAGCTCTTTGCTCTGCTATGCGCTTGAGTTTGGATATGTTGCCTCATGGTGTCTGCAAGCTCCACCTTATCTGATGTTGTCCTCCTTTTGTACTATTTTAACTTCTCTAATCTTTCTATTTTTCTTTGTTCTAAGGATTTGTCTCAATCCTCTTCCTCTTCATCATCTGCATCATCTCCCTCAGCTTCCACCCTTTTGTACTATTTTATCTTCTTTAATATTTCTATTATTCTTTGTTCTAAGGATTTGTCTCGATCCTCTTTCTCTTCATCATCTGCATCATCTCCCTGAGCTTCCACCCTTTTCTTTTGCTTAGCAATCTTTTTCCTTCTTTCTTCCCTCATTTTCTGTGCTTCTTCGATAGATATTTGATCCTCGGAGATCAAAATTCTATCCTTTGGCTCAATTGATCTCCGTTTGATCCTCACTAGTGGGATGATAGAATCCTCTTCTTCATCTTCATCTTTTTCATCTACCATGGTCTGGAATTCTGATAGAGTGTCTCTATTTCTAGGTTTGATCTCACCATTGAGCTCAATGTTCGTTTCCATTTTTCACTATCTGAGGTCTTTTTTTTGGAGCTATGTCCCGTTGTTTGCTTAGTACCAGGTGCCGATGATGGCCCAACTACCACTCGGACCGCATGCTCTGATTTGTGTAAAAGATCAATCTGGGAATCGGCCAGCGGTAGTTGATCGATCATCCCAAGTGCTTGGTATTCTATCCTTGTGAGGTACTTCTCTAAGTTGCAGTGGACCACTCTTTTCTCTGAAAGCCCCATTTCCATAACTATTGCAATATGCAAATTTGGCTTTGTGTATCTAGGCAGATTTTGTACTTTGATGTGCTGAGATATCAGCCAATAACTCGGTCTTTGAATAAACCAAGTCTTTGCATGTGAATTTGTGCCCCTGTTGCTTAACAAATTGTTTGTCATTGTCTATGGCTTTGGTTTTGAGCAACATGTTGTGGTTTCCAGGAGGTAGATGTAATGCTTGGTTGATTAGATCGGTGGTGATCCTAACCTTCACTCTTTCTCCATCTTTGTCTATCTGTGTTGTCTCTCCGTTGTACTAAATGATCTCATCATCTCGTGTGCTCTGTGAAAATATGTTTCCCATGGCGGTAGTCTAAATAAAGTGTCCATTTGTAGACATCTTAACCCTTCTGTGACTTCTTGCTATTGGTGCAATGTCCGGAGTCCCTTTGGAAAAATAGCAATCTTGACTTTAGTGCCATCCGCAGCCTGAAATCTTGCAATAAAGATATTTGTGGGTATTTTGGCCAGCTCTTTCTCATAGATGTGGGCTTCTCATTTGAAGAGATTTCCACTACCTAGTAGGGGGAAGCTTCACATTTCTTTCCTCGTCATCTGTGAGGAATTCAGCCATCAAAAAATGATATAAATAGCTCTATAATTTGGCCAAAAAGGTTGTCGAGAAAGTCAAAATACGCAAACTTGACCATAAAATGAAAAATGAGCATAACTTGATCAAAACAAGTCAAACTTGACCAAACTTCACCAGTGCATATGGGATAACTACAAGCACTAGGTCAATTTTTTCTCAGGGGGGACATGGATCGCAAGCCATGTTGGAACACATTTTGAACTCCTAGTGATACTATCTGGTAAAACATGCTTTGGGGATGCTATGGTTCACTTCTTCTTTAATTTGGATCACTTGTTGTAAATTCATTCTCTTTTTTGAAAATTTTCTTAGACTTAGAGAATTCTAGCATTCTAGCAAGGATTTTGAAGTTCAAATAAATTTAAATTCTAGGGTAAGGTCATCTTTGGCATTTGTGGCTTGTGTTGTAAGGGGAAGAGAGAGAGAGACTTAGAGAGAGAGAGTACATGAGGAAGATGACACGAGAGAGAGAGAGAGAGAGAGGGAGAGAGACATGAAACTTGTTCATTCATTGATATGCTCAATTACAACATAAGACCTCTCTTTTATAGCTTTCCCATGCCCCTTGGTTCCTCATTCTAGGCAACCATTCAATTCTCCCATTAACCTTAGTGTAAAGCCTAGGGAGTGTTGCACTTTATGGCTGAACACCGGGCATAATCTGGTGGTAAGATTTTTGGCACAAAAATCTGACTCAAATCCCACAACGCCCTTTTTCCCCCCAAGCATTTAGAAAATGCAAAGCACAGTGCCTGAAACTTGATCCAAGATGCACAAATACACTTCCTAAAGCTATATATTGCATTACAATCACCAAACCGGGTATAGTGTGCCTTCTCAAAAAAATGAATACAAGTGCACCATTTATTGGCAACATGCCAGGGCTGGGAACCCATCAAGTAAATCAACATCCATGAGGGCTCATACAAAACAAACTTGTAGAACCATAAAGTAATGCAAAAGTCTCCACTCCATTGAGTATATTCCATCTTTGAGTCAATCACTTCAAAATAAGCTTAATTGTTTTGCAAACAAGTATCATAATTCATCAATGAAAACTCCTTTGCTTTGTCACAACTTCTTCAAAAAAATTGTGTGATTTGGCTTCAATTTGTAAAGGCGTGCTTTCAACAAGAACATCCAAAAAAATTAGCTCCATGTTATCTGTGCAAAGAAAAACTTCATTCCTTGACGAAATTTGGACTTCAAGACACCAAACAGGATCTCCTTCTAGGCTTACAATGAGAAAAGGCCATAAGATCTTTGCATCATCATGCACAAAAATAAGCATTAGTTTTCTCAAAATCACAAAATCATCACCTCTCCTAGCATGGATAAGCATACAAGACCCATCATGCTTTACATAGGTACCAATTGTGTGGATAAATACACATATCCCATCACACAACATTGCCTCAAGAAAACAATCATTTAGCATATCCTCAGTTTGTGAAATAGGCTGCTTTACACACATCACAATTTGTTTCTTGATTGTTTCATCAAGAAGAGAATCATTTTGGTTAGTCGCCACTTTGACATCATTTGAAACAAAAAATTCCTCTTCCAATAAGAGAGAATTCACAAAGGTATTGATGACATCTTTTTCTTCATCATCAAGAATTGAGAGATCATTTTCATCTTGATTTTTCTTCAATGCTTCATCACAAATCTCATCAAAGGATTCATTCTTGATTCATCTCATGATAATCAACAAACAAATCTATGTCATTATCATCATCATTTAAAACATCAAAACTATGAAATTCTCCATCAAAAATCAATGGAATTTGACCCACAATGCTTTGGTTTATGGTGCAAGATGTGAGTTTGGGGCTACTCGGGGACTCTTCTTGGCTCTCTTGGCTCATAGGGTCCTCCTTCACTCCAATCTCCATCCCATTCCTACCATTTTCATGTTCATCATGGTCGTCATCATCACTTGAGTAATTATCCACCCCCTCTTTAATTATGGTATGCCATGCTCTCAACACTTTTTTAAGAAATTTCCGTGCTTATGAAAATGCTTTGCATTTTCTTGCAACTCTTTTAGGAAGTTCAATTGTCTATGAGTATAAGATGTGTTGTCAGCATGCTGCAAAACCATATGTATGCTCTTTCCAATGCATCAACAAAGCCATCTACCCATGCCTTGGGTTTATGCAGTTTATTATGTACAATGTCATGTTCGAGTATGTAATATTGCTCCAAAAGAGTTAGTGAGCAATGTTGTGGTCTGTGGTCTTCATGATCACATTGTGTCGATGGTTTATTGCAACATTTTTTCCATTTGTGATCACTTTCCCCACAAAAAAATGCAAGGTTGCTTTGATTTCTTCCCCATGTCCTCATTTTATATTCACAAAGTTCTTAAATATGTGATACACACATTAAAACTTCTTAAAATTTTTTCCATGATAGGCTTTGCAGCAAAAAAAATTCCCCAACACATTTTATCGACCGCTTTTACACACATATATTTTTTCTTTTATCATTTACGAGCCCTTGTTAAGAGCATGAGAATTGCCTCTTAAAATTAAAAAGATTAATTATATTTGAAGGCATCAAGCCCTGCTAGTAGCTACGAGCACAAACCGGTTTGCTGACGTCGCCATTTTTCTGTTGCATTGGTGTCGTGGCCGCACAGAGGGATGTCTCCTCAATCGATTGCCTCCCTCAAGAAAAACCATTATGCTGGGGTATGACTACCCTCAGGATGTTGTGGAGCCATGCCAACAGGGTACACATGAAGACCAAGTGATTCCATCTTGCCGATTCTTCCTTGCAGCCGGCCATTATGTGGCAGCACTCACAAAAAACACACACATTAATAATTGTTAAGTATGCAGTTCTGTAGACGCACTGGTGTTTGTTGTGCCTCTTGGCATCACAGTGAAGATTGTGTCTTCTGTTTGAGACTTGTTGTAGACGATTTTTCTCTCGGCACCGTTATGCCACCCTCACCATGAAAAGTTATAATGATATTAGATAAATGTGAACTGCAAACAACTTAAGTCGTTACCCTAGTGGTTGAGCCTTCAATCTTACTGCCATCCCGTCGTGGGTTCAAGGCGTGATGGTGCGCAGGGTAAGTCACAAAGGTCTCTTTTGCCTGCACAAAATGAAACTTGCACGGTGGATCAACAGACTTGAACTCACACCAGGTGACGAAGACTCTTCATATCTCCCTTGCAATCATTTCACCAATCCTCCCAAGATGTCAAAAGCTCGTTCCCATCTTTAACATAGAGACGCACAGCAGGGATCACCAAGTGTTGTAAGGGGAAGAGAGAGAGACGTTTAGAGAGAGGGGGCGTGAGGAAGATGACGCGAGAGAGAGGGAGAGAGACACGAAACTTGTTCATTCATTGATATGCTCATTTACAACATAAGACCTCTCTTTTATAACTTTCCCATGCCCCTTGTTGCCTTGTTCTAGGCAACCATTCAATTCTCCCATAAACCTTAGTGTAAATCCTAGGGACTAGTGCACTTTACGGTTTAACAGCTTGATGGTATGTTTTTGGCCTAAAAACTTGCAGGAGGTCATGGCTCGCGATCTATGTTCAATAGCCTTTTGGGGTGAAACTTGACGTACATGTTTCTATAGCATGTCTTAACACACTAGTGAAGTTATTTTCAAATTTGAACAAGTTTCCCTCAAGTTTTCCCAGCTTCCCAAGTTATGGCCCAATTTGGTTCGACTTTGCCATATTTGGTTTTGGTTGGCAATTTTTATCTTTGATGGTGATCAATATGTTTGGCATTTGGCTTTTCTTATGATTTGGGGTTGAAGTGTTGCCCTACCTGTTGATTTCTCGCCCAATTGGGACCTGCTTGGACCCTCTAGGCCCTTTGGCAAGTTTGATTCATTGTTCTGGCATTTTCTGGCATTTCTAGTGTTGGACATAAGTTCACAAACTTCTCTTAACTTTGCACTTAGACCAAAACACACTTTCAATCTCCGACTCTCCGATATTGTTGAACTTGATAATTGAAGCACTTTGTATGTCCATAAATTGAAATGATGACACATGGCACATTTGCCGATTGGCACACACACTTTGCACTTAAACCTGACTAAATTTGGCTATGGGGGTCATGGATCGGGATCCATGCTCAGCACCCAAATTTGACAAAATTTCATGGGTAGTCTCCTGACACATTTGCCAAGCGGTTGATGCATGTTTCTCCAGGTTTGGACCAATTTTTATAGCTGTGGGTCAAAATGACCATTTTGTGACTAAAATTACAATTTCACTCCATTTTTGGTGGTTTTGATGTCCATTTCTCACCAAATTTGCAAGGCACACTTTCCAAAGTATTTGCAATCTATCTATACAAAGAATTTCCAGTTTCTGCAACTTGGGGGTCATGGATCGTAATCCATATTCAAGAGCAAAAGAATTATGTGATGACAACAGCAGGTAGGCGCTTTCACCACCATCAGTTTGCATCACTCCTTTTTGAATTTGGAGGTGGAGGGTCATGGATCGCGATCCATATTCCACCCCATTTCCAAAGTCTGATTGCATGGCTAAATTTTTCTAGTAATTTTGAACTTCCCCATGCACTTGTTTGTGAATTTGGACTTATATTATCCTTCCTAATGTGCTCTAAAAATTTTATAAATCCTCGTCTTGGATTTTATTAATCATGTTATTGCAAGTGTTTGTTTGTACTTTTGACCATGCACAACTACTCATGCCCTGGTAAGGATCATACATGTGAAATCTGGTGTAGAGTGGGTGTCTCGTGTGGCCGTAGCAAGCAAAAACCAAATGGGTAGCTCTAGGTTAATCTCTCTCTCTCTCTCTCTCTCTCTCTCTCTCTCTCTCTCTCTCTCTCTCTCTCTCTCTCTATATATATATATATATATATATATATATATATATATATATATATATATATATATATATATATATATATATATATATATACTCTCTCTCTCTCTCTCTCTCTATATATATATATATATATATATATATAGAGAGAGAGAGAGAGAGAGAAGTGACTGTCTGCAAATGAGGCTTGATTTTCCTATTTTGCCTATATGTGTCCGGCTTGTCCCGAGTGCATTGTGCATACTTACCTTATACTTGCCCACATTTTGTATGTCATACCACTTGCGGCTTAAACAGCTAATCATTTGGACACCTCACCGTTAATTGATTGCAATTTTGCAATTCTGGAAGTTGGCCCAAATTTTGATATGTGACAAACCCTCCCATAATTTTCATGCTCAAAGCTCTTGCAATTTTGCAATTCTGTTTCGTTTGAAGTTGGCCCAAATTTTGATATGTGACAAACCCTCCCATAATTTTCATGCTCAAAGCTCTTGCTTTGGAAGATTGGTGTTTGCTTTAAAAACTCAAATCCAATTTCTTGGCTCTGTTTATTAATTTTTTATTATTATTAGGTTAAAAATGCCAAAAAATTGCTGAAAAGTATTGTTAGATGGCCAAAAAATTTACCAAAATTATTCCTCGCACTCATACATACATACTCTCACTCTAGACATCTCACCCATTGAAATTTGTCAATATGACTCAATACTATACTTGATAAGTACAAAGTTTTGCTAAAACTTGACAAAAAGCTAAAATTCAAGCAGGAAAACACACTTTATAATTGTATACATAATCTCTCAACATCTTACAGCCTAATATCTTGCAATATGTTGCTCCAGCTACAGTTAATCTCCCCTTCTCATTTTGAGTCACCCTAGAAAAAGGTTTATGCGATGTGAATGGGCGCAAACAACGTGTCTATGTAAGGCCTTGAAAGGGGTCCCTATCATGCCAATGGAAGAAATGCATTGGGTAAAACAATGCTCTGCAAGATGTGGGTACTAAACAAATTTTTCAGTGTCTACTGGTGAGGTTTCATTTGTGTTACATTTGCCAAACAAAAGTTATTGAAGATGAATTGCCCACTTTTTTATGGTTGGTTTGGTGAGTACCATGGGTTGGTTGTTGTTGGTGCTTTGCCGTGCTTTAGGTACCCACTTTAAGGTTGGTTTGGGAGACTTGGAAGATGGTTGAGGATGTAAAGGTTTTTGTCTCCATTTCCATTTTGGTGTCTGACTGTTATTGACTTGTTCAATTGATATTTGGGAATTCGTTGTGAGCATGTTGAAGCATGGAGTGGTTGTTTGAAGTTTTGCCACCGATGATTAGATGTTATGGAAATTATAAAGCTGGACATACCCATTAATCCAATTAGACATTACCTCTCCGGCACTACAACACGGCGCGCAGAAATTCGGTGCAAAATCGACGAAATAAAGTTAGTTTTAAAAGTAAAAAGCGCTAAAATAAGCCTCGAAAGAGACGCCGGTATCGTAACGTCAGTATACACAGAGGTATTTAAATTGTCGGAATAGTCGACGATCTGAATGTCGGAATATCTCATGAAATAATCGTCGGTATTAATACATCCAAAATACCGACGCGCATACCGAGTATTATACCGACGAGTATACCCTACTCTATACCGACGACCAAACCTACAAAATTTCTTTGGGCGGAGAGGGTTGGGGAAAAATGCTACATATATTGCAGCAAAAGAAAACAGCCCTCTCTGTCCAAAGGAAGAGTGCACAAGCAACCGCACTCCACCTACAAGCTGACGCTAAAGAGCGAGTGTATGGCACTTAGCAAGATTGTAAGGAAAACATAACCACAAAATCAACAGCTTGATCATGGCATAGCGACATAAAGATTTTATAATCATAATTAAACCATGAGTCAAAAACTGCAAAACCATAAACATAACATGTTTTCCATACCATAACCATTACCATAACTTGCTTGTCAGACCATAACCATACCATCATTGTACAACCATAACCATAACCATAACCATCACATGATTACCATACCATCATAGAAAAACCATAAACTTAACTTGATTGCCAAATCTTTAACCATAACATCTATCCATACCATAAACATAACCATAAACCATAAACAATTGCACTACAAAATTGTACATATGCAAACGATCACTGAGTGAGAAGACCCTCATGGTAATGCCTCTTAGTCAACGTCCTCTCCCTCCTCCTGCAGCTGGGTCAAAAGGGCCACAAGTCCATGCTTATACCCATACTTCTCCTCTCGGCGTGTCGGAGGACGCTTCACGGCAACTTCCTGCAAAATTATGGTTTAATCATTAGATAAATCTTCAAATAACATATATATTTTTCATAATTTGAAGCATACGTATAATACTTACAAAATCATGTCAAAGTTTATCGTAGCCTCCACTCTCAAGATTTGACGCTTCAACAGACTCCAAACGTGCTCTGGCTGCATCTCTCTGCTGCTGAAATCTCTGAGGATCGTTCTTTGTCTCTCGTGCAATCCCCACCCACTCCTCTGCGTCCAACCATGCCGGTTGGGACTGTCATCATGGTACATGTCTCTCGCTTCTGATCGATGGTGTGACATTGTGGACTTTGCCACGCTCAAAATACAGCCATTCGAGACTGGATTGTACCCCTCTGTTGGCTTGTACTCTCTGTGAATGTCCTCGACGATGTAATTCTTTCTTTCAATATCGAGGCTATCCCAAACCTCCATCACAGAGTGACCAAAGTGAATTGTATAGAGCTATTGAATCCTCTGTCGCATGGCCTTTCCGACCCTATCCGCCACAACAGCCCCATCCCTGCTCTCTTATACACCTTGCTAGGATCATGCTCGTGTGATCCTCAAGGTGTACGTGGTGTGCCAATCGGTGAACTATCTACTGAAGAGAGTGGTGGACGCTCTCTCAGTGGTGTGGACACATCGGTAGAACCACTACCACAGCAACCACCGCCTCCAGAACGACGTCTATCTCGTCTCGAGGATGAACCACCCGTTTGTGTAGGGGGCACACGAGTCCTAGGCGTAGGGGGCACACTAGACTGAGGTGTGGGGCCACTCGGTGTAGGGACCACACTAGTCTCGAGCGCAGGGTTGGTCGTAGTAGGTCTAGAGGGACCTGCTACCCCAAGGTGTTGTGCCATCGCGTTTTGCTATGGTGTGAACTGAGACAAAAACGAGCCCATCTGCTCGAGTGACATGTCGATCGGGTAACAAGAAAACTAAAACTAGGAGAGTATGGCTCATCGTCATCGGCCATGGCTATTTATACACAAACGACACCCACAAAATACGTTACTTTATAGAAAAAATGCTTAATCAATACAAATAACAAATCAACGAAGCTACTACACATATGAATGAATCTAAAAGTGTATTGTAGACTAATAAAAAGAGTTTTACAAAAGAGTTCCTAGTAAAAATCATTAGTTAATCTCTTATCCTCTATGAGATTTGATACACCAAAGATGTCTATCTCAATCTGTACTTCTGCATCTTTGTCATCGAACTCTACTTCTTCATAGCTCTCCGCATCAGCTTCAGTATTTGACACCTCATCTCTAGGTTCAGACAATTTCTCACTGCTGACATCCACCTCAAAATCTAAACCTAAAGTTTCCCTCGGTCCTGCGCTTTATTCATGAATCACCTCTTCGACCTCAACGTCCAATCCTTCACACACTTGCTTGCTATGTGGAGCAACTTGAACGACATAGAGCCAGCAAGGTTTAGATAGATCATTCTCATCATTTTTTTTCCATAGTGGATCGTGTATGAACAAACTTGTTCACAATGCTGCGGAAGTATGAATGTATCCCGCGCATCTGTCCACACCCGCCTAGAGTTCACTTGAATCAATCCACTCTTGTCTTTATGCATAGTTGCATCAGGGCCACTGCTAATAACTTTGAACCACTTGACAGCAAAGATAAACATATCAAACTTTCTAAAGCTAATCTTCAAGATGTCTTGGATGTAGCCAAAGTATTCAAGCTAGCTAGTCTCTGTATTCTCATCCCTGTTGCACTACTCCTACTTTCTTGGACGAAGCTCGTCCCCCCCTAACACTATTGTCGAAAGTGACCCTTTGTTCGTCGATCCGTTGCACTCTAAAGTGTTGCCCATGCGACCACAAAGCTCCATATTTGTGATACTGCAGTCACAAAATTGAAACAGACTAAAATTTATTAAAGCAATGTGATCATGTGGAGCTCAAAAAGGAAGTTGTGAAATATACATGCCAATTGCAACCCCTTGACATCTCCTCTCCCTCTTCAGTAATCAACACTCCATTCCTCTTTGCCTTTGAGATTGTCGCATCTAACCACCGCCCAGTTAGAAAGTCATGCAATTTTCAAAGATGATGTGGAAAAGGAAGGTTTCTTGTGGCATGCTTGCGCTTGAATTGAAGGCGATCTGTCAAGCGTTGTTGCTTTTCCCCTTCGTACCTCTCTAGCCACTTCTGCATGATGTCTAAGTTGAGAAGACAAAATCTCATAACCTTTTCTCGCATTGTGAAATCCATCTTCCTAACGATTCCTTGTCCCTGCGGCTCTTCCCCTATCAACTTGACGTTAACCTCAGTAGTCCACATTCGGGGCATCTTTGGATCACTTAAGACCAAAAATTCACTGATGAGGACAAGAGACTCTTGTACAAGCCATCCTTCGGCCATGCTACCCTCGTGGCGAGCCCTTTGACAAACAAAACCCCTTTAAAGTCTTCATAAATCTCTCCAAGAAGAACATCCACCTGATGTGGACCACCCCAGCAACTACAACTTCATCGACCACATGCACAAATACATGCATTTGGATGGTAAGAATGTTTGTTGGAAAGTATTTCTCCACCATGCACACTGCTTCAATAGCATTTAAGCGTGCTGCATCGATGTTGTCTTCTCTTATCTCTTTTGAACTGATCTAGCATACCAACTCACTAATTTTGTAGATTGTTCTTCTAATGTCATCTGTCAAACAACCCTTCATGGAAATTGGTAAGATTAACTGTAAAAGTTTGTGTCAATCGTGGAACTTAAGACCACTGAGATTATCATCCTCGTAAAAGCCGTTTTCAAGCATCGCATGCACCCTATGGGAGTCTTGAATAAAGATATAGTCTTCTTCACTTGTTGCTCTTATGCACGACTCATAACCCATGGACCTTTTGGTATAGCAAACTTTCCATTGGGTTTAAATCGAGGCCACATCTTTGGCATTCGACCACAACCTGTAGATCATCTCTTTGGGGCTTGCTCTCCCTTTTTCCAGTGATGGTTTTCCATATGATCTCCCCTACATTCTTGAATATGTGCATTGGGTTGAGCAAATGATTAATCACTAGGTCACTCCAGTAAGGGAGTTCATGGAAAATAAAAAGTCTTTTCATTCCAGGTGGCATCCAATCTCCCCTCTCTAGCCACATGTTTTTCCAATCGCTCGCTTTCAGTGGATGCATGTCATGTTTGCATATGTTTGGTCCACATAGCTCATGTCCTTCAGGCAAAAATCTACCATGCTCCGCATAAACTGTCTTGCTCAAATGCTCAAAGCAGCAGAAGCCAAGTCAAGGACCACATTTCGGACATGCATGATTGCCGAAGTAACTCAAGCCTGAAACATCACAAAATTAAAATGTAAAAGCATTGGCATAGCTAGGAATCACATGTGTGTGAGGGTTTTAAAGGCACTTACATGAGCACTTACCGAAGCCTGGCCAATCATCTCGAGGGGTGCACTATGTATTATGTTAATGTATAACGTGAGTTCGAAAGGAGGGGTTTTTAAATGCAAAAATTTTAGGCAATTTAACATAGATACAATAAAATAAGGGGTCATTTTATTCATTTAGACATGTTAAAAGAGGGGTTTTTTTAATACCCCACGAACGCACGTTATATAGGGGACTATTGAATGGTCATCCCCCCGAGCCAACCGTGCATGGTCCACATGAGAATGCCTTGCACATATACATTTCATCGTCCGATTGGTTGGGACATATCAACCACATCGATTCCTGTCCACAAGATTTGGAGCTCTTCTATAAGTGGTGTCAGATAGACATCCATGTTCTTTGCTTTGTACTTTCCTGGGACGATCAATGACAACAAAAAATGGCCCTTCTTGATAGAAGCCATGGTGGAAGATTATAATTGACCAGACAAATAGGCCACGTGCTCCATGATGAACTCTGTAATCCGAATGGGTTTACTCCGTCCATTGCTAGACCAAAGCGGATACATCGAGGCTCGTTCTTAAATATAGGCCAACTTTTCTCTATGTGCTTCCATGCACAAGAGTTAGCAGGTACCCGCATCACATCATCTGTCGATCTAGTATTTGAGTGCCATGTCATCAAAGTGGCTATGGACTTGCACCTGAACATGCTCTTTATTCTTGGAATGATAGGAAAGTGTCGAAGGACCTTTACACGGATACATTTTCCTTGTGTGTCCTTCTTGTACCTGTTTGATCCACAATTGAAACATTGTTCCAAGTTTGCATACTCATTGCAAAAAAGTATGCAATCATTAGGACATGCATGTATTTTGTGATAATCCAAGCCCAAATTAATAAGAAGCTTTTAGCGGTTGGACGAGTAGAGGGCATGTGATTCCCTTCTCACAAGATTTGCTCATTGAGCAACCTGTCATTACATGAACAAGTCATCCCTTTGATCACTTTATATGAAATGTAATTTTCACTTAATCATGCTTAGGATACAATGTATTTACCTGAAAATCTCTGTAACTGAGGCGTCAGACCAACCGAGAAACTGCAAATTAAGCATTGCCAACGCGGTACGGAGAACTGAGATTTTTGCACCAGTGTAGAGCGACATGCATGCAAGACTTTGCATCATCTCTCCCTCTTTATCGTTGATATCATGCCATCGATATAAACGGGATGGCCGAGGTTGGTCCACAGTGTCGTCTTCAATGTTGTCACCTTCTATGTTGGAATCCATGTCAAAGAACGCGTCCAACATCTGCTCCATCTCTACTTCTTGAAATGCCGCATCAGGTATTAGTTGGGAGCACTCAGCCGATGGCTGCTCATTTGAAAATTATCTAGTATGGGATGAAGTTGGAGCAATATCTACTTGCGGAGTTTGACCTTCAATCTCTAGACCATGAGATCGATAACGCGGGTCTTGTAGTTGCTCTATCGGAAAGAGATCGTGATTGTGTATGTGTTGGTCGCAGATTTTTTGTTTTTGAAAGATCTGATGCTTGCAATGCGCACAAGAACATGCCATCCTATCATCCATACTTTATCTACCAATGATGCAACAAGTAATTAAAACACTATTTGTTATAACTACACATTACTAAGTACATGACAATACATGACAACCTCACATTCTCTAGCTAGGCCCGATCCCCGCACACCTCAGTCTAGAGGTGCACGGAGATTAGGACCACAGGGTAATAATCTCGTCTTTATTGGTCCATGACTATATATTAAAGTTATTGAAGTCTGTGTACACTTTTAAAGTTCGATTGCGTTCTTTCAACTATTTGCTACTAGCTCTAACAACCTCACATTCTCTAGCCAGGCCCGATCTCCGCACACCTCGATCTAGAGGTGCACGGAGATTCAGACCACAGGGTAATAATCTCGTCTCTATTGGTCAATGACTATATATTAAGGTTCTTGAAGTCTGTGTGCACTTTTGAAGTCCTCACTTATAACCTAAACCTAACCTAACCGAATTAGTCCGTTTGCATTTTTAGAAGTACATGAATCATCTTCGAAGTCCGTTTGTATTTTTTCTACTATTAATTTGTCACTAGCTCTAACCTAACATATAACCTAAACATAACCTAACTTAACGTAACCTAACTTATAACCTAAACCTAACCTATAACCTAACCTAACCGAAGTCCGTTTGCGTTTTTAGAAGTACACCAGTCATCTTCGAAGTCCATTTGCGTTCTTCTACTATTAATTTGTCGCTAGCTCTAACCTAACCTATAATCTCACCTAACCTATAACCTAAACCTAACCTATAACCTAAACCTAACCTATAACCTAAACCTAACCTAGCCTAACCTAACATAAAAACAACACAATGGTGAGGCATTTGGCAAAACGGCAGGCCATACAGCTTGCTCACAATGCATATGCGATGTCGATAAGCTCTATGGCTTGCCAATTTGACAAACGGCTCACCATTGTGTTGTTTTTAGGATTGCAAAGTGATTTTAGGACCTTTAAACCGCTCACACAGACATATAGACAACACAATGGCAAGCTGTTGGCAATATGGCAAGCCATAGAGCTTGCCCACAATGCATATGCCTTGTGGGCAAGCTTGTTGGCTTGCCGTATTGCGAAACGGATCGCCATTCTCTTGTTTTTAGGGACACAAAGCAATTTTAGCGCTTGAAAATCGCTCGCAAACATATAGAAAACGTAATGGCCAGCCGTTGGCAATACGGAAAGCCATAGAGCTTGCCCACAATGCATATTTTGCCAAACGGATCTCCACTGTGTTGTTTTTAGGGCCGCGAGGTAATTTTAAAGCTTGAAAATTGCTCGCCGACATATAGACAACACAATTGCTAGCCTTTTAGCAATAGGGCAAGCCATGGAGCTTGCACACAATGCATATGCATTCTGGGAAAACTCAATGGCTTGTCGTACTTCCAAACAGCTTGCCATTGTGTTGTTTTTAGGGTTGTTTAGCTATTTTAGGGCTTGAAAACCGCTTGCGGACATAAAAACAACACAATAGCAAGTTGTTGGCAATACGGCAAGCCATAGAGCTTGCCCTCAATTCATATGCCTTGTGGGCAAGCTTTATGGCTTGTCGTATTGCCAGACGGATCGCCATTGTGTTGTTTTTAGGGACACGAGAAAATTTTAGCGCTTGAAAATCGTTCGCAAACATATAGACAACACAATGGAGAGCCATTTGGCAATACGGCAAGCCATAAAGCTTACCCACAATCCATATGCATTGTAAGCAAGATCTATGGCTTGCCGTATTGCCAAAAGGCTTACCATTGTATTATTTTTAGGGCCGCTTAGCTATTTTAGGATTTGAAAACCGCTTGCAGACATATAGAAAACACAATGGCAAGCTGTTTGCCAATACATCAAGCCATAGAGCTTTCCCACAGCGCATATGCATTGTGGGAAAGCTCTATGGCTTGCCATACTGCCAAACGGCTCTCCATGGTGTTATTTTCAGAGTCGCTTAGCTATTTCAGGACTTGAAAACCGCTCACGGACATATAAACAACACAATGGCGAGCCGTTGGCAATACGGAAAGCCATAGAACTTGCTCACAATGCATATGCCTTGTGGGTAAGCTTTATAGCTTGCCGTATTGACGAACGGATTGCCATTGTATTGTTTTTAATATGCGTTGTGGGCAAGCTCTATGGCTTGTCGTATATATTGCCGAAGATAACCTAACCTAACCTAACCTAACGTAGCTTAACCTAACCTAACCTAATTTAGTTTAACTTAACCTAACCTAACGTAGGTTAACCTAATGTAGCTTAACTTAACCTAACCTAACGTATAAGATAACCTAACTTAACGTATAACCTAACCTAACGTAATTTAACTTAACATAACCTAACATATAAGATGACGTAACTTAACTTATAACACAAACTTAACCTAAAACATAAATCCCATCAATTGCATAGTTTCAAAAACGAATTTTCTTCAAAACAAGATTTTTTCATAAACCAAAAAAAAAAAATCATAATTCAAAATGAAATTTCACATCACAAACAGTAATTTCTTTTTAAGCATTGAAAGTTTAAAGCATTCAAAGCTTAAAGCATAAAATTTTCTTTTATTAATATACAAATTAATTTAAATAAATTTAATATGCATTTAAAGGTTCGAGCACTCACATTTGTTCTATTTGAGCAAAAAAAGAAGTTGTAAACGTTCTGGAACCTGCAAAAACGCACACACAAACACAAAGTTAAACCCTAAACCCTAAACCCTAAATCTACAAGTAAACATGAAAACAATCTCACCTTAGTGTTATGGGCTAACCCACAAGCAAGATTAGCACTTCCAACAGCTTGTTTCGCACCAGATCTGTAAAAGGTGAGGAAGAAGAGAGCTTGAGAAAAGATGCAAGAAGAAAAGAAATGCGCTAAGAAAGCCCGCAGTTTTGTTTTTTGTAGGTATTGTCGGTACAGAAATAGGTATAGCCATCGAAAAACGTGTCAGAAGAGGCGTTGAAAAGTACATGCACGTTGACGTCAGAATAAGGGCCAGAATACGTGTCGAAAATTTGAAAATTAAAATTTTTAAAAACTTTATCTTCCTCCATACATACCTACATATATAGCGACACCCGCCAGTGATGCCAGTAATGTGGCGCCGGAATTTAAGTGACCTCTTGTAGTGGATCCCTCTAATGTTGCAAGTTGGACAGTACCAGTTGGGAATATGTCATTGATCACAAATGGGTCGTTACTCCACTTTTTGAGTTTCTTGGAGTGTTGTTTTAAGGTGTAAACTAAAATATAGTCACGCTTTTGAAACTCCTTGTTTATCACATGTTGGTCATGAAATTCTTTTATTTTTCTTTTTTGTGCGCAACCGATTTGAGTCTCAATTTATCCAATTAGATTAGTTGGTCCAGTCTGTCAGATAACTCATGTCCCGTCCATCTTAATTCTTGTGCAACACATAATGTAGGAATCAAGAACTTCACAGACAGTAAGGCAATTATCCCAAACCCGGGGACGGTTAAGGAGCGAGCTCAACGAAGCGAGCTTTGGAGCGAGCTTTTTTTTTTTCATCCCACCACCACTACCTCCCATTGCCGCCCCTTAACAACCATCACCACCCACCACCCTAGCCCACCATTGGTGGTTGGTGGTGCTAACTTACTACCACCATGTGCCACCCCTACTCCTACCACCACCACCCATTGCCACCCCTCCCTTCAGTGGAGTAGCCAAGGACCTCCTCTCTCTCTCTCTCTCTCTCTCTCTCTCTCTCTCTCTCTCTCTCTCTCTCTCTCTCTCTCTACTTTTCAATAACGTTAAAATTCTCCTCTCTTTCCCTCTGTCTCTCCAGCAAAACCTAAAACATTAGCGATTTTGCAATTGCCTTTCGTTTTTTTTTTAAAAGCAGACCCTCTTACCGCTCCCCTTCTCTCCCTCTCATGATCCCTCCAACCCATTACCTCTCTTGTCCCTTGTTCTCTCTCTCTCTCTCTCTCTCTCTCTCTCTCTCTCTCTCTCTCTCTCTCTCTCTCTCTCTCTCTCTCTCAGCCCACCTCTTTCCTCTCTCTGGCCCCCACCTCTTGCTCTATGTCCCCCCTCTGTCCGCCCCTCCCTCTTCCCTAGCTTCGATCCTCTCTCTCTCTCTCTCTCTCTCTCTCTCTCTCTCTCTCTCTCTCTCTCTCTCTCTCTCTCTCTATATATATATATATATATATATATATATATATATATATATATATATATATATACGTCCTCCTCTCTCTCTCTCTCTCTCTCTCTCTCTCTCTCTCTCTCTCTCTCTCTCTCTCTCTCTCTCTCTCTCTCTCTGGCTGTGCGATTGAAATCCCACACTATGGCTCGGAGAGGAAAGTGTGTAGGTGTAGGTCATGGCTGAAAATGTGAAGGAAGTAAGTCTGGATGTGACCAAAATCAGAGCACTCTAGAAGTGTGTGGTACTCAGACTCTCGAACTTAAAGTGAAAGAGAAAGAGAGAGAGAGAGAGAGAGAGAGAGAGAGAGAGAGAGAGAGAGAGAGACGGGGGGCGGGGGGGATTGTGAGAGGGGAAGAGTGGAGTGTAGGTTTTTTTTTTTTTAAATTAAGGGAAAGAGATGGAGTGCTAGGGAATGCTTAGGGCCAAAAAAAAAAAACCATCCAAAGCAATAGCGACATCGCTATTGCTTTGGATGGATTTTTTTTCTTCTTTTTTTTGGGCCTAAGCACCTCCTAACACTCCATCTCTTTCCTTAATAAATTTAAAAAAAAAACATGCACTCCACTCTCCCCCTCTCACAATCCCCCCCCCCTCGCGTGCCCAACCTTGCCCTTCCCTTGCGGACCCCTCTCCCCTCTCCCCCCTTCTCTCTCTCTCTCTCTCTCTCTCTCTCTCTCTCTCTCTAGCAGAGGAACCCTTCTCCTTCACGTTGGTCGACCTTCCCCTGGGCGAGGGGCAGCCTCGAGGGGAGGTCCCATCAGCCACAATGCAGCCCCCTCCTCTATCGCCAGACAACATCTCGTAAGCCTCGACAGTCTTCCGAGCCTCTCAACCCCTCCGCACGCTGCCTGCCGACTCAGCCCTCCCCGACACTTTGAAAACTTTCTCCAGGTTTGCCCACTAAGGTCTGCCTCATATCCAAGGAGTCATTCCCACACGATGCAACGAGAGAAGTCCTCCACACCGATCAAGCCAACACGCCTCTTTGTGCACTCTCCACGGGTGGATCCGACAAACCTCCTCCGAGTGCAACTCCGAGAACTCAGAGATGAAAACACGAAACTCAAGGGGCGTCTCGAGGCCTTGGAGACCCACCTCACCCTCTCTGGAGTCACAAAAGCAAATCGACACGAAGCATATCCTTGCCCAAGCAAAGAAAGTTGAGCACACGCTCACCGCAAGTATGGCAAATCTTGCCACTCAAGTCAATGCAGCAACCACCGCCGTATCTTCCAAGGTAGAAGAATGCATTCAAGAACGTCATCAACAAAAAGGATTGGCACTATCCCTCCACATCGGGGGCTTACCCTCTACTTGGTGGGAGGACGATGATTGCACTTCCACCTTCCCTCTCTTTCTCTCTCCCAATCTCCTACTCTCTCTCCACCTGCCACCCCTCTTCTCTTTATCTCTCTCTCCCTCCCAGTTCCCTCCCTCTCTCTTCCCCTCCCGCTATCACTCTCTCTCTCTCCCCCTCTCTCCCTCTTTTACAAAAAAGGGAGGCACTAGAGATACTGCTAGTGCTTTGTTTTTTTTAAATAGCTCTCTCCACCCTCTCTCTCTCTCTCTCTCTCTCTACCCTTGCCACCCTTCTCTCTCGTCCCAGTGTGTGTGTGTGTGTGTGTGTGTGTGTGTGTGTGTGTGTGTGTGTGTGTGTGTGTGTGAGAGAGAGAGAGAGTATAGCCTTGCCACCCTTCCCTCTCGTCCTAGTGTGTGTGTGTGTGTGTGTGTGTGTGTGTGTGTGTGTGAGAGAGAGAGAGAGAGAGAGAGAGAGAGAGACATGGGGGAGAGAGGGGTGGAGCTCACTCCAGGAAGGGAGGGAAGGCAACGGGGGGGGGGGAGAGAGAGAGAGAGAGAGAGAGAGAGAGAGGGGGGGGGGGGGGGGGGGGGGGGGGGGTAGGCGGTGGGAGGGGGAGACAACAATAGAGAGGGGTGGCGAGCGAGAGAGAGACACTCACATAGAGGGAAGATAGCACGAGAGAGAGAGAGAGGATAGGGAGAGGGGTTATAGAGTGACTAAGAAGAGAGAGAGGAAGAAGCGAGTAGGAGATAGGAGGACTTTAGGGAAGGGATGGTGGTTTCTAGAGGAGGAGCTGGAGGAAGGGAAGATGGTTAGAGGAGTAGATGGAGAGAGGAGGTGGAGGAGAGGAAGGATTTTGGAGGAGGAGGGTGAGGAGGAGGAGGAAGGGAAGAGGAGGAAGCACATGGGCAGCAAGAGGAGGAAGGGGAGGTAGGGAGGGCGGTACTCCCAAAAAAAAAAAAAAAAAACTCGCTCCGTTGAGCTCACTCGAAGACCTAACTCAACCCAAACCCCAAATTGAAAGGTGTTGTGTTCTGTGGCGTTTTGTATGCTACCCGATATGCCTATAAAGCTGAATGAAGTTTCTAATCCCAATCCGTTCTTGATTCGCTGATAATTTTTGTGAGCAGCGTGTATAGAATTTTGTTTGTGCTCTTGGCTTGTCCATTTTATTAAGGGTGGTATGGTGCTTAGTTTGAATGAAGCACCATAAACTCTTGCAATGGATAATAAATCATCTCATTCAAGAAATTAGTCCCGTGATTGCTCACTATCTCAATCCGAAGCCCATATCTTGTGAAGGTGTCCTCATACAAGAACTGCGCTGTCATTTTGGCATCGTTATTTTGTGTTGTCTTTGCTTCTATCCATTTCGTCAAATAATTTGTGGCCACTTTGATGTATTGGGCATGCGTTAAATATAGTGGTGGTGGTGAGATAGGCCCAACAAAGTCTATTCCCCATTTGGCAAAAACCCTTGCTCCCATCATTGGTCGCAACAGCATCTCATCACGTCGCATTGGTACTTTTGTTCATTGGCAAGCATCACATTGTTTGACATAGTGCTCTGCCTCCATGAACAAAGTAGGCCACCAGATTCCTACAAGGAATATTGCTTTTGCGTTTTTATCGCCCAAAAAGTGGCCTCCTGCTGGTCCGCGGCATATATTCTCAAATTTTCATTTCTCTTCAATACAGGTTATTTTCAATGATAACATAGTTCTCCGCTTCTCATTGGATTGAGCATAGTTTGGCTCTACTCAAGTTTGTTGGCAAAACTCCTTATATATAATCCACAATGTACTTTCCCCATTTGGGTGCTTCTACTATCCAAAACAGTATAGTATGTTTGATTGGTATCTGAATTGCACAAGTATTACGTAACTAACAAAGTCATGGATGCTTTTCTACATATGAGGCCAACAAACCACAAGTCTCATCACCCTCTAGTATATTGGTGTTTTTGCATTGTGAAACCCCGTTGTTTTTACGTGAGCTTTCCTCAAATAAAATTCTCTCTTGGATGGCTCTATGCATAGCCTAAACATTCCATCATTTTTTTTCTTATATAGCCGTCCGGCTAGTAGCACCAATGAGAGAGATTTCTCAATGATTAAAGGTTGATGTTCAATCTGTAGAGAACCAATGGTGAGCAATGGTAGCACATGTTCTCTCCACCTCGGTACCATCTAAATGTTGAAAAGATACAAATCAGGCAAGTCTTCATCAACCCCCAAAGACGCTTCTCCGTGTATCATTTGTGGTAAATGGTCTTCCCTCTTATGTGAGTAGTCCCTTTCTTGACCACTACACTGAAATCAAACTCTAGCAATATTATGAACCATCGAACGATGCAGCATGTAATGCATGGTTTGTTCACTAAATACAATAGTGCCTGTTGACCTTTAAAGAATACAAATTTGTTTGCGAGAAGGTAATGTCTAAACTTTTTGACTAAATAGATCATTCCCAACCTTTTGGTTCTGTGGTTGTGTAATTTTGCTCCGCACTATTCAGCTATCTATTGGAGTAACAGATTGGGAAATCCATATTGTTCTTTCCACGTTGAGCTAAGATGTATCCAATAGCGTAGGTCGACGCATCTATATGAACATGGAAGATCTTGTTCCAATCAAGAGCCTTCAAAATTGGATCGAAAACAAATCTCTGCGTCAATTGTTGAAATGCTTTCTCACATTCCTCATTCCACTTGAATTTTTTGATGAGAGCATAGAGAGGTTTTGCAACAATCGTGTACATGTAAATAAACCTTTGATAATAGTTGCAATGGCCCATAAAGGCTTGTACCTCTCTAACTTTGGTTGGTTTTGGAAGAGAAACAATCACTTAAATCTTTTCAAGATCTGTAGAAATGTCATTTTTGGACACAATATACCCCAGAATCTTGCCTTGTCTTACCATGAAGACACATTTTTCAGGATTTAGGTAGATGCAATAAGTTTTGCAATTCTCAAAGATCTTTTTCAAGTGTTCTGCATGTTCGTCCCTTCAAAAAGAATGCACACACAGGTCATCCATATAAATCTCTAAGAATTATCTTGTGTCACTCATCAATCTTTGGAATGTGGTAGGTGCATTGGTTAGCCAAATGGCATCAACCCGATAAGCAAATATGTCCCACTCTATGGCAAAAATTGTTTTGTGTTACTCCTCTAGCTTAATGGCAAGCTGGTTATAGCCAAAAAAAAAGCCATCAAGAAAGCTATAAGCTTCCTTACCCGTGACTCTCTCTCAATCATATGATCTGTGACGGGTAAGGGATACTTTTCTCTGATTGTGGTTTCTTGCATTGGTTGCTCAACCACAATACGTCAGTCTTGAATTGTGTATTTTTTGAAAAGAGAGGGTGCATCACACTTTTCAGTATGAAACCCTCTTACTCTCCATTTCTGTTCTCTAGACCTCTTTCAGTGTTCATTTCAACTTTTGGTATTCGCATTTTTGTTTGGTTTTGGATATCTTCATTGATGTTTCGATCGTGTCCTTTGTTTTCTTCTGCTCAGCTTTTTTGAATTTGCTTGTAAAGTTGTCTGTGTCAAAGGTTTTTTGGTTATTTTGTCTTGAACACGGTCATCTACTCCCATGAGCATATGATATCTCTTTTATCTCCTTATTTTTTGGTTCGGGGAAATCATAGAAGATCCGTTCATCCGGTTTGGTGCATTTTTATATTTTGAGACACTCGAAAGCTCGTCAACATCGTTTCCAAAATCATCACTTCTTGAATCGTGGAATTTTCCCTCGTTGTCATCACTTAGATCTTGAACAAAAACTTCTTCCACTATTCGTTTACAATCAATTGTTTCAATGGTCCCTGTTGTTTTTGTCTTATCTTCTGGTTATTTTTGTCTTGCCTTCTGGAGTCAAGATAGCATTCACCACCTAGAAGGGCATGATGTCGGAACCGTATTTGTTGCAAAATGTTGTGGTGGTCACCTCATTTACACAAACATCTAGAGTCGCCAGTACTTTCTCCCATCCAAGGGTTAAGACGGCTCCTTTGGAAAAATGGCTCTTTCACGTAATAGTTATCTTATGTTGAGCGCTCTAGAACGCAATCCTCCCTTTTCAGGCTTCTGCACTTCGACACTTCGCACATCCAAATATGTGCATCTTTCATTAACCAAGCATGCAACTGTCCTCCTGAATTTGTAGTTACACCAATGTCTTCTATAGGGGTTCGGTTTACATCTCTATAACTATGATCTTTCATGCTAACTTTGGTTGTGATACCCTTATGCCACAAATGGACAAGGTCGTAGCCCCAATCCTGCACCATTTTGGGTTGACGCATAAATGGTCACCTCAAAATAACTTCAAAGTTGTTGCCTTTTTCAAAATCAACCGCAACAAAGATATGTTCGTACTCTATTCCACAAGAGGACACAATGACTTGTTCCAACATTCCTAAGGGTCTCTCCACATACCCGTCTGCTAGCTGCAACTTCATGTGCGTTTTCCTGAGAGCTAGTCTTTCCCATTTCTCCCAGATTCCCTTTGTAGCAATGGCTACTTCGGCTCCACTGTCAAGTATTTCTATTTTCTTCACCCCCTTGTACTCTAGCGGTAAGGTGGTGTTCCCTTCCTCACCTTTGCAATAATTACCCACCTTATTCACTAGTACAAGCTCTGCTTTGGGCTTCTCTAGTTGATTTGTTTCCATAATTTCACTTACAAGCCTATCTTTCGAGTGGATTTTTAGCCCCATTTTTCTAAGTTTCTGTTCATTTGTCTCCACAAATGTGGTTTGAGTTTTAAAATCTTAGTGAGAGTAATGGTGCATCTTAGAGGAGAAAACAATCAAATCATGTAGTCTCTTTGTCTCCGTCGTCTATGGAATTAGATTCCTTGAGAAGGTACGATTCTCACTTCAAATTTTATCTCATGTTCCCCTATAAAGGATGGTAAAGTCGTTATGGTTGCTGGTTTACTCTCCAAAGATACTTTTGTCCCTACATCACCATACAATGGGTAAATATCCCCTAGGTAAATTTCATGATTCATGTTTACCTCAGGGATTGGTGGTGACAACAACGTAGCACTTTTGTCCTTTCTGTTTCTGATTGTCCCACATAGTGATTCTGGCCACGGCTCGTCCACTTCAGGAATTGGCGGCATCTCAAGAAATTTAGTCTCATACATTGCAATCTTTGTTCCAAAGTTTGGTGGCTCTTCATCTTCGCCTCGTAGGCTTGCAACATAGCATCTAAATGCTCGTTTACCTTTTCCACTAAGACTAATCCACCTGATACAATCTTTGACACTTTTGACCCCCTTGCATTTTCTTTGCTATCATGTTCACGTATGAGCTGTTCCTTTGTTTGGTTAATTTTGTTTCCAAGGTTGTCTTTTCCCTTAGCCTCTTTGCTTTCATTTTGTTTCGTTTGGCTTTCCAAGATTTTTGATGAGTCGCAACTGACCCATTTTCAAATTTGGTTTGTTTTGGAAGTTTCAACTCATTCGGCACTTGCTGATTTTTTGTTGCTCCCTGATCTTGAGTTCTAGTCACAACCTTGACTGGAATGGCTCTAACTTGGATCCACTTGAGCACGGTAAAATTCCAATGACATTGACGGTTGCTTTTCCCAGATTGTCAGGATTCTTAGCACAATGTTGAAGTAAGTGATCCTTCCCACACCCCTCACAGAATCCAAAGATTTTTTTTCATTGATCCTTGTTAGGACAGCCTCGTGCTCAATGGTCATCTCCATATTCAAAGCATGGGCCTTTCGGCTGGGCAGTTAGGGGTGCCCCATTGGCTAGCCTGTCCTAGGTGGGTATCCTCTAAGCTTATATTTTTTATTTCTATGAACATAAGCGTATTTTAATCCATCGTGAATTGATTTCTAGCAGTTTGATTCACATATGAAGGTTCAATATCTTCGTTGTGGCGCTAGCCCAAAATGAACTATCTTTAGTAGCATAAGCTACACCCTCCGGTAGTTTTGCATCGGTAGTTTCGCATGGGTTTCTGTAGGTTCCTTATAGTCAATAGTTGGTAGCATCATTGGCTGACTTATGAGTGACTTTGTCGGCTGTGCATACCGCACAATGATCCTATTTTCATGAGGCAAGGGTGGCTACTGGCCCAACATAGGTTGCGGTTTTTTCCCTCCTTGTACTCCGTTATTGGGTCCAATCTGATATCTTGAAGGTAGGTGCAATTTTTGAACCGTTGGAGGTCCATATGGCCTTTCCCTCACATGATTTTGGTTGTAAAAGCACTCAATAGTATCATGATTGGTGTATTTCTATTCAATGGCACACCACTTTAACACTCTTGGAGCATTGACTGTTGGTGGTTTTTGTAGTCTCAAATTGGGATTTTGTCGGTATGTTTAATTCATTCTTCGGATCACTTGTTCAATGACTTAATCCCCGTTCTGTGTGATTGAAGTAGGAGCACTACGTTTTGTGGTTGACTCACTGGCTGTAGAAAAGACACTGCTTGTGTTTGTATCTATGTCCTCTGTTACCTCTCCGTACGTCTTACAGTTATCAACTAGATACAATGCTTCCTTAGTGACCAGTTCAAATGTTGTGCATACTTGAGGGGTAAGTCTTTTTTCAGAGTTTTGTTTCTCAAGCCCTCCATAAAGAGAACTGATAAGCTATCATCTTGTGGTAACTCTTGCACTGGACATCTTTCGATATATTACTTGAAGCAAAGCAAAGCTTCCTTCACATTTTCATTCTTCTAGTCTTCTTCTTCTCTTTGATCAGCTTTTCACTTCAAAACGTCATGGATCTTTTGCATGAATGATCCTGCAAAATCTGTCTCAGCAACTGCTTTTTTGAAATTTTTATTGATTAATCTTTTCAAGCCGGTCCTCCTTGAGTTTTTTGAGCTTTCTATCAAGCTCTGTATCATCTTCATCTTTTGATAGAGCTTACGAGGGCCGCTTTTCAAAAAAATTCTGAGTTTTTTCTACACCTCTCTTGGTATGCACCTGATGGCAAGGCTTCAAGGCTTCGCAGAGGAGGAGGGACCTGATGCATGAGAATCACACAAAAAAAATATATGAATAGTTTGTACATAGCTATGGTTTTGACACATCTGGATATCAAAAATAAGGAGAGGTAGGAACAAGCCGTATGAAAACAAAGCAAAATCACTAGATGTTGATTATACCTAACGGTCACTACCTGACGATCACTACAGGTGAAGAATAAGAGTCAATAGTGAAAGAGAGGAGAATCTATGCATTATTGAGTTGGAGTCAACAAAATGTTATTAAATTCAAGCATAATTCACTTGTGAACACAAGGCTTGCACATAGAGTCGAGAGGGGACCACTTGGAAGACTTTTGGAAGGGAAAAGACGTACACTTATTTTTGTGGGTTTTTTCTCTATTTTGTCCATTCTGATTGAAAAAAGTTTTCAACAGCAAAGTTGTAGGCGTTGAGCTGTTTTTTTTTCCCTATTTTTTATATAATTTTTGCAGCTACGGTTTGGGAGATATGGCCGAAATGGTGGAGCCTATCTGTCCACATGGGAAGAAGTCATGATTATCCAACTCTACACACACAATTTCTTATAGGTTTCTCACCATTATTGCTCTATTTTCTCGTATTTAATCAAGATTCTATCAAATATTATAAGGAAGCTCTTGGACTCAAGCTATGGAAGGTGGCATGGAGACAAAGCTCGCCATGATGAAGGCGATTAGGAGGAAATTGATCAATAAGCAGGGCACACAGATCTCTCTCATTGGGAGAATGCCTCTAGCTGAGTTTACTTTGGATAACTTCTCTTTCTCATAATCTCTTTCCTAATCACTCTCTTGGACTATAAAAGCAAGCAATCAACACACTCAATCTTGGTGACATACCTTGTGTCGTTTGGGATACACTTCATTGTGAGTATGATTTATGCTTGTTCTTTCCATTTTGCTTATGTTAAGGTGTGCGGATTCACCACCATACACACACTCTCTCTCCCTCTCAAATTCATCATCTTGCTACTTGCATCTTAAAGTGTGTGGATTCGCCACCTCTGGTATGAGAAGTGAGAATACTTGCATGTCTCCCTTACCTCACTATCTTCCTTACTACATGCACGAATAGCAAACCCATTCTCACTCACTCACCATTCCTCTCATCTTGTTTTCAGACCACCCCATCCCACACTTGGGTGTGGATCTGGAAATTGTTTTCCATGGCATGTTTGATTGTGTATATTGATAGCCATTTTTTGGCTCTTCGTAATTACTATAGTGAGCTACCTCACCCTACCAAAATCACCCAAACATTGTGGCTATCCGTACCTTTTCATTGTACATAGGCGTGTATGAGTTAGGGAACTTTTTCCATATCTCCTTAAAAAACCCTCACTTAGGTAATCACTGCACTAGTTGAACCAAAAAAATAAAATATATTATGACACATTTGTGTGTAAATATTTCATTGTATATATGTAATGAATTTTTATAACTATTTTGGTATTTATTTAAATATTTCTACTTAGGTGTGCGTTATTTGCTTATGTATGCTATGTACATTGATTCACCGCGTTACCACAATTTTTCTTACCATTATGCATACTCTTTATTCCATATAGATATATTTTCATGCAAGCTTCTCTTATTTTTGGTGTGAATCCACTCCAAGGAAAAACCTCAAAAATACCTTCCACCATCAGTCATTGCCTTTCACTAAATTCCTATTTCCTACAGGTATTCTTTTTTACCTCCTATAAATAGATATACATCGATAAAAACAAATGAGGACCCTCCTCATTTGGTTCCTTATATTTTCATATATTTATTATATATATATATATAACTTACACTATTTTAAATTCCATAAATTATTTATATATACTAGCCTGTTTGTTTTCATCATATCTTTATATTATATTTATTCATAATCCAGAACCATGCATATTTTCAAACCCCTAAGAATCAATTACGTCATGCTCTAATACAAGGAGGGGCTCACCTTTGGAGCCATATGCAAATTCAACAAAAGAGGAGTCACTGAAGACTTTTTTGTGAAGAAAAGTAGGCATTTTGGTGAGATTTTTTATATCCATCTCCACTCCGAATTTGAAGCGGTGATTAGAAGACAAACTATGTACCAACATCTGAATAATCACCTCAAAATTTTTGATAATTTTTGGAGCTACCATCAGTGAGGTATGATTTTTTTATTGGACCTTAGTCTGCCCAGTTTTCTCACAAGTAGTCCATAGTCTTCTCTCACCTCTTTCTCCACACACACACGCACTCATTCCTCTTTCTCCACACACACACACACGTACTCATTCCTCTCAATCCCTCACTCAAACCTCCACCTTCCATGGTTTCTCTCACCTTCACCATTAACCTCCCCTCTTACTTTCATAGCACCCTTATAAGCTCTACATGTACGTATACCATCTCTATGCCTCTCTCTATTACTTTGAAAGTACAATTCCATCTTACCCCTTCTCTATATACATAAAATTCAGTATGTAAACCATGCTCAACCTCTGCAAATTGAGAGATCTCATTTTCATCGCGATAATCAACCTTGGCGACGGTGGCATAAAGAAGAGAAGAAGAAGAAGAGGATCGATAAGTCATTTTGAGAACCTACACAACTCCAAAACTTCTTCAAGCTTCACCAACACAAGGATTTCCTCACTTCATTCAATCATCTTACTTCAACCATCCATCTCATTCTACCCATTGTAAATATATCATTAACGTTTTAGTGATTACTAACACTAACTACTAACATAGTAACATAGTAACACAAAATAGCCATTGACCTAACCATAAAAGACACCTCACCTCAAGACGTGTGCATAGTAACTCACTCTCTCTCTCTCTCTCTCTCTCTCTCTCTCTCTCTCTCTCTCTCTCTCTCTCTCTCTCTCTCTCTCTCTCTCTCTTAAAACTCTACTTTCACCTTATCTACTATCAATAATGCTCTCTTTTGAATCCACATCCATGACTCAAACAGACAAAGAAGGCCCGCAATGTTTTGATATTCAGAAAAAATCATAATCCTGATTTGTTAGCTTGTAAATTAGGATTTTCAATAATCTTAATGAGAGGTCTCCAACCTATAAATAGACCCCTCTCCTTCTTGTAAACAACCTCCAATATCTCACATAGCACCCCAACACTCTATACGTGAGGAGAGACTTACACGTAGCAACCACTTTGTGAGCTTCACTTTTGGTGTGAGAGAAGCTTTCAAGCTACACGTTGCAAGGGAGAGAGTGTGAGTTCAAAATCTCAAAACCACTATTGTATATGTTCCTCCATCATTAATAAATTGAGATTCGGTGCATCAAAGGCATGATTCGATGTTCAAATCTTCGTCCTTCCACTTGTGCAATACGGTTTGGTAAATCCAAGGTGACTTGTGTATTTTAAGTTTCTATCATTTGGTCTTGTTTGAGAAAATGTTTAAGTGTGTTTTCATTGTCAATTTTGTGTCCATTGTAAGAGGGTATTGTGGTGTCCATTGTAAGAGGGTATTGTGGTGAAGGTCTCCCACCCCTAAGACTGTGTGTGTGTGTGTTGGCAATGTTTAGCATTCACTAAGCATTGAGTAGTTTTGTACAAGCTCTACGATAGCATCATAACGAACCATCTCCATTTGCAAGTCATAAACAAGGTATTACGCAAGTTTCATCCCTCTCTTTCTCTTCCCTTTGTTATAGCTCTCTCTGCTCCATTTGGTGTGTGTTTTGATGTGAGATTGCTTGTGTATGTTTTGTGTCGCATCTTCTTGGTTGTGACAAAATCTCTTTTGCGTCCTAGTTTGCATCCCATAACTAGGTGGTGCCCCTATCTTGTTTGGGTTTGGCTGTGGGTTTGTTGTTGTGTTGTGCTTGTGGTTGTCCCAACCCCAATTGAGCAGCACGGGAGCCTTGAGAGGTGTTTAGAGGTCGCCTCTCTTGTTGCTCGCCTCGGACCACCTCAATATGTATGCGTCCTAGCCACATATCTTGCTAGGTGGTGCCCCTATTGTGTACCTCCCATGATGAGCCTATCGTGCATAGTATTGTTGTAGAGGCCATCGGGTCTGTTTTTCACTTCCGCCTCTCATTTGGTGCCCCCACTGATGAGGTCTTTCCAAAGACCTTTAGTCAACAAAGAGTAGTGATGCATGCCATCAATCATGGACGAGTGGCTACAAGATTTTTCAAATTGGAGGACTGAAGAAGAGGAGAGTAGAAGCACTCAAGGGGCGCTCAAGGCCTTCATCGAAGTGCTACTGCCAGGTTATAGCATCGTCGATATCCAAGAGGTAAGCTCCCCATCTCGCATTGCTAGTGCTAATCGCAAATCAAGAGCATCAAGAGAGAGGGCTATGAAATGTCATCACTACTGTCAGCCAAAGCATGATGTCAATGAGTGCCGACAGGGAAGGTGAAGAAAGAACCAGAAGAGTCGTTAACTACATCAACCACAAAGTCCAAGCCACAAAGCTTAAAGCAAGTGGGTCTACGCTCTCTCTAGGCCTAGAGAGTTCAAGTCAAGTACGACCACCCAAGCGTCGTTGCCGCAAGCATTTGGTGGAAGCAAGTGGGTCTACGCTCTCTCTAGGCCTAGAGAGTTCAAGTCAAGTACGACCACCCAAGCGTCGTTGCCGCATGCAAAATGGAAAGCCGATTGAGGTAAACTCTTCTCGCCCAGTCTGTTTTGAGCCCAATATAGAGGATTATGTAGACTTCAAAAAGAGATAGAGGCTTGAAGGTGTAACCTTGTCAACACTTAAGGTATGCAACTCTAGTGGTCAAAGTCTTGCCCTACACCCAACATGGATAATAACAATAGGCCAAAAGTCTTTCCTTTCTGTTTCTTGCAACACATGCATGTAAACCTGTACATTGATAGGAAGATATTCTACTAGCAAAAGATTGTTTTCCTATTTGGAGAAGAGATGCTTGATGAAATCTTTAGATCCCCACGTCCCATCATCTTGCCCATTTTTTATTACCACCACTCTTTTGATGTAAGCATCTTTATTCTATTCTAGCCTTGTGCTCTTCTTAGCTCCTACTCAAGTTTTTCACCCATGTATAAACATTTATAAATCACTACGTCATTCCCAAAAAAACAAAAAAAAGTAATTGTCTGCTCATTGATTTACTACTATGGCAAGTGTCTCTTTTCCCACATTCAGTGGCAAGAAGGGAGAAGACATCACCACTCATTTTTTGGATAACTTTGACATCGCTTGTGTGGTTTCCACAACAAGGATGAAGACGCCTCACGGCTACAAATCTTTCCTCTATTGATGAAAGTAGAGGCCAAGTTTTTCTACAATGCTTTGTCCCAAGCTACCAAGGATGCATGGGACTTACTAGTGCTGCCTTTGTGGAGAGGTTTAGTGGAGGCACAACCTCAGAAAAGTTATGGCAACTGCTGACAGAGTTATAGTAGAGTATGCCGCTTATGAATCCAATTTTGTGGATTTGTGGGAGCGATGGGTTGCCTCACTGGAGGAAGGTGAAGGAGCGCCTAATTTCTTTTAAAAAGACCATTTCATTGTTGGCATGTGGTCGCCGCTTAAAGAGAAGGTGAAGGGGAGATTCCCTGCAACGTATGAGTTGGCAGTGGAAGTAGCCCGCCTTAAAGACAAGAAGCTGTGCATGCAAGCAAGAGTCAACGAGTCAGAGGAATCAAGCTCAGTCCGACTAACCCCAGTGACTGCAACAGTCGCTCAGAGAACCCAATAACAAGAGGCATCAGAAGAGCAGCAAGACCTGTTGAGTCTCATCACTACTCAACTTGAGAATCTATATGTTCATTTGGTGCAACAAGGGCATGCACACAACCGCAATCAAGAGCAAGGGAGAGGACAACAAAGGCAAAACCATGAACATCACTGCTACAATTGTGGGGAGGATGGCCATGGTATGTATTACTGTCCATATCCAAGGAGGCAGAATTTCAACGGAGGAGCCAGACAAAACCAGGTTTCACCACCGAGGGCAAGACCACCACCAACGAGGACACCACAACAAGCACCACCCGTGCAAATCCTACAACCACCCATTCAACCACATCCACCACCACCACCATAACCTCTCATTCCACCCTTACCCCCACCACCAATCGGCAACCAGGCAGTAAGTGCCATCAGTCTTGAAGGTAAGTGAAAGGAGAAAGTGGAGGAGGATATCAAGGGAGTGGCGAAAGGTAAGACCAAGGTTAAAGGAGTAGATGCCATGGGGGTAAAGCGCACTAGGTAGGGTGAATCTTCCCAAAAGGAAGAAAATATGAAAACTAAAGGGAGATCTAGCAAAAAGCTGTCCCAAGTCACAAAGTAAAATTGACATTGTAGATTTCTCTTTGGGTGAATGTTCTAAACCATATGATTTGGTTCAAGATGTTTCTGTGCAGGGCCCAAAAATCACCTGGCCCCAGTTACTCCACCTAGCACCTAGGGTGAGGAGACAATGGACAAAGATGGTTAGCACGAGACAACCAAAGCCAAAGATAGTTGGGGCTATCTCGGGAGGAATCTAGATGACATTCTACCAGTGATGGATGCTCACATCAAAGGGTAGCACACCTCCAATATCTACATCGATGGTGGCGCACAAGTATGCGTCATGAGTGAAAAAATGATGCACCGTTTGGGTTTAGAGGTGAGTAGGCTGGCACCATGCCGAGCCAAAATAGAAAATAATGTAAAAGTTCAATGTGTTGGTGTTATAAATGCAGTTAGGATAAAGACGTTCAACACTGAGGTAGAAGTGGACATTTTTGTCATGCCACACAAGGGGGAGGGATATCCTATCATTCTAGGGAGGCCTTGGCTTATGGATATAAGAGATAATAAAGACTGGGACACCGGCATAATCTAGATGAAGGATGCAAAAGGGAAGCCAATACTTTATGACATAGAGGCAGGTGGGCAACGCGACATGGATCTAGAAACTTCCGGGGATGAGTTTTCTGGTAGTGACTCTTCAACCGCTTCAGAGAAGGAGTCAACAGTGGCTAAAGAAAGTGACAGTAGCATTGAGCTGATGGGGGTCATTCTCAAGGACCCTAAGAGGATGGAGCAATCTGATGCATCATCATCAAACCAAGGGGAGACACCAGGTATACAACCTCTAGTAGAAGCAAGTAAGCTACATCGAATGCTCTCTAATGAATTGTGTGGGAAGGAGTGTGAAGATTATATTTTGATGCTAAGTAATTTTACCACATTGTTCATTGATGAATATGATAAAATCATTGGCATGACAGTAGTTCAGCATCACATTAAGCTCAAGAAGGGAAGTAAACCTGTAGTGCACAAGATCGGGCGGCTAGGAGTAATTCAACAAGACACCCTGCTCAAAGAGGTGAGGAAACTACTAGAAGTAGGTTTCATCTATCCTGTTGAAGACTCAGAGTGGGTTTCTCCAGTGGTAGTCACACCAAAGAAAAATGATAAGTGGAGGGTTTGTGTTTATTACAAGCCCCTTAATGCAGTCACAAAGAGGGACCATTTTCCTCTTGATTTCCAAGATGAAATTCTCAATGAGGTAGCAAGACATGAGCGCTACACGGTATGTGATGGCTACTCAGGCTACTTCCAAATTAGCATCATTGAAGAAGATCAAAAGAAGACAACCTTTATCACACCATGAGGATGTTTTCTTACAGAGTTGTGCCTTTTGGTCTCACTAATGCTCTGGCCACTTTTCAGTGCAATGTGACATTTGTTTTTCAGCCATTCTTTGGAATATCAATCCGTGTTGTTATTGATGACTTTTGTATCTCTAGCTCCCGCTGTCTTCATTTGGAGAAATTTTATGAAGGTCTAGCTAGGCTGCAAGCTTTGGGTGGACAACTCAACATGGAGAAATGTCACATTGTGAAAGAAAGGTTACTCTTCTTGGCCATGTGAGCTCTGCCAAGGGCATTGAAGCTGACCCAAGCAAGGTTCAAGCCTTGGTGGCTTTTCCCTCTCCCACCACAACAAAGCAGTTGGTCTCTTTTCTTCAAAAGGTGAGGTATTTGAGTAGGTTCATTCACCTGCTCTCTCAAGTGGTTGTCCCTTTACAACAAGTTACCCATCAAGAGATCTTCACTTGGAGTGAATAAAATGAACAGCAGTTCAATGAGGTAAAACAAATTCTAGTCTCACTTCCCACCATTGCACCTCCAAAGTGGAATGAGCCGTTTTATGTAAACCCTAGTGTGGGCAATGACACACTTGGGGCGGTATTGATGCAAAAGGATCCTCAAACTTCTTTCATGCGTCCTATCTACTTCTCTAGTCACAAGATGACTCCATCAAAAAAAGGATACATGGTAGTGGAGCACATGGTGCTGGCATTAGTGTTTGCTACCACCAAATTTCTCTCTTATTTATTGTTTAGACCATTCATAATCTTAACAATGGAAGAAGTATTTCCTTATGTAATGCAGCACATGGATGTTTCTTCTAGGATTTCCAAATGGCTCACAAGGTTGCAAGAGTTTGACTACAAAATGCAAGTGGAGAGCTCCACAAGAGCCAGTCTAAGAGGCATTCTCACTCATCATCGCCACTATGAAAATAAGCTGCAAAACAAGACCAATGACAAGGAAGTAACACCTGTGTTGGAATTCCCTAAGATAAGAGAGGGCTCACTCTCTTTTCTTTGATGGAGCCTATTAGAGGACAGTGAACAAAGTTGCAATGGGCATTGTCATCTTCAATGAACAAAGGGAAAAGGTATTATCCATTGGGCATCTCTTGGATTCCCACTCCAACAATGAGGCAAAATATGCAGCCTTAACTCTTGGGTTAGAGTGGTGTGTGACACAAGGTATTCAACGGTTAAATGTATTTGGTGATGCCATGCTTTTAATAGAACAAATACAACGAGATTGGGCTTGTAAAAAATCATAGCGTGCTAGGCCATTTGCGCAAGGTTAAGAAACTTTTAGGGAAGTTTCAAGTTGTACAATTACATCATGTCCCTCGAGCAAAAAATCAAGAAGCAAATGCTCTAGCTAGAGAGAATCTACAAGATGTTCCAGTGGTGGGTGCATCAAGTTAAAGTTGTCTCTCTTCCAAGGTAGAGATGTTATGCCTGACATCATGAGTTTCTTGGACACAAGAGACTGTCCTAAAGATCTTACTAAGGGCCAAAAGCAGTGTCTTGTATGCAAGGCAACAAAATAGTGCTTTATCAATGATGACCTCTACTGCAAGGGTAAGGATCAAATTCTTAGGCGTGTACCTCTCTCTAGAGAAACCACAGAAATAATTTCAAGTTGCCATGATGGTGTTTGTGGAGGGCACTTTGCACTTGACATCACCAGTAGGAAGGTTCTACAAGGTGCGTTTGTGTGGCCTAGTTCACAGAGAGATGTGCATCACTGGTGCAAAACATGCAAAGAGTGTCAGAAGGTTGGGGATAGGAGGCTCACATATGAGCCACAGACTCCTATAATCTCTTTATGGACCATTCGAGAAATGGGAAATTGGTGTCATTGGGCCTTCGCCAAGGAGCCAATCAGGTAAATTGTATATCATCATGGGTGTGGACTACATGACCAGATGGGCTGAAGCAGTTGCTACCACTCGGATTACAGCTAAGGAAGTGGCTACCACTCGGATTACAGCAATTGCTACCACTCGGATTACAGCTAAGGAAGTGGCTAAGTTTGTATTTGAAAACATTTGTTGTCGTTTTTGGTACTCCTCTTGAAATAATTTCTGACAAGGGACCAGATTTTAGAGGAGACCTAGTAGGAGAGTTGATGGAGAAGCTGGGTATCTCACAACGACACTCAACTCCCTACTACACACAATGCAACGGTTTGGTGGAGAAGGTAAATGGCATGATCTGCAAGATCATCACTAAACATATAAACAATCACAAAAGTGATTGGGACAAGCATCTTATGGCTGTACTTTGGGCTAATCGCACTTCATTTCGCACATCCATTGGGTTCACGCCATATCACTTGGTGTATGGTAAGGAGACCATTTTACCCATTGAAGTACAATTGGCTAGTCTGAGGGTGCTAGCTAGGCAGATGGAACGCCCTAATGCTCATCTTCACAACCACATTCTTGATCTAGAGAGGCTTCAACTAGACAGAGAAGATGCTATCAACTATTATGCAGCACAGGCAGAGTAACGTTGACTTACCTTCAACAAGGGACTTAGGGCAAAAGGTCTCAAGAAAGGTATGTTGGTCCGAAGGTATGATAACAGGTTTGACACTAGGAAGGATAAAAAGTTTTCACCCAGATGGGAGGGGCCATTCGTCATTAGAAAGCACTACAACAATGGCAATTACCGATTGGTGGATGCAGATGGTAGGCTCCACAAAACACGTGTCAATGGATGGAGGCTGAAGAAGTAATTTTTGAGGTTTGATCAAGCACCCATAATGGAAATCCTTGAGGAGAGAGACTCCTCCACCTCAACTGAAGAAGAATCAAGTACAGAGCTACAAACAAAAATGCATCTAGTTTCAAGGAGAGGGCTAATGAGGGCTGCTTTTCAAATTTTTTCTCCACCTCTTTCTTCATAAGCACTTGATGGCAAGGCTTTAAGGCTTCACAGAGGAGGAGGGACGTGATGCATGAAAATCACCAAAAAAAAAATGTATATTTTGTACATAGTTATGGTTTTCACACATTTGGATCTCGAAAATAAGGAGAGGTAGGAACAAACCCTATGAAAAAAAAAACACTGGATACTGATTCTACCTAACAGTCACTACCTAACATCACTATAGGTGAAGAACAAGAGTCAATAGTGAAAGGGAGGAGAATCTTATGCATTATTGAGTCGGAGTCAACAAAATGTTATCAAATTCAAGCATAATTCACTTGTGGACACAAGGCTTGCACATAGAGTCAAGAGGGGACCACCTGGAAGACTTTTGGAAGGAAAAAGATGAACACATGTTTTTGTGGGATTTTTCTCTATTTTTTTCATTCCAAATTGGAAAAAATTTTCAACAGCAAAGTTGTAGGCGTTGAGCTGTTCTTTCTGCCCATATTTTTTATATAATTTTTGCAGCTACGGTTTGGGAGATATGGCCAAAATGGTGGAGCCTATCTGTCCACATGGGAAGAAGTCATTATCCAACTCCACACACACATTTTCTTATAGGTTTCTCACCATTATTGCTCTATTTTTTGTACTTTATCAAGATTTTATCAAATATTATAAGGAAGCTCTTGGACTCAACCTATGGAAGGTGGCATGGAGACAAAGCTCGCCATGATGAAAGCGATTAGGAGGAAATTGGTCAATAAGCAGGGCACACGGAGCTCTCTCATTGGGAGAATGCCTCTAGCTTAGTTTACTTTGGATAACTCCTCTTGCTCATAATCTATTTCCTAATCACTCTCGTGGACTATAAAAGAAGGCCTCCTCTTTTGTAAACGGATACCACACACACACACACACACACACACACACACTACCGCATATGCACACTATCCCATACCCACACACACACACACCCTTGTGCTATATGCTAGTAGCATGAACCCTAATCACATAATCACAACACCATCACCATCACCATGCACAAAATGAGCACCATATCTCCACACACTTGTAATGACAGATTGAAGACACGATTTCAAGAAGAAGAATGATGGCTACACTCATGATATTCCCTTGCCATCAACTCCCATCCCTCCATTATGCTTCATACGGTCTTGTCCCCTTCTCATCTTCTTTCCCTATGCTACCTATTGTATTCATCTTTTGCAAGCAATCAACGCACTCCATCTTGGTGCCATACCTTGTGTCATTTAGGATACACTTCATTGTGAGTATGGTTTATGCTTGTTCTTTCCATTTTGATTATGTTAAGGTATGCGGATTTGTCACCATACACACACTCTCTCTCCCTCTCATATTCCTATCATCTTGCTACTTGCATCTTAAGGTGTGTGGATTTTCCACCTCTAGTATGATAAGTGAGCATACTTGCATGTCTCCCTTACCTCATTATCTTCCTTACTACATGCACGAGTAGCAAACCCATTCTCACTCACTCACCATTCCTCTCATCTTGTTTTTTTACCACCCCATCCCACACTTGGGCGTGGATCTTGAAATTGTTTTCCATGGCATGTTATATGTATGCGTCCTAGCCACATATCTTGCTAGGTGGTGCCCCTATTGTGTACCTCCCATGATGAGACCATCGTGCATAGTCTTGGTGTAGAGGCCACCGGGTCTGTTTTGCACTTCCGTCTCACTTCCTCCACTTTCTTATTTTTGTCGGCTAGCTTTGTCAATCGTTCCTCTTAGAGTCCCTATGCTTCTTCCGTTGATCTTTGAAATTGTGTCTTGGAAATGTGTTTCGTTGGTTGTGTTTTCCTTCGGACCAAGGGGACGGTAATATCTTCCTCGTCTTCAGTAGATTGATATTCTAAAGGTATGTCAAATGTCACATGAAGCAACTCCTTCGTGGGGGCGTCAAAACACCGTTGGGCAAAAGAAAAAGTGGGACACGTCTAAAGCTTTATAGCCCAAAAGCATTAAAAAACTTCAACCTTAGCACGAAAATGTAAGACAAGGGGAACTAGAACCTAAGAGTCCACCACCCAACCACCCACTATATAGCATAGCCCCTGGCCCTTTGCCCTAGCTGGACTCCCTTTCCACACTGCCTAGCCCAGCCCTTCCCTTGTCTAGTCCGTCGGCCTTGCCGGTGTCCTGACATTACTCCCCCCTTGGAGAAACCTTTAACCTGTTGGAGTTTTTCGGTTGCCAACCCCACCATAACTGGTGACCTAGGTTGAAACCCATACATGAGCATGAAAGGACTAAAGCCTGTTGTGACATGCTTAGCACTGTTGTAAGCAAACTTGAGAATAGGTAAGTATTCTTCCCAGTTTGACTGTTTTTTGCTGACGTATGCTCTTAGCATATCCTCTAGCACCCGGTTAACTCGTTCCGTCTGACCATCTGTTTCTGGACGATCAGCTGTACGGAGGTTCAGTTGTGTACCCAATCGTTTAAACATAGCTCTCCAAAAGTGGCTATTTAAACTTGGCATCATGATCACTGACAATGTTACTTGAAAAACCATACAGTTTGTATAGATTGTCCACAAATAACTTGTCTAGTTCTGGTGTCTTAACCGTTGATTTGGTCGGAATAAACTTACATAGTTTAGTCAACCTGTCTACGACCACCCATACCAAGTCATGACCTCGTACAGTGGTTGGTAAACCTACAATAAAATCCATAGAGATGCTTTCCCATTTTCCATTGGAAATCTCCAAAGGATGTAAGAGTCCTCCTGCTTTCAGGCGCTCTGCTTTGTTAACTTGACATTTGTTGTGGGTTAGGTCAACACATGAACATCATACACAGCAAGAATAACCATCTACTCCACCATACTTCATTAACAACAATTCAGACACAGTAAACATGACTACTCAAAAATATCAGAGTAAGCAGAGACAATACACTGAATAGTTGTTGCACTACACCATCATCATCACATTCATATCAGAGAACAGATACCTCTTGCGCAGATACATTCCCCACTTATATAGATAAATCCGACTTAACTACCCAGTCACAAGACATTCAGCAGACTGCAACTGAAAGACAGTTACATCCGACTTAGCAAAATACAGCTCAGTAAATATCCGATAAGTCAAAATCCGACTTAGCTATTCAGAGTCAGTTTCTAACATGTGCCTCTCAACACATGGCACGCCCCGGTGGTAGATTTCGCAGAAATCTGACCCGGATCCACAGATCCCTTGATCAGGAATCCACCCTCTGCTGCACAGCTTCTTCCTTACTCTGGTCCTCAGCATTCACTTTATGATCCACCAGCTCTGCTTCCTTTACTGCATCTGACTCTACTGCATCAGCTTTTCCCATTTCCACCTCTTGTGCTCTATCTGCAATCACAGTATCAATCTGCTCTTCTGCCACTTTCTCCTCAGCTACATCCTGCATCAAAAAACTATTAGTAAAATTCTCCTCTTTCTTTTCTGCCTCTGCAAGCTGCTGTCTCTTATTCTCTTCCATCTGCTGAACCTGCTGCTTCAAACAGTCTCTCTCCTTTTGCAATTCCTCCACTTCCTTCAACAATTGTGCTTCTACCTCATGCACTAACCCTGCCTTTAGCACCTCATATGGATACTTAATGACAAATCTCATTCTTTCCTTGGTCTTTTGCCACATCTCCTGTGCAACCAAAGCTAACTGCTGCTTGAGAATAGACACTTCTCCTTCTTTCATTAATACTGCACTCAAGCTAATTTCCTCCGGTGCCAACATCTGTTGCTCTAGTATCTGCAAAGGTTCCAATCTCAACCTCTGCATCTCCACAGTGACCTGTAACTCTGCATTCCTCTTTGCCATGTCTTCCAACTCCAAAGCAACCGCTGCCTCCACTTTCTCAGTCCATTGCTTAAACTCCCCCAATGATCTCTTCACTTTTGCTAACTCCATCTTCTGTTTCCCCACTGTTTCCTCCATATCCTGCTCATATTTTACTTTCATCATAGCTATCTGCTCTTCAAACTCTTTCACCTGTGACACCTGTCCTTTAAACTCCATCAACTTTTCTGCATTCCTTTCAGCTTGCATACTCTGAACCTTCAGCATATTATTCTGCTGCCTCACAAATTCCTGCACCTGCTGCAGCATCTGAACTACTTTGTCACTGTCCAATTTCCCAGTATCTACTGATACTCCAGAGACTTCCTCAGCACTAAAGTCTAATCTGGAAAACACTCTGCTGACTGGTTCAGACTTCTTCCTCTTGTTGGATAATGTGAAAGCCTTACCAAGCTTTATTGGTGTTTCCTCTGCTTTTACCTGCATTGGTGAATCAACATCCATGGTGCCAAATTCTGCAAACTGCATTTTTGCTGTGATTTCTTCAAAGGCCTCTCCTGGAGTATATTTGGCTTTCACCAAATCCTCATAAGCCTCCATATGCTTAGCATTAAACTTCACAAATCCTGTCTTTTCAGAATGCACCATGATGGGATGCTCAATCTGAACTGGCTGCTGCTTCTCCTGCACCAGTTTTTCTGCTTTCACAGGCCACCTTGCTTCACCATTCTGTACTCTCTGTGCAAAAAAAAACAATGCTGACAAGTAACCACATAACCTACTATTTGCCTGTGTCTTCCTCTTGTCTGAAGAATGAATCTCTGCTGCCAACTTTTCATACACCCAGTGAGCCCAGCTCACTTCTCCTCCCTGCTCTGCATAGCTTAATGGTGCAAAGTTTTCTTTTGACATATAATCAAACTTCACAATAAAGCATAGCCTCTCCAAGTACCACTTAAGCTGCTCTCTCCTAGCATATGCCACATTCTTTAACATGTAATACTGCCTGCCTCCTTCTCTTGGACCAAACTCCTTTTTCAGTGCTTCCTCTGAACACTTTGGAATAGGTGTATTAGGATGCAAAGGCAGCTTGAACACCTCAGACACCAACTCCACATTGAGTACCACATGCGGTGACACTCTCCCCTTAGTCTTCCTAAGTATTTCCAACTGAGACTTTGCATATACGTTATTTCTACATTCTTCCCAAGGCAGAATCGCAAACTCATACAATCCTACCTGCTGCAACCATATGGCGTTGCGCTCTGCCTGACAATCTATGTCAACTTTGAAGTCCATAAAAGGGTCCATTAATGCTTGCATCACCTTACCTTCTGACACAGGAGTCGGCGTTGGCGTTTCCTCTTCTGCAGAGTCACTGTTTTCGTCTGCACTGCTAACGTCAAGCCGCATAGGCAAAGCTTTGCTTCTCAACCGTCGCCCCGAACCTTCGGTCTGCTCCTCATCAGGCTGTGGTTGCATGGCCATCAATTGCTTTGCTTTCGGCATGGCAGGACTGAATAAAGCTTCTTCAAGCGAAAACCCGAATGCTCCGCGCTGCTGCATGTGTACTGAACTTTTGTTGCATGTATGATTATACTCGCTGCACCATGCACACATATCTCCACCCAGTATCCTTGAAGTGCTACGAAACTTCTTTTCAGCACATTCTCCGAAGTTATTAATCGGGCCTAATAATTTCTTATTAAAAATTCCGACTTGGTCAGTTCCGACACAGGTACTCTTCCAACATCTACAATGTTGAATCGGATGTGCACTTTGGAACTGCCTACTTCCTCCAACCTGTGAATTATATGGGATACTATGAAAAGACCTCCTCAAATCCATGCAAGCCAGCATTTTTCCTTTTCCTTTTGCTGATTCTGAATCTCCTGACTGTAGGGGTATTACAGTCATACAGGCTACACTTGGCCAGTCCAAATGAGGTGGCTTTCCCTGAAATTTCTTCATCCTGAAACCATTAACTGCCTTTTTCACTCTTGTACCAAACACATCAGCTATGATGAATGTCCCTTGTCCTTTATCCTGCACAATCTGATATGGTCCCTGATATCTCAATGACAATTTACCAGGATGTGGTCCCAGCTTAGAGTTGTACAACATTACCCAATCTCCAACCTGAAAGATCTTGAACTTCACATTCTTGGTCACCCATGCTTGTCTTCTTCTTTGTATGACTTCAGTAATGTAAGAGCTTACCAACCTATCCTCCTCCAGCTGCATCAGATATTTGTTCCTGTGTAGTACTGACCACTTTGGAGACTGCTTCTCTGCTGAGACTCTTAAACTTGGTACCACAAACTCCATAGGCACCACAGCTTCCAGCCCATACACCAGCTTGAATGGTGTCATACCAGTAGTGACTTTGAAAGCTGTTCTAAAGGACCATAAGGCAGAATCCAACTTATCATCCCAATCCTTCTGATTCTCTGTCACAATCTTTTTCAAAATCCTTACCAGTGTTTTGTTGGAGCTCTCAGCCTGACCATTAGCCTGTGGATGATATGTTGTAGACTTCTTGTGCATAATCATATGTGTCCTTGTTAGCTCTGAAATTACTTCATTCAGAAAATGAGTTCCTCTGTCACTTACCAGCTCCACTGGACACCCAAACCTGGTCATAATGTTATGATAAAGAAATCTGGCCACACTTGAAGCTTTATTATCCTTCAATGCTACTGCTTCTACCCACTTAGTGCAATAATCTGTAGCCACTAAAATGTATCTGCATCCCCTCTTGGAAGTTGGTTTGACAGGTCCTACAAAGTCCAAACCCCACTTTTGAAAAGGTTCCAAAGGCAAAATAGGATGATCCCCCATCCTATCCCTGTTTGAATCAGGTTGACCTGTTTTCTGACAAATTACACATCTTTTGGCATAATCATGTGCATCCTTTAAAACTGTGGGCCACCATAATCCAGCCTGCAAAATCTTCTTCCCTGTAATATCTCCAGAGAAATGCCCTCCTGCTGTGCCTGAATGTGCTTCCTGCAAGACTGCACTTTGCTCAAATTCTGGCACACATCTTCTTATCACTTGATCAATGCCTTTCTTATATAGTGCCCCTGCAATAACTAAATAGGGTCTGGTTTTCAGTGCAAATTTTCTTCTCTGATCAGCATTGAACTCCCTTGGTATAGTTCCATCAGTCAAAAACATCAGCAATTGATCATACCAAGACTCAGTCACAGTAGTCTGCACATCAAACAGCTGAGCATCAGGAAGTGCATCATCTACCCCAATAGGTGCTTCACCTGTTTCAATCCTGCTTAGATAATCTGCAATTACATGCTCCTTCCCAGGAGTATGCTCAATCTGAAAGTCAAACTCCTGCAACAACAACATCCATCTTGCAAGCCTTCCAGTAAGAAGTGGCTTCTTGATCAAATACAACAAGGCCTGATGATCAACATGAAAAACTATCTTGTTCCCCAACAAGTAATGCCTGAACTTATTCAATGCATATACCATCCCTAAAGCTTCTCTTTCTGTCACAGGATAGTTTCTTTCTGCACCTGTGAGAACCCTGCTTGCATAATACACAGGTCTGAACCATCCCTTCTCCTTCTCCTGCATCAGTACAGCTCCTATTGCTATATCCGACGCATCAACAAACACATGAAAAGGCAATGACCAATCAGGTGGCTGCAAAATTGGTGCTACTGATATCATTTTCTTCAACATCTGAAATGATTTCTGCTGAGGTTCATCCCATACAAATGCCACATCCTTCTTTGTTAATTGAGTTAATGGCAAGCATACATTAGACAAATACCTCAAATATCTGGAGTGCCACTTTGTCTGTCCAACAAACCTCATTAACTCTTTAACATTGGTAGGAACTGGTGCTGCTTGAATGGCTTCTATTTTCTTGACATCTATAGCCATTCCTGCTTCTGACACCACATGTCCTAAAAGTATTCCACTCCTCACAGCAATTACACTTTTATAAGGATTCAGAGCCATCCTGAATTGTCTGCATCTTTCAAAACAGAGCTTCAGATGTAGCAGATGTTTATCCTTCTTTCCAAACACTGAGAAATCATCCACAAAGACTCTCATAAAGTCCTGTAAGTAAGGTTCAAACACCTTATGAGCAACAAAATTAAATGAAGGTGGTCCATTGGTTAACCCAAAACTCATCACTGTGTATGCAAAGGCTCCCCATTCAGTTATAAAAGCTGTTTTATGCTGATCCGACTCAGCAACACTAATCTGATTATAACCAGAAAAACCATCCAAAAAGCTGTACATTTCATGACCAGCTACTGCATCCAACACAGCATCACAAAATGGCATAGGAAAGGGATCAGTAATGGTTGCTGCATTCAATTTTCTATAATCCACACATACTCTTAAAGCTCCATTTTTCTTTGGCACAACCAGTATAGGAGACAACCATGATACTTCATGTACAGGTTTAATGAATCCTACTGCCAGGAGCTTATCAAGCTCCTCCTTCACCTGTTTGGCAAAGTTAGGATTCATTCTATATCTTTGCTGCACAATTGGTTTTGCACCCTCTTTCAAATTAATCCTATGCTGATGTAGTGCTGGGTCAATGCCTCTCACCTGAGAATAATCCCAAGCAAACACATCCTTATAATCAACCAATAATTGCAACAGCTGTGCCAGAAATTCCCCTTGAATGTGTGCACTCACTCTGACCATTCTTGGTTCTGCCTCTGTTCCGAAATTCAGCTCCTGAAGCTCCTCCTTTTCTACCTTGCTTGATGCCCCAAACTTCTTTTCATAAATTTTCTCAGCCATATCCCTGGCCTCCTTTTCTTCCTGCTGAATCTGTTCCTTATCAGACATAGCATATTTCTGGTCCACCAACTGTAACAGTTCCTTACCCTGCACTGTCTGTCCTGGTGCTAAACCTGTATCTGGCTCATCCTGTTCCTTACCTTGCTGTAACATGCTTTCCACATCTACTTCAAACACAGGTACAACAGTTGGATTGGCCTTCAAGAACTCTTCCTCTTGGTCATCTGTGACCTCATCAGCAAAATTAATAGTCTGAGCAAACAGTGGTTTCTCACTTAATGGAACCATCTTCCTTCCCCTCATAGGTATGGTTACTTTCTTTTTCCCTTTTTTCAATATGACAACATTTTCTCCCCAGTCCTGTCTTACTTTAGCCAATCTGAACCAAGGCCTTCCTAATAGCATTTCATATGCAGCTGCTGAGTCTGACATTCTGAGTACCACAAAATTAACAAAAAAGGATAATCCTGACACCTGAATTTCCTGTGCTTTGAGAATTCCCAAAGGTTGTACCCTAGATTGGTCTGCCATTTTCACCTGAAAAGGTGCTGGAGCCATAGCTCCCAACTCCATTCTTTTGTACACTGCCTCTGGTAAAATATTCACCCCAGAGCCTCCATCCAATAACACATCATCAAAATTTTCTCCAAGAAAGTGTACTTTAATAACTGGTACCACAAAGTCCACATCTGCTGGATCAATTCTATTTGCTGCTGCTGGAGAAAACTGCCTGTCCATTATGCCAAGTCCATTCAGGTTCTGCAGCTTTCTGAACAATCTGTCTTTGAAAGCTGGAACCAATTGCAACAACTGATCCAAAGATAATTGAAGAGGTGAGCTAATAAGTATTTCAAACCAATCCTTATCCTGTTTATTTTCCACCTCCTTGCTCCCATTATTCTGCTCTTCCTTTTCTTTTGGGTCATCCTCAATATCCACCTGCTTTGCCTGGTGTTTGGCAATCCTTTTTGTAACCTGGTCTCTTACCCCTTTTTGCTCCTTCCAATCCAAAGGTGCTTTATCCTTAGACCTAGTCACTGCTAGAACTTCAACATGATCCTCCTGCACACATTGGTTACAGTCACAAGCCCATTGATGTTCCTCTTCATTCCTTTGCTGCTCCTGTTCTTGGTCAGTATCTTGAATCTGCTTATCCTGAGAAAACACATCAAACAAGATTACATTTGCCTGAGCTGCTGGCTGATTTTGTTGCTGCTGCTGTTGCTGATTTTCAGGTTGATTGGGCTAATTATATCTCACAATGGGCATTCCCCTTTCTTCCCTATGCTTCACCCATAAAGCACAATTGGGACCTACCCAGTGATCTGGTGCACCACAGTACACACAAGGTCTCCTATTATTATTGTTCTCCTGCTCTCTCCAAGGAGGTCTAGGAGGTCTTGCCCTCTGAAATGGTGGTCTTCCCCTAAATGGTACTGCTTGATTTGCTCCAATTTCTGGTCTTCCTCTTCCTATGTTAGGTGCTGTCTGCCCTCTATTCTTTGGATTATACCAACAGCTAGCAGTACTATGTCCATCCCTTTCACAAATGTGACAATACACTTTTTCTTTAGGTGCTACAACAGAATAACCAAACTTTTTAAGTTTGCCTACCAAATCTTGCTCAATACTCTGCTTTTGCTTGACTTTCTTCTTCTTACTGCTCTGTTTCTTCTTTCTTTTTTCTGTTTCCTCATCACTGTCTGATGGTGAATCTGAATCTGAGTTCCCACTGGAATCTGTGTCTTCAGATGCTTCTTCTGAATCTGAGTCACTGTCTTCTTTTCGTTTTGCTTTGGTCATGCCAAGTCTCTTCTCCACCCTTGCAGCAGCAGTAACAAGGTCATCCAGACCTCTAGCAATATCAATGCTAGCTACTGCTCCCTTTAAGCTGCTTCTCAATCCTTTCAAAAAATAACCTGCTAACATTTCATTAGTGGGTCTTTCATTCCCCTGCAATCTTTCTACTAAAATTCTGAACTTCTGTGCATAGTCTTCAACCAGCATCTTATTTTGCTTAATGTCTCTGAGTTTTCTCAGGACATCAGTCGGAGTCTTCTCCTTTCTAAATCTCTGCAGAAATGCCTGCTTCAAAGCATTATAAGTAGCAAAATGTGCAATGCCATATTGGCTGAACCAACTCATGGCCTTTCCTTCCAATGTGGCAGCAAACTGTTCCATCTTCACTCCATCAGCATACATCACCTGATAGCCACTTGCCTGCCACTTAGTTTCAAACTGTGCCACATGACAGTCAGCATCTTCCTTACTCCCTGCTCTAAACTTGGCTGCCTTGACCTTTGGGTTGGGTGGTGGTTGAGCCATTGGAATGGGTTGTGGTGGTCTCCTAGGTCTTTGCCTGGTAGCCCCCTGAAGTGGGTCAAACTGGATCCTTCTCCTGGTGGTTCTTCTTGCCAGGAATAAAGCTCCAATAAATTGCCTCACTCTCTCTTCTCCTGCTGCTCCTGATCCTACCCCTCCTTGGTCTACAGGTTGCTGCCCCTGAGCATCGGGTGATTGCTGATTGTCATGATCATAGTTAAATGGATCAATGTTTCCAGCCTGTGCTTGAGCCCTTGTGTAGTACACTCTTCCTACTCTCCTGTCTCCCTCTGACATGCATCATTACTTGAAAATAAACGTTAACCCAGCAGGATCGCCAAATGTGTTGTGGGTTAGGTCAACACATGAACATCATACACAGCAAGAATAACCATCTACTCCACCATACTTCATTAACAACAATTCAGACACAGTAAACATGACTACTCAAAAATATCAGAGTAAGCAGAGACAATACACTGAATAGTTGTTGCACTGCACCATCATCATCACATTCATATCAGAGAACAGATACCTCTTGCGCAGATACATTCCCCACTTATATAGATAAATCCGACTTAACTACCCAGTCACAAGACATTCAGCAGACTGCAACTGAAAGACAGTTACATCCGACTTAGCAAAATACAGCTCAGTAAATATCCGATAAGTCAAAATCCGACTTAGCTATTCAGAGTCAGTTTCTAACATGTGCCTCTCAACAACATTTTTGGCAATGCAAGACATAAGCTTGAACAAAGCCATGTATACCTGGCCAGTAAAAAATATCGTCGTACGAGAGCATAAGTTTTTCTAATCCTTGGGTGCCCTGCACTTGGACTATCATGACATTCATAAAGAATTTGGCACAGAATGTCTGTGTCCATCGGTACACAAACTCTCCCCTTATGGAGTAGGTACCCATTGTCAATGGTGAAATGCTTCCATCGCTCTAGTTCATCACTTGATAAAGGAGAACTAGGTGTGGAGGTTAAATGTACACTATCATCATTGGAGTGAGAAGGATCTCTCTTTTGAACATGGCTCCACACTTTGGAATATGCTTCATCCTGCTCATATTTGCCTTTGAGAGAATCTAAAAATTCACTACGAAGTTCGTGAACAAGAGCGAATTGATCTCTGGCATTCGACTTAGAGCGTCCGCCACTACATTGTACTGGCCTTTGCGATACCTTAACTTGGTGTCATATTCCTGAAGAATCTCGGCCCACCTGGCTTTTCGACCCTTCAAATCCGTTTGTTGTGTAAACCATTTGATGCTTTCATGGTCAAACACAATCTCAAATTGATCACGATATAGATAATGCCGCCATGTTTTTAAGGCAGACACTATTGCATAGAGTTCGCGTTTGTAAGCAGAATAGTTCTGTTGAGCTGCATCAAGCTTCTTGCTTTCAAATGCAATCGGTCGTCCGTCTTGTAACAGGACTGCTCCAATAGCACGGTCACTGGCATCCGTTTCCAAAACGAATGGTTTCAAAGGATCTACAATAGCCAGTATAGGAGTTGTAGCTAATGCATCCTTGAGCGTATCGAAACTGTGCTGTTGAGCGGATCCCCACTGAAAAGCTTTACCTTTGCCTTTTAGTTGATCCGTCATGGGAACAGCAATTTGAGCATAGTTTTTAACGAACCTTCGATAAAAACCTGCAAATCCCCAAAAAAATCTGTAATTCTTCTGGTATCCACTTTGGATTGATCCATATATAACCCGTTAGCTGAAATAACATGCCCTAAATAGTGAATTTCATCTTTTAGAAAATCACATTTAGATTCCTTGGCATATAATTTGTTTGTGCGTAACAACTCAAACACATGCCTAAGATGTTGTAAGTGTTCTTCTTCGGAAGCACTATAGACTAGGATGTCATCAAGGAAAACAATGACAAATTTGCCCAAATATGGATTCAAGACACTATCCATAAGTGTCATGAATGTTGCGGGTGCATTGGTTAACCCAAAGGGCATCACCAAGAACTCGTAGTATCCAAACCGTGTTCAGAATGTAGTTTTGGGTATATCGGCAAGTCGAATACAAACTTGGTGATATCCTAACCACAAGTCTATTTTCGTAAAAATGCGAGCATGAGTGAGCTTGTCAAACAACTCATATACTCTGGGCAATGGATATTTGTTCTTAACTGTAACCGCATTTAAGCCACAGTAGTCTACGCACATGCGCATACTGCCGTCTTTTTTCTTCACTAAAAGGATAGGCGAAGCCCATGGTGAAGAACTGGGTTGTATAAACCCTCTACTAAGGTAGTCAACAAGCTGACATTCCACCTCAGCAACTTCTGAATAACTCATACGATAAGGTGGTTTACTAACAGGTTTACAGCCTGCAGCCACGTCAATGCTATGTTGCACGGATCATGTCGACAGTAATCCAAATGGCAAATCATTAGGAAATACATCTTGAAATTCCTTTAATAATTTCTGTTGACTAGCAACGTTTACTTGTTTAGAATTAGCACTTGGTGGAACAAAGAAGAGAGAAGCATGCGGCGTTGAGGAATGTTCAACAGACTCAATGTTAGAAACAAAATGAGACAGTGAGTAACACAAGAAAACCTGATCTATTTCATTATCAAAAACGAGCTGCATAAGCTCAGCGGTACAAATCAGTGGTGATGAAGGTATATCTTTTTCTCCTAACAACAACACATGTGCGCCATGGGATTCAAACATCAAGCTGTTATGCTCATAGCTACGCTTCAGTGATGGTCCTAAGCTATGCAGCCACTCCCTACCAAGAACCACATCAACCTTTTCCATATTCATAACCTGAAAATCCAAGCATGTGGAGTACCCTTGTATTTCCAATGGAGCAGCTCAGCATTGAGTATCCCAGATTTCAGTATCATGTCCATTCATCATTGCTACCTTGTAGCGGTGGGTACTCAGAGTTTAAGGCAATTTGTGTCACAAAGTGATGACGTGACGGACAACACAAACCCTAATTTCTGCCAAAAACCCTAAAATTCTTGGAAACCCTAATTTATGCCAAAAACAATAATTTTCGAAAATCGCGGAGGCTGAAAAAAAAAATTTGGAAAATGATGAGCGACGCGAATTTTGCTTTTTTTATAAAAAAAAGAGAAAAGACTCTCTAAGAGAGAGAGAGAACTGATGCTTTTTATTTTAAAATCTTTTGGGGCTCTGCTTTTGGGCATCCCTTGTAATCTTTAAATTAGTGGTGAGGGCCTCACTTCTCAGAGCATCTGGACGCAGTCTGAGAGTGAAACCCTAGCCACTCTCTTGTACTTTGATTTGATTAATATAATAAGAAATACCGAAAGGGGCGCCAGTCTTTGGGGCCAATATCTCTAGGCACGGAACTCCGCCAGGCCAGTGCAAATCTATTGTGATCTCTGAATTGTTTTGAAGTGGTTATTTGGTGCTGTCGCGGCTGATTCTTGACTTGGAGTGTCCAAGTCTGTTACAGTGGTATCAGAGCACGGCCGATTTCTCTTCTATGGGAAATCCGATCCCCGAATTTTTTTTCCACGGCACCTATGGCTTCAGGCAATGATCAGTCGACTCCCTCTGCATCTGGAGATGCCGGCTAGGATCACAACGAAGATTCAGACAGAGAGTATGGCCCGCCTCGGCCTACTCAGGCGGAGCAAAGAGAGATGGAGCGTCGTCGATTGATCGGCGATGCAACAAAGATGATGCTCAATTTTGCCAAGGACCCAAAGATGGCAAAATATATGAACCAGACCTCTTTGGAAGAGGTACAGATGGAGTGGCAAAGAACCACAACACCACTCCCGAAACCCGCTCTCAAGAAACCTTCTGCCTCCAAGAAATATACGGAGAAGGAACTAGAGAACGTGGTTAATGCACGGATTGCTCAGCTTTTCGACGTGTAAAAGAAAGGCAAAAAGCAGAAGAAAGGCACTGACTTTCCGGGATATTTGGGTCGTCGGTTGACATTCGACAAGGCAAAGAAACAGAAGAAGCGTGTTCGATTTGAAGGAGTATCCAGTTCTTCTTCTTCTTCTTCTTCTGACAGTTCTTCTAGCTCTTCAGATTCGAGCGAAGAAGACAGAAAAAGCAAAAAGCGAAGCAAGACACAAAGCTTCGGAAAGGGCAAGAAAAAGGCACAGAAGGCTACATCTCGCCCAGAGACTGACAGTTCTACTGAGGACTTGTCTACAGACAGCTCAAATTCTGATCATGGAAACTTTTATGCGAACAAGAAGAATTTTACAAAGCCAACCAGTATGACTTTCTCAAAGATGAAAGCAAGAAAGTCCGAGAGTTTAAGGAAGGTGACCACTCGATCAAGTTTGATACTTTTCAGGATACTCAGATGCTTCGAAGGCTTTGTCTTTTATACAGCAGTTTGACATCGCTTTCGCGGGAGGAGGCTATTCAGAGAACTCCAAGATTCGGAGAGCTATCTCTTACCTTAAGGAGAATGCTCGTACTTGGTGGTCCACGCTTCTTTTAAACAAGAGTGCGCCAGTTAAATGGCTGAAATTTGAAAAGCTTTTTATTTCTTCTTAGTTGACTCAAGAGTTTGAGCGAGATATACGAGCTGCTTGGAACCATCTCCAGATGACCAAGAGCGATACAGTGAATTCTTATTGTGAAAGATTCTTGAGCTCTTTTCTACCCGCCTCTTCATTCAAGAAGATCTCGTTCAGAGAACAGATTGAGCGGTTTACCTTGGGTCTACCTACAGAGATCCGAGATCACTGCTTGGAACAGAAGTCAGCTTCTATTCAGGTGTTGACGAGTCATGCGAAGCGGGGCTTTGCCATTCACTCTAGCAGTCTGACCTACCTCACAGATGAGGCCATGACACAACGAGCCGAACAGACTTCTGGGAATAAAAGTAGAAAGACAAAGAGCAACCCAGAGAAAAAGGATGCACGACCCAAGCTTACTCCTGAGGAGAGAGCTCGCTTCATCAGAGAGGGGAAGTGCTTTGGATGCGGGGAACATGCACATATCTCCGCGAAGTGTCCTAAAAAGGCACAGAAAGAACAAAATGATAAAGACGACGACAGGTCTGAGAGTTAGAGAGCAGCTGAGGAATGTGGTAGAAAAGGCAGATAGAAAAGCAGAATTGGTACCACATGGCGTGGGACTTGCACCGAATCAAATGAATGAAAGTACAAACTTTGCCGCTTTTTAAGGAAAAGTGAAGGATCAGGAAGCTCTTTTGAAGGAGCCAAGGCCAACTTCTTTTCACTTGGAATTGGCAGCTCGATTTGGAATTACGCTCGACAGACTGACGCCACAGGTAGAGGTAGTTCGACTGGCACCCGGATGGGATGTTGCCATTACACCGAGCATTGGCAAACTTTGTTTACAATGACAGGGGTGTTCAGGGCACGCAGGTGACGTTCTACTCAGGATCCCTTGGTACCACAAGAACTACGCCGTGGTTGACTACCGGGCCGAGAAAGCGACTTTGATAAATGAAGGGCTTAGAGATTGTACTTGATGAACTTCAGTTTCTTACTCATTCTTTTGGGAGAGAACTGAACGTTGGATAAAGGTTGAATATGTTTTGACCTGATCAAAAGAACGCCAAGATTTTTCTCCACACTCATGCCGATTGCTTTTCAAAGGGCCTGAAGATCACACCATTGATCTGATACCTGGAAGGACGCCACCGAATCGGCCAACTTGTCGTGTAAGCCAAGTACAGAATGAAAAGATTATGAACCCAGTGAAAGACCTCTTGGAAAAGGGTCTTGTCCAGCATAGTACTTCACCATATTGCTCTCCAGTGTTGTTGGTTTTGAAGAAAGACGGATCTTGGAGAATGTGCATCGATTATAGCGCTCTCAACGAAATCACCATCAAGAACAGATTTTCGATTCCTAGGAACGATGATATACTCGACAGGTTACAGGGATCCTCGTGCTTTAGCAGGATTGACTTGAAGAGTGGATATCATTAGATCAGGATAGCACCAGGAGATGTCTACAAGACACATTTTCGGACGACTTTTGGGTTATTTGAGTTTTTGGTGATGCCTTTCGGCTTAACCAATGCTCTTGCGACATTTAACCAGATGATGGACAGGATTTTTCGAGAGTACAGGCTATTTGTTGGCACTTTCTTTGACGACATCATTGTTTTCTCCAAGAATGAGGCAGAACACAGAGATTATCTGCTTCAAGTCTTTCAGGCATTACGAGATCACACGTTAGTGATTAATGCAAAGAAAAGTGAATTTTTCCTACCAGAGATACATTTTTGGGACACATTGTGTCAAGAGTAGCAGGAGTGCAAATGGACCCGGCCAAGATAGAGACTATCCGTGATTGGCCCGATTTGAGGAATGTCCATGGAGTTAGAAGCTTCTTGGAGCTGTGTTCGTACTACAGGCGGTTCATACAAAAGTTTTCAGAGGTTGCTTTCCCTTTGCATACCTTGACACAGAAAGGAGTACCTTTTTCGTGGGGACCCACAGAGGTGACTGCCTTTTGGACATTGAAAGAGAAATTGACTACGATACCTATTTTGACTTTGCCGGACTTGCAGAAGTCATTTGAAGTATATTGTGATGCTTGTGGTCGTAGTCTGCGTGCGGTCTTGATGCAAGAAGGCCATGTCATAGCTTACGAGAGCCGTTTGTTCTCTAGGCCGGAGATGACAGCACAGATCTATGAGAAAGAGCTTTTGGCAGTTATCCATGCTCTTACTCAGTGGCGGCATTACCTACTCGGAGCGGATTTTACTGTCTTTACAGACCATCAGAGTTTGCGCTACTTCTTGTCACAGAAGTAGCTTTCGGAAAAGCAGATGCGGTGGGCGAACATCTTGTCACAGTTCCACTTCCAGATTGTCCATGTGAGGGACATAAGAATGTGGTGGCAGATGCTTTGTCTCGGTAGCCGTTGGTTCTGGCTATTTCCGCGATACATCATAGGAGCTTCCAGGATATGGTCGATCAGTATGCCACAGATACAGATTTTGCAGACATTTTCACATGGATACGGGATGGGGAGACAGTAGCTGGATACTCCCCTTCGGGAAGGCTACTTGATGAAAAAGACTATGTTGTGCGTTACACAGCCGTTGAGGGATGAGGTTATGACTGAATGCCATTGTCCACCTTTTACGGGTCACCGCGGCATTGCTACCACCATGAAGGGGGTAGAGAGATACTTCTTTGGGCCGAGACTCACAAAGGATGTGGAAGAGTTTGTGCGCAGTTGCTTGGTATGCTAGAAGGTCAAGTTTGACAGGCATAAGGCACAGGGATTGTTACAGCCTTTACCCATACCCACCCACCCCTTGGAAAGTATTGCAATGGATTTCATTTTTGATCTCCCAAGAACACAGAATGATCACGATGATTTTCCGATTACATGGCACTTCTGAGACGATTGTCTCCGACAGAGACCCCAGATTTATGAGTTTGTTTTGGAGGGCAATTTGGGAGAACATTGGCACGTAGTTGCAGTTCTCGTCATCGTTCCACTTGCAGACTGACGCGCAATTTGAAATTGCCAATTCAGTGATTTTAGATTTATTGAAGTCTTGTATCTCGGATCAAAAGACTCAATGGGAAAATAACTTACATCTGATGGAATTTGCCTACAATAACACGATACACTCTTCGACGGGGAAGACGCCATGTGAGATTGTTGAAAGTGCTGCGAAGGTTCCATCCTTCCTAAGCACGAAAGATTAGATATTTGAAGCGGATGAATATTCGCGAGATTTGGATACGGCTTTTGCCAAGGTTCGCAAGACTTTGCAGAGTCTCAAGAACGACAGAAAAAGGCAACGGATCGCCATCGTCGCGACTTGAAATTGAACGAGGATGATTGGGTGCTCTTACTTTTGAGAAGGCACGCCTACGAAAGAAAAAGGGAAAGGAGAGGCTTTTTCCAAAGCTTAGTATGCGATACTACGGACCTTTCCAGATCACTGACAAGATAAATGATGTCTCCTTCCGATTGAAACTGCCAGATACTTGGAGGATTCATAATGCATTGCATGTGAGTCTCTTGAAACTTGTTAAGGGTGATGTGTCTGATGATGGGGAGCCTGATGAGCAACCCAAAGTGGAAGAAAACGAGGAGATCCTTGTTCCTGAACAGATTTTGGCACATAACGATACGAAGAAAGGTAAAGTCCGAAGGCGGTTCTTGGTTAAGTTCAAGAACTTTCCTGCATTTGATGCGAAGTGGATGGAGGAGGAGAACCTAGCAGATACTCCTCGGATTGTGAAACTTTACCTCGATGTTTTGGTTTAGCATAGTCTACTCCAAACCGAACCCAGAAACTCAGCTTGGCCGGAGATCTGGTGCAGTGGGATGCACAAGAGGGGAGTCACTCCGCTCCCTTGTCAACAGATGCCTCGATTTTGATACTAAAGTCACTGATGTCTCTTTGAGCTTTAGGGATATTGAGAGCTGACAGTATTCTGCTGGATGACTTTATGAAATGGAATTCCTCATAATGATACTGATTTGTTCTTGACTTCTTGTGAGTGCAGGAACTGATAGCCGAAATGACTGCAGCATTTTGGTCTGATTGATCTCGAATAGACATGGTTGCAATAGGGGTTAGTCAATCAGACATCGTTGAGGTCCCGATTGGACCTAGATGTGATTGCTAGCTACATTGCCGATAAATCATGGTCTAAGATCCGAATGAATGTTGAATGTCGTGTGATGTCCTGTGATGTCTGGTGATGTCTTGTGATGTCGTGTGATGTGACTGTCAATTTTGTACATGTGCTAGATGTGTGTTCCTAGTACGTAGGTACTAACAATCAGTGTCTGCTAAGACGGTTTATGGCTTTTGTCGGTTTTGCAGGCGTAATCGCGGTCGATTACAATGCTTTCACGAGGGGGTATGTCACAAAGTGATGACGTGGCAAACAGCAAAAACCCTAATTTCTACCAGAAACCCTAAAATTCTTGCAAACCCTAATTTCTGCCAAAAACCCTAATTTTCGAAAATCGCGGAGTCTGAAAAAAAATTATTTATTGTTTTTGAAAAATGATGAGCGATTTTTTTGGAATGTTGCTTTTTTTTATTAAAAAATGAGAAAAGACTCTGAGAGAGAGAGAGAGAGAGAGAGAGAGAGAGAGAGAGAGAGAGAGAGAGAACTGATGCTTTTTATTTTAAAAGCTTTTGGGGCTCTGCTTTTGGGCATCCCTTGTAATCTTTAAGTGGTGAGGGTCTCACTTCTCAGAGCATCTGGACGCAGAGTCTGAGAGTGAAACCCTAGCCACTCTCTTGTACTTTGATTTGATTAATATAAAAAGAAATACCGAAAGGGGCGCCAGTCTTTGGGGCCAATATCTCTAGGCACGGAACTCCGCCGAGCCAGTGCAAATCTATTGTGATCTGTGAATTGTTTTGAAGTGGTTATTTGGTGTTGTCGCGGTTGATTCTCGACTTGGAGTGTCCAAGTCTGTTACAATTTGAGTTTTTTCACCAATCCGTAATTGATGAAATTGTGAGTAGCATCATCATCTACCAAGATACGCACCTTATGCCCTTGCAGATATCCGTGCATACGTACTAACTCATGTGGTCCAAAGGTTGGTTGCCGCATGGAAGCTGTAAGACAACATTCATGCACCACCTCAATGTATGTTACTTCCACTGTAGAGAATCGTGAGGAAGATTCAAGAGGCAGTTGCACCGTGTGCACTACTTTCTCCTTGCCCTGAGCAGCAGATTTCCGCTTGGGACAATCCTTTTTGCCATGGCCTCTTCCTAAACATTGAAAACATAATTTTTCTTTCTTGGCTTTATCAAAGTCCTCAGAGGAGAGAGGACCCTTGGACCCCTTGGGTTTTTTAGATGCATCCGAATTGGCAACTATAAATTTTCTTTTATTGTGCCCATACTGAGTGCGTGTATTACCATGTGTATTAGCAAGCACGTGACTATATGTGTTTTCTTTTCATCTGGATCATCATGAATATGTGCTTTCACTATGGCTTCCTCAAGTGTTTTAGGGTCTTGGGTCTTGACATACTTCTTAAGCCCGGGTGTCCGACCTCATCATGAATATGTGCTTTCACTATGGCTTCCTGAAGTGTTTTAGGGTCTTGGGTCTTGACATACTTCTTAAGCTCGGGTGTCAGACCTCGTACGAACCCCCGTACTTGTTAAAAGGTATCTAAGCCTTCCAACTTGAGGATAACATCCCGATAGTGAAAGATATATTCAAGTAGTGATGGGTATTGTCGCATGGAACATGTGTCCCAAGCCGTCCAATTCTGATCGACCTCGTTTGTAAGCAAAAATTCTTTGCTAAATATTGCTTCAAAAACTGTCTAACTCTGTGGTATGATGTTCTTCTCCTTGAGAGACATCTACCATTTGTAGACCTTGCCTTCCAGAGTTAAGCTCGTTTGAAGAGTTCTGACTGCGTCCGGAGTACGCCGTAAGGTGTGAATTCCATCCCACTTGCTGAGAAAGATATTCACTGCATCCTTATTGCGGTCTCGATCTTCTCCCTTAAAAATCGATGGTTTGGTGTTTTTCAACAATTCATCCACCTCTTATGCAGTGAGAGTATGTAACGTATCAGCATTTGGGCCTTGCCCTAGATTAGAAGTGCCCTGCCCTTGTGTAGAAACATGCTCATGCATGTGCGTGTCAGTAGGACTCTTGGACTGCTGTTGGATTATTTGAATTTCTAATGTGGATAGTTTAGTAACATTTTCATTTAAAGCTTTAAAATTTTCATCCAAGATTGTCATGCGTGTTTGAAGTGCACGAAATTCTTGAATATTGAGCAATTCGTAAGTATCATCACTTGCCGTAGCGTCGCGGGTACTCTCCTCGAGAGGACCTGACCACGGACCATCATTGGCAAGATCAAGCGTACTTTGCCCAAAATCGAATGTCATATTGATATCCGAATCCATGGCGACAGTGCGGCGCAAGTAGTAGTCAGAAAAAATACCTGATATTGAGAGCACTCCCAAAGTGTAATTAGCCTTGCTAATTCCGTCAAAATCGATAGTATCCCGATGGAGAGTGATTCGAATTGTCCTCCGTATATAGAATTCCACAAGTTCTTGATAGTCGAATCAATTAGACTTGAAAGCGTTAATTGATTTTTCCAAAAAAAAAAAATTGTACTTGAACTCCGTCGAAGTGTTCTTGAAATCTCTGAGTTTCTACGTAACACGCAGAAAATTTGGCTCGAAATTTGTGTCGGCCTTGTCGATGCTATGCCGCACCTTCCAGCCTTGCCGAATCCGCACGTGGAGTAGGGGGGTGGGGTACCCCACTGTGGGTACCGCCCCTTATGTTTTAAATTTTGTGTATGGCCACTAACCCCTAAGGGGGTTGGGCGCCCTCAAATGGGAAAAAGAATGCCACAGTTGGCTATGGCCGCTTCAAAGCAGCGCGGAGAAGGTCGCCCCCGCCGTGGAGCTCATTGTGTTGAGGTACGAACTCCGGCCCAGTGACGTGAAGTCCTACCCTGCTCAGCGCGCAGCCACAGAGCCCGCAAACAGTGCTTTTGGTGCAAGTCCGCGTCGGCGGCTCCTCTATGCAAGGGGGGTTGCCCACGGCGTGCTTGCATTGTCGTCGTCCTCACAGGAGGGATGCTCCACGCGCCCTTGACCCCGACATGCACAAAAGCATGCACAATTGTGTGGCTCCCCTCCTCCACGGCTTGAAGCGATGGCTAGTCCACAAGGCTTGTAGCCATCGCTTTTCATTTTCATTCAATAAAGCTCTTGAGCAAGCTACTGCATCGACCACGACAACACCACCACCAATGATGATGTGGGTAGCAAAGTCAGAAGACGAAGAAGTAGGAGTGGAGAAGGACAAACAATAAAGTTGTGGCAATGAAGGTTTTTTACAGACTCTTAGACTAGAGCTGTGTGCTGGACTCCTAGATTGGAGTTGTGCTCTTGGGTTGGAGTGTGTATCATCAATTGTCTCTTGGAGTGGAGATGGTCCCTAGATTGGAGATAGTCTTCTTGATTGAGAATAGTGGTCAACTATTTTTTATTTTCATAGTTCAAACCCCAAGGAGAGGTTTGTTGGGGATTGTGAGCTTTGTCCTATCTTGGTGTGTATCTCGTGTTTCCTACCAAGATGCATATGTGGCACAAAACCATGTGGTAGGGTGTGAAAAAGGTATTGAAGGGTGTAGGTACCCATGGGGGTCATTACTAGTGGTTGTGGACTTACCTAACGTTGGTTAATGGTCTCTTAAAGTGGCATGATAAGTCACTCACGAGTTTGCAACTTGCATGGGTTGATTTGGAGCCTTTGTATGGTATCATCAACGATGCCAAATGAGATGCTTAGGCCAACTCTATATAATGAACCCTTTGTACACACTCTCAGGTTAAATCAATCATTCTAGATTTGCACCTACATTTTACTCTATCTCCATTGTGTAATAAACTGTCATTGGCATGTTAACACCATGAATGCTAGTCTTAACGATCCACCCTAACTCTACAACATGATGTGTGTATGTATATGCAACCATCTACAAGAGTGTGGACAAGTTACTACATAGGTTACACCGACACCCGGTTGAACCCAAAACCTTGGGCCAAATACATCCACCCATCTTGAGAAATTGATGTTCTTCCAGCAATCACTGACCACACTGGCCAAGCTCAAAGCCGTGGACAAGTTACTACATAGGTTACACCGACACCCGGTTGAACCCAAAACCTTGGGCCAAATACATCCACCCATCTTGAGAAATTGATGTTCTTCCAGCAATCACTGACCACACTGGCCAAGCTCAAGGCCAAACATAAAGGGGTGTGGCACACCGTCATACAAACCATCTTGTTCTCAGCCAATACACCAAACATGAAGTAAAACGGTAGACAATGCTCTTCACACGGGGCAAAAGAGATTGTTTCATAAGCAACAGAATGCAATCATAATATCATACAATAAATGTGTCATGCACCGTCAATTTCCCAAGGTGGTAGTTGTTACTAAAGTACAAAAGGGCAGGTCTCTCAAGACAGTCGAAGAGCATGTTGTGCGAATGCCAAGAAGACCCCACATGCCATAGACACAACACAAGGCTGATTCTGTAGCTCGATAACCCCATCATTCCACAATATCATAAGATAGAGAGAAGAAGAGGCAAGGCAACAACAATGAAGTTGTACTTCTACTCATCCTCGTCAGATTCGTCTGATTCCGGAAGGTGTAGCAACGCACATGTGCCATTCACATGGCCGTTCAGGCAAACAGAATAGTCTATGTTTTCATTGTAAGCAGCCAGCCTTGTACTTGCACTCTTGGGAATCATCTGCGCACGCTTCATGTTCCATACCCCTGCTTTGCAATAAGGACAGTTCTCACCCTCGCTTATTGGCACTCTCTCTATAATGAGAAGCTTCTTGGTTTCAGATTTGTCAAAACTTCTGAATACTCCTCGGAACAAACCGACGTCCTCTGGACTATTATCATGTTCACATGGATCAGACACATACAGAATATCTCTTCGACACTCTGGTATCAGAAAAAAACGACCTGATGTGCGCGAAAATCTGGTCTTACGCACAAAATGACCGGCAACTGCCTGCATTGGGTAGTTGCAGGATAAAGCCAATTGATAGCAGCCAGTACAATAAAGGAAAAGCTTACCAAGTGCCCGCCATCCACCATCAATCTGCCTGTTTTTGGCGCCAGCAAGAAGGTCAGACACCATCCTTGGCGCACGAGATCGACAGAACTCCCGCCAAAGATGGCGATCGGAAATTGCCCCGGTCTTCTTGCATAAACATGACAAGAAACTGATGGAAAAAGGGTTCCAGTTGGCGTGTCTAGCAACTAATGAAAGCACACGTTCATCACACAGATCTGTGTAACCTGCAGACGAGTTACCATTGCTGCAGCCAATGCGATTATCTATCACAGGGGCCTCTGTGTAGGTCTTCTTATTACCGCCATTGCAGTGATAAACAGCATTAGGCACATCCTCCACCATTTTAATACAACACAAAGCTTGAATTCTGCTGGCTAATGATTCTAGTGTATAAACTTCCACCCTTTTGATGCAAAAGTTTTGCACTATTGTGATAAGGTCAGATGAGAAAAAACCTGCCTGCAGTTTTATCGATGAAGCACCAACTTTTGGTGTACAATGTCATGTACACAAGGCAAGCTAGAGTACCAACGTGCTCAAACCTCCTATTGGCAGCAATGCCAAATGCAATAACCAAAGATGTTAAATTCTGATGCCAATCCAAGGTATAAAATAAGGGTCAATTCTGACAGAAGAAATTCTGTTAGAGCCAAAACACCTCAACTATCTTAACCTTTGTTCCGCCATGGCTGCTACGATTCACGGAAACTCCGATGATGACACAACTAAAATATAGATACCTGCAACAACAAGAAAATATCCTTTAATGCTCTGCCTGGAAAGAATTCAACAGAAACACCAATTCTACATCCACACTTTATACTACAGCAGATGGAGGCTAAATAAACAAGTCGATGACACATGCAAGCTTCGTACAAAAGCATAGACTCAATAGCTATAGCTCACTGCATAGACCTTAAACAAGCAAGTTCTGCGTCATTTATGGCACATTCATCATGAATTACAACAAAGCATCTTAAGCCCACCAGTAATCCATCAGTAGATTTGTACCTAAAAATAGTTAAACCTACAAAACATACTTCGCAAATGTTCGTAACATAGAAAAACCACAATTGTACTCTCAAACAAAAGCATTTTGCACCATTAAACACTTTGCATCATATATTACGCTTCAAAAAACCCAAAAAAGATAATTTGTTATAGCAACATGAATCCACAAACGATTCTGAATCATGGAGTGCACCTCAGAAACCCTAAACAAAGCAGTTTGCATCAATTCATGAGCAAAACCCCAAAACAATGGTTTCTGCTGTGGAAATGAAACCCTTTCTTTACAGAATCTTTTGCACTTACGCTTGTTCTGCAAGTCCTTTCAGAAGTTCTGAATTGCCCCGAGAAGCTGCTACACACAGATTATTTCACTCACCATGCGGCTTGTTGGAGAGACCTCTTCCTGCCCAGAAACCTCTCTTGTGATTATGTTCATGTTCATATTGTTTCATGGGTGCAGATTTGCGAATCACGGCACCATCAGAGATTAATACATTGGGAGCAAGATCCTTCAGATGCCTTCTTCATCCATTGCGGATGTTAGCCATATGGGAAAAGGGGTTGTTTTGGGCCAATACTCAGCAGAGGGATGTATGTGCGTCTTGCACTTTTGCAAAAGAGAGAGATGCCAACCCGTACATGACCAGGAAAAATCGTGAGGCGGCATCTGGTTATAACTCTCCATGTAATTCTCTCATAATAGGTTATGTCGAGAACAAGATGTTCCAGGAGGCGATCTTATCATACGCAACAGTGAGAAAAGATGAGTCTCATTTCCTTGGTGAACTTACTTTCATGGCCCTATTCATAGCTTGCACTCTCACTAAGGACTTTGCGGGAAACAAACATTTTCATTGGATGTGCGTTACTTCACATGTATGCCAAGATTGGCTTGCTTGCAGAGGTGTTTGTAAATCTTCCAGATCCTAATTCAGTGTCCTGGAACACACTTATTGCAGGTTACGTTGAACATGGGCATGCTGAAAAAGCACTTCATTGCTTTCATAAATGCAGATGTTGGGTGTACTCCAAATGCAGTAACGTTTGTTTGTACAATAATAGCATGTTGTTGTATGGGAGCCATAGACAAGGGCAAAGAGATACATGCTGAAGTTGCCAAACATGGGTTTGGACAAAATCTCTTTACTGGGAACACCTTGATTGACATGTATGCTAAACGTGGCATACTTGTAAAAGCAAAAAAGGTGTTTGACAATCTTCCAAATAGAGACACAGTCTCCTGGAAAGCACTGATTGCAGGTTATGCTGAACATGGGCTTCATGAGGTAGCCTTGAGCTCTTTCAAGCAAATGAAAACAGAGTATTCTGTTAAACATTTTTACTTATGCTTGTGCTTTGAAAGCATGTGCTGCCTCAGGATCCATGCATAAGTGTGAAGAAACTTATTGTGATGTTGCAAGAAGAGGCTTACAAAATGGCCTTCATGTTGGCAGCATCTTGGTCATATGTATGCCTAGTGTAATTTCCTTTCAAAAGCGCAGGAAGTATTTGCTTCCAACTTGGGACACAATTTCATGGAATGCTCTTATAGGAGGATATGCAGAACATGAATGTGGCCAGAAAGCTTTGGATCGCTTTGAACAAATGCAACTGGAAAATGTCCAGCTTTACACATGGACTCTCTCATTACACAAGAGTGCCTTGATGTGTTATTCACTGTTCAGCAAGCTTCCTTCCATAAAAGATTTGTTGTGTCTTCTCTCTCAAGATGTGATATGATTTTGGGCATTCGATGGTTTCATGAACATAACCCTCTCATTGATTGGGCAGAGAATACGCTCACTCTAAATTCCAAAAGTGACTCTCCCATGATCATTCGTGGTGAGGATGATCTTCATTCTTTACCTCTCATTTCACATGTGCAGGCGAAGCATGAATTACAAAGAGGAGTCCAAGCGGCATTCATTTATGCCTCTCCAGTCACTCAGAACCTCAAGGAGACAGAAAGGTATTCATGTTTGTTTACCAAGTATGAGCACCTCTTTTTGCAAGATGATCTTCCACCCCGGCTCCCTCCTCAGCGGCCGGAGGACCATTGCATAGAACTCACGGAGGGGGCACAGCCAGTCAGCCGTTTGAAGAAGACTCAAGAAGAAGAGTTAGAGCGGCAACTTACGGAGTTGGTGGCCAGAGGATTCATACGCCCTAGTGTAAGTCCTTTTGCTGCTCCTATTTTTATTTGTCCGCAAGAAGGATGGTTCGTCACGTTGAATAAGATGACCGTCAAGAACAAGTTTCCGATGCCTCACATTGAGTATATCCTCGGGCTCAACGGGGCAAAGGTTTTCAACAACATCGATCTCAAAAGTGGATACCACCAGGTAAGGATATTTAAAGGCGATATCTACAAGACCGCCTTTCGCACAGAGTGAGGGCTATGGGAGTATGTGATTATGCCTTTTGGATTGACAGGTGTCGTGGGCACATTCAACCGTCTCATGGTAGGCCGTTTTGGTGATATGATAGGCGTGTCTGTGTTTATCTTTCATGATGACATTTTCATACTCTCTGCATCGTGGCAACAACATGAAATGGATGTAGAAAAGGTTTTGGCCCGTTTGGATAAGTGTCAGCTGTACATTGCAGCTAAGAAGTCTGAATATTTTCTCACTGAAGTTACTTGTCTGGGTTATATCATTTCTGCAGAAGGTGTCAAGCTTGATCCAGCAAAGGTAGAAGGGTTCGTAATTGAGATTTGCCCAAAACTGCATATGATGTGCGTTCTTTTCTTGGTTTATGTCAAGCAAATAGTTCGTACATAAAGAATTTTGCACGCATTGCCGCATCCATGACTGATGTTTTGAAAGGGGTGAAAACTCGCCGACAACGCGTTGTTCTATCCGAGGTAGTCCTTGAGGCTTTTGCAGCTCTCAAGGTTGCGGTGACAGAAGCGCAGTGTCTCATCCTTGCCTCTTGGGACGACCCCTTTGAGGTATGGACGGATGAGAGCAATGTCGCCATAGGTGTTGTGCTTCAACAACATGGCCGTCCAGTTGCATTTCTCAATCAGAAGTTAAATAGTGCCGAAAAGAATTAATTAGTTTATGACAAAGAACTTCTGTCTGTTATTCACTCTCTCAAGCATTGGAAGCATTTTCTTTATGGTAGAGAGTTCACAGTTCGCATAGATCATCAAGCCCTCAAGTGGCTCCAGTCTATGCATATTGCACACTAGAGTGATCGCCAAGCACGGTGGTCACAATTTTTTGAGCAATTTGGTGGTATGATTGAGTATGTGCCTGGTAAAGCTAACCCTATTTTGCAGATGCATTAAGTCGCAAAGGACAGATCTTGGCTCTTGAGTCAAGATCCACAGTTTCTATTCAAGGTGTCTCTTTCGACAGCATGAAGAATCAGTATGCAGATTCCGACTTTGGTAAGCAATGGTTGCAAGCTCTTGCTGCCCAAGGGCCCAGCAACTATCTCATTCGTGAAGGTTTGTTGAATTTTCGTCACCATCTATATGTGTTGCCCTTTCTCAGGAAAGCCATATTGCACGATGCTCATGACTCTCTCACGGGTGGGCACAAGGGAATGAACACCACTTTGGAAAAAATAGAAAGATTCTTTTATTGGCCTAAAATGCGAAAAGATGTGTTTTGTTATGTCACACAATGTACCATTTGTCAAAAAGTAAAAGCCCCTAGGGGTAAGCAACAGGGTCTCTTGATGCCCTTGACTATTCCCGAAGGACCTTTTCAAGATATCTCTATGGATTTTGTGACTAATCTTCCACCTAGTTTGCTTGCACAGATTCACGAGTTTGTTTTGGAGGGCTATTGGGTGGGAATGGGTAAAGGCTGTAGTAATCCTTGTACCTTATGCCTGTCAAACTTGACCTTTTGGCATACTAAACAACTACAAACAAAGTCGTCCACATCTTTCTTGAGTGACGACCAAAAGAAATAACGCTCCACCCCATTCAAGGTGGTGTCAATGCCGCGGTGACTCGTAAATGGTGGGCAGTGGCACTAGTCAAAACCTTCTCCCTCAAGGGTTGTGTAACACACAATATTGTTTTCTTCATCAAGTAGCCATCCCATATGGCATATCCTGGCACTATCTCCCCATTCTATATCCAAGTGAAAAAATCGGTAAAGTCCGGATCCATGGCATATTGGTCAAGCATATCCTCGAAGCTTCTATGATGGATCACAGAAATAGCCAAGACAAGGGGCTTCCGAGACAATGCATCTGCCACTAAGTTTTTATGTCCTTGAACATGGACAATTTCAAAGTGAAACTGTGACAAGATGTTAGCCCACCGCATGTGCTTTTCCGAAAGCTGCTTCTGTGACAAGAAGTAGTGTAGACTCTAATGATCAATAAAGACCGTGAAATCCGCTCCGAGTAGATAATGTCGCCACTCTGCAAGAGCATGGATCACTGCCAATAGCTTTTCTCATAAATCTGTGCTACCAATTCTGACCTTGAAAACATTCTGCTTCCATTAGCGATCACACAGCCTTCTTGCATCAAGACCGCTCCCAGACTACGACCACAAGCATCACAATAAACGTCGAATTGCTTTTGCAAGTCTGGCAAAGCAAACACTCGTCCAGTAGTCAATTTTTCCTTAAGTTTGTGAAAAGCAGTCACCACGAGAAAGGGACTCCTTTCTGAGTCAAGAAGTGCAAAGGCGAAGCTATCTCTGCAAACTTTCGAATGAACCGCCAGTAGTAAGAACACAAGCCCAAAAAGCTTCCAACTTCATGAACATTCTTCAAGTCATGCCAATCGCAGATAGTTTCAATTTTGGCCAGGTCCATCTGTACTTCTGCTACTAAGATGATGTGTCCCAAGAAATGTATCTTCGGTAAGAAGAACGCATTAATAATCAATCTGTGATCACGCAATGCCTGAAAGACCTGTAGCAGATGGTGTCGATGCTCTGCTTCCTTGGAGAAAACTATAATATCATCAAAGAAAGTGCCCATAAAAGATCGATGCTCTCAAAAAATCCTATCCATCATTCGGTTGAAAGTTGCTAGAGCATTGGTAAGTTTAAAAGGCATCGCCAAAAATTCGTATAAACCAAAAGCTTGTCCGAAAGGCTGTCTTGTAGACATCTCCAGGAGCGATTCTGATATGATGAAATCCGCTTATAATTTCTTTATTCCCGGCCCGGCTAACACTGTAAGGTGACCAATTCGATGGTGTGGTTCCAGGAATAAGATTAATAGTGTGTTCCTAAGGACGAGATGGAGGTGACTCACCTGGCAAGCCTTCTGAGGAACAATCAGCATGTGTGTGCAGAAATTCTTGTCATTCTTTGTTCAATTCAGACATGTTCATTCTTTGTTCATCATTCAATTCTTTCAAAAAGATCAAGTAAACAAAAAGACTAGATTTCGTTAATTTTAAAATGGCCAAAGCCGATACAATAGGAACGGACTCGCTCTTCAATTTTACATCAAGCACGATTTTCCTGCCTTCTCATTGGTCAAAGTTGCTTTCTTGGCCCGATAGTCAACCACCGCATTGTTCTTATGGTACCAAGGGATTCCTAGAAGGACATCACACCCTTCCAAAGGCATGATGTAAAAGTTCTTGTGCCCTAAATACCCCTGACAATGCAAAATGAAGTTTGCCAATGACAGATGTAATGGCTACAACCCGACAAGTATAATGGCTACATCTCGTCCGACGCCGCTGGAACTACCTCCGCCGGTGGTCCCCTCCTGTCGAGAGTAATCTCAAGTCAAGCCGCCAATTCAAGTGAAATGAAGTGGACGTTGGCTCCTCCATCAAAGAAGATAAGGGCTTCCTGATCTTTTATTTTTCCCCATGCGCGGCAAAGTTCCGTTGATAGGTGCAGCGGAATGAATGTTTGCGCTTTGCTCAAGCTGAGTGCTCCGAACTGTGTTCAAGGTTCCTTTTGTTCTTATGGAAGGGAGAGCCTTCCGTTCTTAATGAGAGAGTGCTATGATCACAAACAAAGTGAGTGGATACAGTGCGTGCAAGTGTATGAGACTGAGAGATAGAGAGAGAAGAGAATACGACACCAGAGGCGTTGTAAAACCCTCCTCCGAAGGCCCCACTCTCGTCGGCGAGAGTGGTCTACTATTGATTGCACAAACTGGTACAAACTGGATGCATGTGAATGATGCAAGTCTAGGCTATGTCTGCGATGACGACGGGGATGGCGAAACCGACCTAAGGGCTGAAATCTGCAAGTGTGTATCTGCTGTCCAAAAACTCTATGGGCTGAAATCTGCTGTTGCCGAAAATGCTAAGGAAAACGCTGATTTTGCTGGTCTTTAGGGCTGAAAATCTGCATCTACTGTAGGGCTGAAAACTGAGGTTCTTTGGGCTGAATCTTCTGGTCCTTTAGGGCTGAATTTGCAGTTTCTTCATTGCTGAAAACGCTGCATGGCTGAGGTCTGATCTGCTGAAAACGCTAGGCCAGAAGGGAGGGCGATCTGGCTTTTTACTAACGCTATGGTTGAGGGTTCTTTGCGGTGAAGATCTGGGATCAAAAACGCTAAGCCTGAGGTCTGTTGGCGATGAGGGAGAGGGAAAACGCCAAGTGCTTGGGGTGTATGGCGAGGATCACCTTGATGAAAAACACTAAGGATGGGATCTTGCTTGGAGGGGAAACCACCAAGGTTCTTGCTTGAGAAGTTGCCTGTTGAGCTAAGCTCCTGTTGCCTCTTCTGCCATTTAGTGCTAGTTTAGGTTTGCTTATATACAAACTTACTCAATTTGCCCTACCTACTTTCCAACAAAAGTCACTTAAAAATAATAAGTGAAAAATATCAAAAATAGGTAAAATAGGCTAAATGCACAGCAAAATTGCCCTGAAGGATTCTGATGGGAATGCTTATGATCATGCTGTGTGCAACCAGAGGATATGCATCTACACTAAGTGACTGGGCATGCACGGTCTACGAATAGACTCACAAAAGTGCCAGATCACTTCTAATCTAGACTGAGATCACTTCTAATCTAGACTGACTGGACTGATTGAACCCTTGTCGTGCTGTAGCTTGTCCACAGACACATAGAGTTGGATGTGACACGTGACATCCGTACTTTCATTTATCTGGCTTGGGTCGGTTCCCATGCAATCCGATCATAGTCACATGGGGACGGGGACAGGTCTCAGGGACGTGACAGGTCCCGGGGACGTGGGGATGGGAGAAAGGCCAAGGGACGCGTGTTAAAAAACACTTGTTCTATACTAGACAACACTAAGAGCACAAGTTTGCAAAGAAAAAGTGGGTTTTGCACTCATAAATACCAAAATTTGACATGCGGTAAGCATTCACCGCACACGGTGACGTGATGATCAATCATCATACTCAAAGGGAAAAAAGTAACGATGTACAAGGGAAGATTGGATTAGTAGAGTCTAGTGAGCAACATTGGCATATAGCTCAAGACTTTGAAAGCCCTAGAGAAAAGGTGTGGGGACCCCTGTTCGCGTCCCCCCTGCATGTGTCATCGGCAACCCGCGCCCCTGTGCGTCCCATGTGAGAACCCCTCTGTGTCACATCCCCCTATCCCGTCTCGCGTCTCCTGTTTCATCCCTGCCAAAAAGGGCCACGTCCCCGGGTCCCCTCTTTCTATGATTTCAACCCCTCTGCACATGCCAAAGATAACATGTTGGCAAGTATGAAAGCATAAGCAAGTGGAGATAATTCAAAACATGATTGCTATTCAACAGCAAAATGTCAACATAATGTTTAAAAAACTAGGTTGGCGGCAACTGATGTCATAGTTTATGTGATATGACATGATGGGAAACCATTGTTTGGAATGTGTTACATTTCTCCCACTGCTGCTGCTCTTAGCATCGAGTTGTTGATTTACAAAGTTATATGACAGAAGGACACCTACGAATGATGTGCAAAATGGACTACTTTGCTTAGCGAAAATGTAGCTCTTATTTGTGTCTGTATCAAGAGAGGACCCCTTTTGCCCATCAAATTGAAGAAACAAACAGCATTTGGTGGGGCTCACCAAAATTTTATAAACTTTTGATATTTTTTTTAAAACACAAATCATTTTAAACTTAAGAACGGGTCTTGCCAAAAGCATTTTTTCCTAACCAAAGAAATTAAGGGCACACTTGAAAGTTTGCCAGTTTTTAGGTCAAAAATATTAAAGATTTGTCGATAGCATTTTTTCCTAACCAAAGAAATTAAGACACACTTGAAAGTTTGTCGGTTTTTAGTCAAAATATTAAAGATCTATCGGTTTTTACTTTAAAACTTGTGGATATTTACAAGTTTTTGTCAAGGCTATCTGATACTCTATCCAAGGTTTTGCAAAGTTAGCCGGTTAAAAATACATTAAACCCTAGGTTTTTTCGAACACTGCTTAAGAAGTAAACTAAATTCCACAAACTTTACATTAAGGACTAATAAAAGGTTTCTTTCAAACACTACTCTCTCTCTCTCTCTCTCTCTCTCTTTCTCTCTCTGTGTGTGCGTGTGGCGGATGTCATTATAAGCTTTTACCTTTTTAAAATAGACTTTTAACTTTCATGACCCCTCAATAGTCACCTTTATGCCTTTTGAAGACCTATGCCTTTTGAAGACCTATGTAAAGACTTAACCTTGTTTGAACAAAGAAAAAATTGACACATAACTTTCCTTTAAAATTTGTTGGTTTTCTTAAAGGCAAGATTGGAACCTAACCAAGATTTTGCAATTTTAGACAACACTTAGGGCCAATTTTTTGTTGACATTGGCTTTTAGCATTCAATTGTTACTTGCATACATTTACCAAGTATGAAGATATGAGTCAAGTGTGAACCACACACAAATTTCTTCTCTCATTGCATCGTTCTTTTCATGTGAACGGTTGAAATCTTCTCCAGGTTTTAGTTTGTCAATGGGTCTCCTCATTTCTTTTCAGAGCCATATATAGGTACATGCATTGATTTCCCAATTGTTTCAAATGTTTTAGAATGCCAATGTGAACTTCCACCTTGTTTTCTCAAGATTCTCTTGGCATTTTAGAGCAATTAGTGCAAGAACATCTCTCAAATGTGAGAGAGAATTTTAGGTGACGTGTTGGGAATTGTGGGCTTTGTTTTATGTTGGTGTGTATCTCCTCTATCCTATTGGGATGTATATGTGGCATAGAACCATGTGGTAGCAAGGTGGAAAAAGTACTCAAAGAGTATGGGTACCCATAGGGGTCATTACTAGTGGGTGTGGACTCACCTAAAGTTAGTTAATGAACTCCTAAAGTGACTTGAAATCACCATTTGCAACTGAATGGACTGATTTGGAACCTTTGTATGTTGTCATCAATGATGCCAGATGAGATGCCTAAGCCAACTCTATATAATGAGCCCATTGTATACACTTTCAAGTTAAATCAAGAAAAATTTACCAATATATCCCTATATTTTGTGAAAATTTCCAAAATACCCTTGAAACTTCACAAATTCTCAATGTACGCTTCATATTTGGCCAAAAATTGCCCTTCGATGTTGCCAAAGTTCCCAAAATACCCAAATTTAAAACATCTCAAATTTATTTATTTTTGCAACTCTTCATAGAAAGATTGGTTCTCCTCAAAAGAAGACAATAGAAAGAATTTTAGTTGGTATTGAGGGCTCTTCAAATCGTTCATCAGTTTTTAGCACAGATACGTCCTTTTGTGAGCTCATTGGTGAATAAATTTGTCTAAGATGCTAAAACATAGATCTCCATCGTCATAAGCATTAGACTGTGCAAAAAATTATGGCAAATCCATCCCAAAATGATACAAGAGTATATTGGGAATTTTCTACAAATTACAGGGGTATTTTGGTATTTTCCTTAAATCAATCAATCTAGTTTTGCACCTACATTCTACTCTTATCTCTATTGTGTAATAATTTTTTGGATTGGCATGTGAACACAATGAAGGCTAGTCTTAACGATCCACAACATGATGTGTGTGTGTGACCATCTACAAGAGCGGGGGCAAGTTTTTACATGTGTAGAAGGTATACGATGATACCTCATTCTCGTTACACCGACACCGGGTTGAACCCAAAACCTTGGGTCAAATACATCCACTTCTTATGAAGTTAATGTTCTTAAAGCAATCACTGACCACACTAGCCAAGCTCCAAGCCAAACATAAAGGGGGTGCGGCACACAGCCATACAAACCATCTTGTTCTCAGCCAATACGCCAAACATGCAGTAAAACGGTAGACAATGCTCTTCGCAGATGGCAAAAGAAATTGTTTCATATATAGCAGAATGCAGAGTCATAATATCTGTCACAAACGGGAGCGCATAACAATATAAAATATACTCGGATAAATAGAATTTATCACTTAATACTGAAGCCAAAGAATATAGAGAGAAATAGAGAGAGAGAGAGAGAGAGTGAGAAGATTGACACAGTACTGGGGACCAGAAGATGGGTTGGTCCCCCCCCTTAAAGAGAATCCTTTATTAGGGAGAATCTTTTTACAAGCACAAGAACCGAAGAAAACCCCTCCGTTCTAAATCTCTGACTCGATGGTCGTTCTTTCCCGTAAGGGAAATCCGAGAGACGAGCTCTCAATCCTTTTTTCGTCTGTACTCGGAGTTGAGACTCCGCAGACAATTTCCGAATTCCGTTCCCGGAATTCCCAAGCGTAGACCGAAGCCTTCTCGCTTCTCCTTCGCGATGAAGTACCTGCAAACACACACGCAAACACGCGACAACAATTCGTATGGCGAATCCACAATAGATACTTATCACTCTTGCGCGAGAAAAGAGACTTCCGTGCTTCGTAGTCTCGCGATCTCTTGCGTTATCTGACGACAGAGTCTTCTCTTGCTGACGTTGGTAACCTCCTTTCAATGAGGGCATGTGGTGCTTTTATAGCTCCTTCACCACGGCACAAATAGCTGCTCACGTAGAGATCGCGGCCGTTTTTTAAATTTTTTTATTCAATTCGTTTTTTTTTTTTTTCCTGTTCTACCCGAAATAGGGAGAGAGAATTCGCTGGCTGGTTTTGTTGCTTTCTTTTCTAAGTGGCTGCCCACTTATTAAGTGGACGGCCAACATATTGTAAAATTGGTCTGAACCTGTCCAAAAACTCAATAAAACCTTATAAGTTTTAAACAATGATTTTCACAACACTTCCCAGGCGTCCCTGGATGCAACCACATGCACAAATGCAATGCAGACATAGATTCCTCGCGGGAAAGCATTTGCTCTTCCCGGAAAACTCGTTAAAATTTTCCGCTTTTTAAGAAAAGCTTCTCAGAACCCATCTTTATTCTTGTGCTTGCGTCTTTATGCGTATTCTTCTTTCCAGTTCGGATTTCCTCTCGACTATGGATATCCCCTTTCCGATGCACCCGTCACCCGCCTTGTGACGCATCAGGAATACCCATCACCTAGTCCTTTCCTACCGAACTTACGGTACAATCTCCTTCACGATGCTCTATGTCACCCATCCTATGACGCATCAGAGATGTCCGTTATCGGATAGTCGCATACTTCTTTACTGATGCTCCCTCTCACCCATCCGTTGTGACGCATCAGAAGTACCCGTTCCTGGTGGCCTTACAGATATTCCCGTTCTCAGTGCTCCCGTCATTACTTTCAATGACGCACTAGGAATACTCTGTACTCAAATGTCTCCAGTGAGAAAAACACTCTGACTTAAAATTCCAATAATTCATTTAGAATTATTTTTCCTGGTGTTCCAAGCGAGAAAACCCTCACTTATAAATCCAATAATTCATTTAGAAAAAATTTTTTGTCAGATAAAGCCAACTTAGCAACATCCCTCTCACTTATAAACGGTTGTCCTCAACTATAGAGGTGTCACAAACGGGAGCGCATAACAATATAAAATATACTCGGATAAATAGAATTTATCACTTAATATTGAAGCCAAAGATATAGAGAGAAATAGATAGAGGGAGAGATAGAGAGTGAGAAGATCGACACAGTACTGGGGACCAGAAGATGGGCTAGTCCCCCCCCCCCTTAAAGAGAATCCTTTATTAGGGAGAATCTTTTTACAAGCACGAAAACCCCTCCGTTCTAAATCTTTGACTCGATGGTCGTTCCTTCCCATAAGGGAAATCCGAGAGACGAGCTCTCAATCCTTTTTCCGTCTATACTCGGAGACGAGACTCCGCAGACAATTTCCGAATTCCATTCTCGGAATTCCAAAGCGTAGGACGAAGTCTTCTCGCTTCTCCTTCGTGATGAAGTACCTGCAAACACGCACGCAAACATGCGACAACAATTCGTCTGGCGAATCCACAATAGATACCTGTCGCTCTTGCGCGGAAAAAGCGACTTCCGTGCTTTGTAGTCTCGCGATCTCTCGCGTCTTCTGGCGGCAAAGTCTTCTCTTGCTGGCGTTGGTGACCCCCTTTTCAGTGAGGGCATGTGGTGCTTTTATAGCTCGGCACGAATAGCTGCTCACGTAGAGATCGCTCCGTGTTTTTTTTTTTCAATTTTTTTTTCTTTTTTTTCTGTCCTACCCAAAATAGGGAAAGAGAATTCGCTGGCTGGTTTTGTTGCTTTATTTGGCTGCCCACTTATTAAGTGGACGGCCGGCATATTTTAGAATTGGTCTGAACCTGCCCAAAAATTCAATAAAACCTTATAAGTTAAAAACAATGCCTTTCACAACACTTCCCAGGCGTCCCTTGATCCAACCACATGCACAAATGCAATGCAGACATAGATTCCTCGCGGGAAAGCGTTTGCTCTTCCCGGAAAACTCGTTAAAATTTTCCGCCTTTTAAGAAAAGCTTCTCAGAACCCATCTTTATTCTTGTGCTTGCGTCTTTACGTGTATTCCTCTTTTCCAGTTCGGATTTCCTCTCGACTATGGATATCCCCTTTCCGATGCACCCGTCACCCACCTTGTGACGCATCAAGAATACCCATCACCTAGTCCTTTCCTACCGAACTTACGGTACAATCCCCTTCACAATGCTCTCTGTCACCCATCCTATGATGCATCAGAGATGTCCATTCCCCGATGGTCGGATACTTCTTACTGATGCTCCCTGTCACCCATCCGTTGTGACGCATCAGAAGTACCCGTTCCTGGTGGCCTTACAGATATTCCCTTTCACAGTGCTCCTGTCATTACTTTGAATGACGCACTAGGGATGTCTCTAGTGAGAAAAACCCTCTCACTTAAAATTCCAATAATTCATTTAGAATTATTTTCTTGGTGTTCCAAGCGAGAAAACCCTCTCACTTATAAATCCAATAATTCATTTAGAATTATTTTTTGTTAGATAAAGCCAATTTAGCAACAAGAGGTCCAACTGAACTGCCGAGGAGAAACCGGAAAGATTCCAAATCTTGCTCAATGGTGAGTTGAACTAATCCTTTCTCAAAAGAGAACTTAAAAATTAAATTAAACAATAATTCAATACTCACCTTACCGGTTTATGTCTTTCCTCTAGTACCTCGAGGATATCCTTCACCTTTTATTAAAGTTACGAGCCATGTAAGAACTCGTCATTCGCGTCTTTCCAACAAATTGGAAGTTTCCTCATCCGAGAATCTGTGAACTCAATTCCACCTTCTCAATTCCGACAAGAATAATCCTTCTAGAAATCAATCTAGGTCTATGTCCTTGCGCATAACCTTGCGCTATTAGTCCTGAGGATATTAAACCTCTTCTGTCCTCCCGCATAGGGCATGTCGAGAGCATTAAGCTCATGTGAATCTTCCTGTGGTGGCAGACAAAGTGTGCCATCTTACCAAAGTAAGTTCTTATTCCGGAGCCTTTGCTTCGGTTAGGCCAATTGTTCTGATCCAAAGTTTCCTTATGGAAGACTCTCTTAACTTGATTCCGTCTTCTCAAATTCGAGAAGAATAATCTTTCTAGAAATCAATCTAGGTATCTGTCCTTGCGCATAAGCCTGCGCTGTTAGTCCATAGGGTATTAAACCTCTTGTGTCCTCCCACATAGGGAATGCCAAAGTCATAGAGCATTAAGCTCGATGTCTTTCTTTCACAAATAGAGTTTGCAATCACCTTAAAGAAGGTTCTCCATCGCTCAACGTAGGCGGACGGTTCCAATCCGAAGATTCTGTGTGCACGGCGGCACTTCCTTCCAATCTTTTCCTCCTGCGAGTTATTACCACGAGTAGTGTTTTCGCGACGCCCATCAGCGTCTCTTCCTTACAAAATCATAAAAAATGATTCACCTTGCTAGCATCAATGACGACTTGCAAAATCTCAGGAAAATAGGATTCTAGTCATAGCATTTTCTGAATGTAGTTCAAACCTGGTTCACAATAGAGTGAACCCTCTTTAATTCTCAGGGATGTTCTCCCATATGTAATTCTTACCATTTTGAAACGGTTCGCGAACTATTTTCTTACGAACATAATAATTCGAATTTATTCCAGCATCGTGTAAATGCTACTTGACCTGCTCATGGAGAAACATATACCGCAACCAAAAGTTGCTACTGTAATGGTAAAAGCACATAGCGTACTCAATGATCAAACGACCATCAGAAAACCTCTTCTCCGTAGAGAAACTTAAATTCCTTCTACCGAACACATCTCAAATAGAGATTCTCGTGTCGAAATATCCTTGCGCGCAAAAGGGCGCTCAAGAGAGTATAACAAACTCTCGTCCAGTTCCTTGGCATAGGTCTGCATCTTCGTGTGTTATCCATGTACTCAAAAGTATACATAATTCTTAAGCTGTATTAGAGTTTCGGTGAACCTGGGTTACCTTCCCTTCGTAAGATCCTTAGAGCGAAGACGCTCAACTTGACGATCCCTTGGCTCGATCTTAGAGCAAAACCCGCTCATCAAATAATCTAGGATTTTAATCCTTGGATTCCTCAAGCACAGGCCGTAGTCATCGCTTGTTCCTTCCCTCGTAAAGAGAGTGTTCATTCACTTGTGCGAAAAGCACTACCATATCTTTCTTTACCGGGTAGGGGGTGTGGGCTTAAAGAGTATTCAAGCTTAATGAAAGCTTTTCTTTGTTGGAAAGCTCAGAATGGTTCCTTCATAATTTCCTACCCGGAGTAGCAGGTAATCTGTTCGAGAATTACGGAGTACCAGATCAATAGTTGACCTTCCGGCTAGTTAAGCAAAACAATTCATCTCAGAAAACAATGTTTCAATTTGATCCTGCTCTTATAAACACTCAAGAGTGAGTAGTCCCGGTTAGACATAACCATACCTCGTGCAAAAGAGCAAACAAGCACAATGCACTTTATGATTTCCGCAAAGATGTAACTTTGATCGAAAACCTGCCCTCTCACTTAAAGTTCAAGGGTCTTTTATGCAAGAACTCAGGAGTTAGATTGAAATCCCTTACTCCAAACTTTCTATGTTCAATGGTTTCCGTCCTACTACGGGGATTGGATTCTATGTACACTAAGGTGTACACTTTCAGCTTTTATTGTTGACCTACCATCTGCTGCAAAGTATTTTGCAGATGCATCTACAAAATTCGGGCAAAAATTCTTTGTTGAATTTCGTCATCTTTCCTCCCTCAGAGAGGGTCGAGAGTGGAGCTAGCTTGACAAGAGTGAACCACTACTTGCTTTGACTCACTCGTGTTCCTATTGGGCAAACCGATCCCAATCTTCTTGGATGCCTTCCTCAAAGCGTAGAGGAAATAAATTTGTCCAAAAATTCAGCCTTGAATTGAATCCAAGTCTTGTTGTAAGTTCCTTGCAGAGCCTTGGTATACCACCAAGTACTTGCAATCCCCTTGAGGTGTTTCGTCACATGCCTCACCTTCGACGCGTCTCAGAAATTGCCGTTTGCAAAGGCAGCTTCATACTGTCGAATGAAAGCGGTAGCTTTTGGGACATCTTCCCTTCCGTCAAAAGTATCAAACTTGACCGGAGGGTTCTGAGGTCTAAAGACCTTCATACCCTTCCTGAAATGACAGGATTTCGTGGCTATGGTTCTCGATTGATGCTCATGGATATTTTCTAGATTCTGAAGGATCTTGAGCATTCGGCTCCTTGGATTCTTTAGATTCTTGAGCATCATGCTCTTGTCGCCTTCTCAAAGAATCCCAAGTCTTGTGTCGACTTCTGCAGAGAGAAAAAAAAATTCCAGCTCTGCGAGCTTTTCCTGCAGGACTTAGGTTTCTGCCTGCTTACTTCTCTCTTGGCTTGTCATGGCTTCTTCCCGTATCTTCCCAGAGTCATCCTCCTTTACAGAGAAAGAGAGAAGACCATGCTTTGATACCACTGTCACAAACGGGAGCACATAACAATATAAAATATACTCGGATAAATAGAATTTATCACTTAATACTGAAGCCAAAGAATATAGAGAGAAATAGATAGAGAGAGAGAGAGAGTGAGAAGATCGACACAGTACTGGGGACCATAAGATGGCCTGGTCCCCCCTCTTAAAGAGAATCCTTTATTAGAGAGAATCTTTTTACAAACACAAGAACCGGAGAAAACCCCTTCGTTCTAAATCTCTGACTCGATGGTCGTTCTTTCCCGTAAGGGAAATCCGAGAGACGAGCTCTCAATCATTTTTCCGCCTGTACTCGGAGTCGAGACTCCGCAGACAATTTCCGAATTCCGTTCCCGAAATTCCCAAGCGTAGACCGAAGCCTTCTCGCTTCTCCTTCACGATGACGTACTTGCAAACACACATGCAAACACGCAATAACAATTCGTATGGTGAATCCACAATAGATACCTGTCGCTCTTGCGCGAGAAAAGCGACTTCCGTGCTTCGTAGTCTCGCGATCTCTTGCGTTATCTGGCGGCAGAGTCTTCTCTTGCTGACGTTGGTAACCTCCTTTCAATGAGGGCATGTGGTGCTTTTATAGCTCCTTCACCACGGCACAAATAGCTGCTCGCGTAGAGATCGCGACCGTTTTTTTATTTAAAATTTTTCAAAAAAAAAAGTTTTTTTTTTTCTGTTCTACCCGAAATAGGGAGAGAGAATTCGCTGGTTGGTTTTGTTGCTTTCTTTTCTAAGTGGCTGCCCACTTATTAAGTGGACGGTCGGCATATTGTAAAATTGGTCTGAACCTGCCCAAAAACTCAATAAAACCTTATAAGTTTAAAACAATGCTTTTCACAACACTTCGCACGCGTCCCTGGATGCAACCACATGCACAAATGCAATGCAGACATAGATTCCTCGCGGGAAAGCATTTGCTCTTCCCGAAAAACTCGTTAAAATTTTCTGCTTTTTAAGAAAAGCTTCTCAGAACCCATCTTTATTCTTGTGCTTGCGTCTTTACGCGTATTCTTCTTTCCAGTTCGGATTTCCTCTCGACTATGGATATCCCCTTTCCGATGCACCCGTCACCACCTTGTGACGCATCAGGAATACCCATCACCTAGTCCTTTCCTACCGAACTTACGGTACAATCTCTTTCACGATGCTCTATGTCACCCATCCTATGACGCATCAGAGATGTTTGTTCCCGGATGGTCGGATACTTCTTTACGAATGCTCCCTGTCACCCATCCGTTGTGACGCATCAGAAGTACCCGTTCCTGGTGGCCTTACAGATATTCCAGTTCTCAGTTCTCCCGTCATTACTTTCAATGACGCACTAGGAATACTCTGTACTCGGATGTCTCCAGTGAGAAAACCCTGTAACAGACTTGGACACTACAAGTCAAGAATCAACCGCGACAGCACCAAATAACCACTTCAAAACAATTCATAGATCACAACAGATTTGCACTGGCCCGGCGGAGTTCCGTGCCTAGAGATATTGGCCCCAAAGACTGGCACCCCTTTTGGTATTTGTTTTTGTATTAATCAATCATCAAAGTACAAGAGAGCGGTTAGGGTTTCACTCTCAGACTCTGTGTCCATATGCTCTGAGAAGTGAGGCCCTCACCACTAATTTAAAGGTTACAAGGGATGCCCAAAAGCAAAGCCCCAAAAGCTTTTAAAATAAAAAGCATCAGTTCTCTCTCTCTCTTAGAGAGTCGTTTTCTCTTTTTTTTATAAAAAAAGAGCAAAATTCGCGTCGCTCATCATTTTCCCAAAAAAACAAAAAAACAAAATTTAGCCTCCGCGGTTTTCGAAATATTAGGGTTTCTGGCAGAAATTAGGGTTTCTGCTATTCGCCACGTCATCACTTTGTGACATATCCCCCTTTTGAAAGCATTGTAATCGACCGCGATTACGCTTGTAAAACCGACAAAAGCCATAAACCGTCTTAGCAGACACTGACTGTTAGTACCTACGTACTAGGAACACACATCTAGCACATGTACAAAATCGACAGGCACATCACACGACATCACAGGACATCACCAGACATCACAAGACACCACATGACATTCAACATTCATTCGGATCTTAGACCATGATTTATCGGCAATGTAGCTAGCAATCACATCTAGGTCCAATCGGGACCTCATTGATGTCCGATTGACTAACCCCTATTGCAACCATGTCTATTCGAGATCAATCAGACCAAAATGCTGCGGTCATTTCGTCTATCAGTTCCTGCACTCACAAGAAGTCAAGAACAAATCAGTATCATTATCAAGAATTCCATTTCATAAAGTCATCCAGTAGAATACTGTCAGCTCTCAGTATCCCTGAAGCTCAAAGAGACATTAGTGACTTTAGTATCAAAATCGAGGCATTTGTTGACAAAGAAGCGGAGTAACTCCCCACTTGTGCATCCCACTGCACCAGATCTTCGGCCAATGGGTTTCGTTTGGAGTAGACTATGCTAAACCAAAACATCGAGGTAAAGTTTAACAATCCGAGTATCTGCTAGGTCCTCCTCCTCCATTCACTTCGCATCAAATGCAGGAAAGTTCTTGAACTAAACCAAGAACCGCCTTCGAACTTTACCTTTATTCGTATCATTATGTGCCAAAATCTGTTCAGGAACAAGGATCTTCTCGTTTTCTTCCACTGCGGGTTGCTCATCAAGCTCCCCATCATCAGGCACATCACCCTTAACGAGGTTCAAGAGACTCATATGCAATGCATTGTGAATCCTCCAAGTATCTGGCAGTTTCAATCGGAAGGAGACATCATTTATCTTTTCAGTTATCTGGAAAGGTCCGTAGTATCGTATACTAAGCTTTGGAAAAAGCCTCTCCTTTCCCTTTTTCTTTCTTAGGCGTGCCTTCTCAAAAGTAAGAGCACCCAATTTCAAGTCGCGACAATGGCGATCCGCTGCCTTTTTCTGTCGTTCTTGAGACTCCTGCAAAGTCTCGCGAACCTTGACAAAAGCCGTATCCAAATCTCGCGAATATTCATCCGCTTCCAATATCTAATATTTCGTGCTCAGGAAGCATGGAACCTTCGCAGCACTTTCAACAATCTCACATGGCGTCTTCCCCGTCGAAGAGTGTATCGTGTTATTGTAGGCAAATTCAACCAAAGATAGGTTCTTTTCCCATTGAGACTTCTGATCCGAGATACAAGACTTCAATAAATCTAAAATCACGGAATTGGCAATCTCAAATTGCCCGTCAGTCTGCAAGTGGAACGATGACGAGAACTGCAACTACGTGCCAATGTTCTCCCAAATTGCCTTCCAAAACAAACTCATAAATCTGGGGTCTCTGTCGGAGACAATCGTCTCAGACGTGCCATGTAATCGGAAAATCATCGTGATCATTCTGTGTTCTTGGGAGATAAAAAATGAAATTCATTGCAATACTTTCCTAGGGGTGGGTGGGTACGGGTAAAGGCTATAACAATCCCTGTGCCTTATGCCTGTCAAACTTGACCTTCAGGCATACCAAGCAACCGCACACAAACTCTTCCACATCCTTTTTGAGTCTCGGCCCAAAGAAGTATCTCTCTACCCCCTTCACGGTGGTAGCAATGCCGCGGTGACCAGTAAAAGGTGGACAGTGGCATTCAATCATAACCTTATCCCTCAACGGCTGTGTAACGCACAACATAGTCTTTTTCATCAAGTAGCCTTCCCGAAGGGAGTATCCAGCTACTATCTCCCCATCCCGTATCCGTGTGAAAATATCTGCAAAATCTGTATCTGTGGCATACTAATCGACCATATCCTCGAAGCTCCTATGATGTATCACGGAAATAGCCAGAACCAACGATTTCCGAGACAAAGTATCTGCCACCACATTCTTATGTCCCTCACATGGACAATCTGGAAGTGGAACTGTGACAAGATGTTCGCCCACCGCATCTGCTTTTCCGAAAGCTGCTTCTGTGACAAGAAGTAGCGCAAACTCTGATGATCTGTAAAGACAGTAAAATCCGCTCCGAGTAGGTAATGCCGCCACTGAGTAAGAGCGTGGATAACCGCCAAAAGCTCTTTCTCATAGATCTGTGCTGTCATCTCCGGCCTAGAGAACAAACGGCTCTCGTAATCTATGACATGGCCTTCTTGCATCAAGACCGCACCCAGGCTACGACCACAAGCATCACAATATACTTCAAATGACTTCTGCAAGTCCGGCAAAGTCAAAATATGTCCCGTAGTCGATTTCTCTTTCAATGTCCGAAAGGCAGTCACCTCTTTGGGTCCCCACGAGAAAGGTACTCCTTTCTGAGTCAAGGTATGCAAAGGGGAAGCAACCTCTGCAAACTTTCGTATGAACCGCCTGTAGTACGAACAGAGTCCCAAGAAGCTTCTAAGTTTATGGACATTCCTCAAATCGGGCCTAATCACGAATAGTCTCTATCTTGGTCGGGTCCATTTGCACTCCTGCTACTGCTGACACAATGTGTCCCAAAAAGTGTATCTCTGGTAGGAAAAATTCACTTTTCTTTGCATTAATCACTAACGTGTGATCTCGTAATGCCTGAAAGACTTGAAGCAGATGATCTCTGTGTTCTGCCTCATTCTTGGAGAAAAGAATGATGTCGTCAAAGAAAGTGCCAACAAATAGCCTGTACTCTCGAAAAATCATGTCCATCATCCGGTTAAATGTCGCAGGAGCATTGGTTAAGCGAAAAGGCATCACCAAAAACTCAAATAACCCAAAAGTCGTCCGAATAGTTATCTTGTAGACATCTCTTGGCGCTATCCTGATCTGATGATATCCACTCTTCAAGTCAATCCTGCTAAAGCACGAGGATCCCTGTAACCTGTCGAGTATATCATCGATCCTAGGAATCGAAAATCTGTTCTTGATGGTGATTTCGTTGAGAGTGCTATAATCGAAGCACATTCTCCAAGATCCGTCTTTCTTCAAAACCAACAACACTGGAGAGCAATACGGTGAAGTACTAGGCTGGACAAGACCCTTTTCCAAGAGGTCTTTCATTGGGTTCATAATCTTTTCATTCTGTACTCGGCTCACATGATAAGGTGGCCGATTCGGTGGCGTGCTTCCAGGTATCAGATCAATGGTTTGATCTTCAGGCCCTCTGAAAAGCAATCGGCATGAGTGTAGAGAAAAATCTTGGCGTTCTTTTGATCAGGTCAAAACATATTCAACCTTTATCCATCGTTCAGTTCTCTTCCAAAAGAATGAGTAAGAAACTGAAGTTCATCAAGTACAATCTCTAAGCCTTTCATTTATCAAAGTCGCTTTCTCGGCCCGGTAGTCAACCACGGCATAGTTCTTGTGATACCAAGGGATCCTGAGTAGAACGTCACTCGCGTGCCCTGAACACCCCTGTCATTGCAAACGAAGTTTGCCAATGCTCGGTGTAATGGCAACATCCCATCCGGGTGCCAGTCGAACTACCTCCGTCTGTGGCGTCAGTCTGTCGGGCGTAATTCCAGATCGAGCCGCCAATTCCAAGTGAAAAGAAGTTGGCCTTGGCTCCTTCAAAAGAGCTTCCTGATCCTTCACTTTGCCCCAAAAAGCGGCAAAGTTTGTACTTTCATTCATTTGATTCGGTGCAAATCCAACGCCATGTGATACCATTTTTGCTTTTCTATCTGCCTTTTCTGCCACATTCCTCAGCTGCTCTCGAACTCTCAGACCTGTCGTCGTCTTTATCGTTCTGTTCTTCTGTGCCTTTTTAGGAAACTTTTCGCGGAGATATGTCCATGTTTCCCGCATCCAAAGCACTTCTCCTCTCTAATGAAGCGAGCTCTCTCCTCAGGAGTAAGCTTGGGTCGTGCATCCTTTTCTCTGGGTTGCTCTTTCTCTTTCTACTTTCATTCCCAGAAGTCTGTCCGGTTCGTTGTGTCGTGACCTCATCTGTGGGGTAGGTCAGACTGCCAGAGTGAATTGCAAAGCCCCGCTTCGCATGACTCATCAACTCTTGAATAGAAGCTGACTTCTGTTCCAAGCAGTGATCTCGGATCTCTGTAGGTAGACCCAAGGTAAACCGCTCAATCTGTTCTCTGAACGAGATCTTCTTGAATGAAGAGGCGGGTAGAAAAGAGCTCCAGATTCTTTCACAATAAGAATTCACTGAATCGCTCTTGGTCATCCGAAGATGGTTCCAAGCAGCTTGTATATCTTGCTCAAACTCTTGAGTCAACCAAGAAGAAATAAAAAGCTTTTCAAATTTCAACCATTTAACTGGCGCAGTCTTGTTTAATAGAAGCGTGGACCACCAAGTGCGAGCATTCCCCTTAAAATAAGAGACAGCTCTCAGAATCTTGGAGTGCTCTGAATAGCGTCCTCCCGCGAAAGCGATGTCAAACTGCTGTATAAAAGACAAAGCCTTTGAAGCATTAGAGTATCCTGAAAAAGTATCAAACTTGATCGAGTGGCCACCTTCCTTAAACTCTCGGACTTTCTTGCTTTTATCTTCGAGAAAGTCATACTGGTTTGCTTTAGAAAAATTCTTCTTGTTCGCATAAAAGTTTTCGTTGTCAGAGTCTGAACTGTCCGTAGACGAGTCCTCTGTAGAAGTGTCACTCACTGGGAAAGACTTAAGACTTCCTTGCCTTTTTCTTGCCCTTTCCGAAGCATTGTTTCTGGCTTCGCTTTTTGCTTTTCCTGTCTTCTTCGCTCGAGTCTAAAGAGCTAGAAGAACTGTCAGAAGAAGAAGAAGAAGAAGAAGAAGAACTGGGTAGGCCTTCAAACTTGACGCGCTTCTTCAGTTTCTTTGCCTTGTCAAATGTCGACCGCCGACGACCCAAATATCCCCGGAAGTCAATACCTTTCTTTTGCTTTTTGCCATGCTTTTGTCTTTCTTTTGTACGTCGAAAAGCTGAGTAATCCATGCATCAACCACGTTCTCCAGTTCCTTCTCCGTATATTTCTTGGAGGCAGAAGGTTTCTTGAGAGCGGGTTTCGGGAGTTGTGTTGTGGTTCTCTACCACTCCGTCTGTACCTCTTCCAAAGAGGCCTGGTTCATATATTTTGCCATCTTCGGGTCCTTGGCAAAATTGAGCATCATCTTTGTTACATCGCCGATCAACTGGCGACGCTCCATCTCTCGCCGCTCCGCCTGAGTAGGCCAAGGCGGGCCATACTCTCTGCCGGAATCTTCGTTGTGATCCCTGCCCACATCTCCAGATGCAGAGGGAGTCGACTGACCCACTATGCTCACAAAGTCATTTCTCAAAAGTACTCTCATTAATTTTCGCTACTCTCAAGTTAAATAGGCCCATTCCATTACATTGGTATCAGAGCATTTGATTTCTCTTTTCTTGCTTAAGAAGAGAGGTCCTTAAGTAGCCTATAAATGGTTGATTTTGTTAATTAATGGTTGATGTTGTTAATTATATTAGGGTAAGTGGAACTGGGATCTATTATCGATTTTGTTGAGCCCACTATGTGGGATATGGTGCACACCTCGTGAGCTTTGAACTTAATAATGGAGTCTCTTTTTAGACTTGCCTATGGATTTACCATTATTGAGCCATAAGAAATCCGAAAGGAGCTAGCCCTCGGCAACTCTGCTACATTAGACCTACTTCTCTACTCTCTATAATTAACCACTTTGAGCCGTGGGTGTAGATACTTAAGAGCCGATTTTCAAAGGCTAAGAAGAGTGGCAACTAAGGTAATAAATTTTGTTAACATGGCTGACAATAATCAAGAGAGTAGAATGAACATTGATAGCTTTGATTTTGCACATGAAGGTGCTAATGATGATGCTCCCATGTTTGTGAATTATCTCGTCATTACGTTGCAGCAAGCTATGGGCAACCCTGCTTTGCAAGCCGAAGTTACTCAACAACTTCGTGCTTATGGAATTTCCCTTCCTCTCCAAGAGGAGAGAGAGCTTAGGAGGCCTCTTGAAGAGACCCCCAAAATAAGACTCTCTCCCATTCGAGAGGAGGAATCCAAAGAACAAGAAAGCAATGAAAGTTTAAGTTCCTCTGAAGATGTGGCTCCACGAAGACGGCGGTCTAGACAATCGCCCACTCCTCCCAAGAGGAACACATAGTCCTTCTCCTCGTCACTCCAAAAGGGAAGAGAGGAAACAAAGGAAGAAAAGGGCTAGGAAGATGTCACCCTCTTCTCCTTCTTCTTCGCCTTCCTCCTCTTCCGACGAAAGCTATGGCTATTCTCCTAGAGAATACAACAGGGGAGGGCATCGCAAATCATTAGGAAAAATTTGGACTCACAAAGGGGCCTTATAATGAGTTCGACCTCCTCTCTCATGTCCAAAAACGGGCGTGCGGTAAATTTTTTGCAAATCAACTCTAAACTTGGTGGAGATTTGACAGTTAGAATCTACTCTTCAAGCTCTTTCTATTGATATATAGCACGCCATGAGATTCCTCATATTTTGAAAGATTATATTTTTTATTCTCTTGTGATGTGATAACTCCGTCTAGAATCACAAAGTCCTCCAAGCTATGCCATGTAGCTATGCACTTCCAAAAATCAGCTCGTCAATGGTGGGCTAGCCTTCGTGGCAATGGTGAAGCCCCAAAGACATAGAAAACTCTACGAGTTTCCATCATGAAGAAATTCCTTGCAAGTGATGCAAAGGACAAAGTGCTTATCGAATGGCGCAGCTTAAAGCTTCTCTCCCATGAGTCTATCCACAAGTATGTAGACAAGTTTTGGGATTTACATCTCAAGGCTACTGTCTTTCAAAAGATAGACTTTGCCAAGCAAAGGCAGCAATTCTGTGCGGGATTACCTGAAGAGATGGCCGAATACATCAACTCTCAACGGACTAGTACTATTAGTGAAGTAATCCATCACACCATGGTTGCTTCACGCATCAATTTCCATCAAGGGGCTAGACGTAATGTCAAGCCCATGGAAAACAAAGACAAAAATGATGCAAAGGGGAAAACCAATGTTCAAAATTCTTCCCAAGGCACTTCCAACAACAACAACAACAACAATCGGTCCAAGGAGAAGGGAGTTTACAAAGGTAAAAACAAGCTCTCTCTTGAAGAGCTTGAAGCTTTTCGCAAGGAACATAAGTGTTTCAAGTGTGGGGAGCAAGGACATGGCTATCGTTCTTGCCCCAACAAGAAGAATACTCGCAATGAGACTCCTAGGGCTTCCACCATCAAAGCTCCAAAAGAGGATGCTCATTGCAAAGGATCGTCACTTTCCTATGCTTGGGGAAAGGTAAGAGAGCATGATGCCTTCATCTTGTTTGACCCTGGCTCTACTCACAACTTCATATCAACGGAGTTGGCCACCAAGTTGGGCATTTAAGCTTTTGAGATGGGAGATATGGTAATGGCTGACGCAGCTTTCAAGGGACAGCAGGCCTCCGTTACTCCCTTGATTGAGAAGTTGAGGCTTCATGTCCAAAGCTATGTTGACAAAGAAGACTTCTTCATCTCTCCTCTCCAACATGAGTATGCTATCCTAGGGGCGCCATGGTTTGATCGCATGGCTCTACTTCACCTACAGGGAAAAGAACATGTATATAGATGCTAGTGAGCGTGGTCATACTATTCCACTTGTAAATCCTCTTGCTTTTGATAAGTCAATGAAGAGCTCAGTTTCTCCATACATGATTTTTGTCAAAGAGTCTCTAAAAGATCCTAATGTTTCATCAAATGTAAATGGTAGAAATCAAGAAGAGTTAGACTTGTCTAATTTTCTAAAAGGATTCCAAGATGTGTTCATCGATGATATCCCTATGGACTTACCTCCAAAACGAGGGTATGATGACCATCACATTGAGCTCCTTCCAGGAAGCTCACCACCTAACAAGCCTCCTTATCGAGTCTCACAAGCTCAACAAGAGGAGATCATGAGGCAAGCACAGGAATTGGTAGACAAAGGGATGGTGAGGCCTAGTTCCTCTCCCTTTTGCTCTCCAGTCCTTTTAGTGAAAAAGAAAGATGGTACATACTGTATGTGTGTGGACTATCGAGCACTAAACCATATCACTACCAAAAAAAAATTTCCCATGCCTCGGGTAGAAGATCTGTTTGATAAGCTAAAAGGCTCTACCTACTTTAGTAGGATTGACCTTAAGAGTGGCTACCATCAACTAAGGATAGTGGATGAAGATATCCTAAAGACCGCGTTTTGCACAACGTTTGGTCTTTATGAATATCTAGTCATGCCTTTTGGCTTGACTAATGCACTAGCTACGTTCAATCGTCTAATGGAGAAATTTTTTAGACCTTATCGTAAATTCACTGGAGTGTTCTTTGATGATATCATCATCTACTCCAAGTCTTTGGAGGAACATAAGCAACATCTCCAAGTAATTTTTCAAGCATTGAGGGAGAAAAAGCTTTCTCTCAACCAAAAGAAAAGTGAATTTTTCCTTCAAGAGATTCAATACTTAGGTCATATTATCTCTCAAGATGGTATCCGTATGGATCCATCGAAGTTAAAGGTAATAAAAGCATGGCCTAACCCAAGGAATCTATATGAGGTAAGAAACTTTATTGGTATGTGTGCATACTATAGACGCTTCATAGAAAAATTCTCTCAAGTAGCAAGACCACTACATGACTTAACTAAGAAGAACATTAAGTATGTATGGACTGCTAAGGAGCAAAATGCTTTTGATAAGCTCAAAGAGAAGCTTACTTCCCAACCAGTCCTCGTACTTCCGGATCTCTCAAAGCCATTTGAGGTCCAATGTGATGCTTGTGGTGATTGCCTTGGAGCAGTTTTGCTTCAAGAAGGGCATGCTTAGCATATGAGAGCCGACGGCGCAATACTGATGAACGACTCTTGGGCATTTATGAGGAAGATCTTTTAGCCGTTCTACATGCCCTAGACACATGGAAGCACTACTTATTGGGGACTCCATTCATTCTACGAACCGATCACCAAAGTCTCAAGTATTTCATGAAGCAAACCAAGCTATCCGACAAACAAATGAGGTGGGCAAATTTTCTTTTGCAATTTAATTTTCATATTACTCACATTGCTAGTAAGCACAATCAAGTGGCCGATGCACTTTCACGACGACCAAAAGTTAATGCGATGTCTATAGCTACTCACAATGATCTATCTTCAATGATAGATGAGTATGCTACTGACCCTGACTTTAGAGACATAATGTCAGCCCTTGCTTTTGGGAAGAAAGAGGAACCATTCACCTTGCAGGATGGTTATCTTCTCCACGGCAATAGGCTATGTGTTACACATTCCCTTCATGAGAAATTTATGTATGAATCCCATGCTCCTCCATATGCGGGGCATAGAGGTATTCAACCTACTCTCCGAGGAGTAGAGACATACTTCTATTGGCCTACCATCAAAGTGGACATACAAGAGTATGTTTCAAAATGTGTAGCATGACAAAAGACCAAGTATGCTAGAGCTGAGCTTGAGGCGGGAACCCGACCCAGCTTGAGGTGCTTGTCATGCTTGATGACTAAGGTACTTGAGATGCTTGATGATTGAGGTGCTTGATGATTGAGATGCTTGATATGCTTGAGATGCTAGGGTTGTACTTAAGGTGAGAACCCAACCCAAGCTTAAAGTGCTTAAGGGCCAGGCTTGTGGTGGGAACTGGGCCCATGCATGAGGGGCTTGAGGTGTCAAAAGGTCAAGATTCAATCCCTACAAGGAAGGGGCGAGCCGTACATGAGGGGGGATGAGAGAGAACACCCACACACTCACACAAGGCATGCATGGTACAAAGAAAGCAAAAGGGACATTTGTCCTCATGTTGCCCTCATGGTGTGCGTGAAGCCTATTGGTTGGCCACCCAAGGGGTCCAATGATAATTTAGGAGATTTAGTTAATTGATTTTGCATTTATCAAGTCCTCTCTCTCAAAGGGAAAAGGGGCCCACTTGTCCCAAGGCTACCCTTGCTGCTTGTAATGCCTCCTGCTTGTGATTGGCTAGGCTTGGAGGGGTCCAATGAGCTTCAAGCATGAGCTACAAGGGGGGATCGACCCAAGCAAGCAGAGGTTGAGAGCCTACACCAACACTCTTGGCTATGGAGTGCAAATCCAACCAAGAGCCATGCTTTAATGCTTAAGCTTGCCATCTCCTTCTTCTTCATTACTATGCTATTATGTATGCTAGCAAGAAGAGTTATGATAAGTGAGGAACTAATTCTTTCTCCTATGAAATGTTTCTTCTTCCTCTTCCCTACCCTCATTCCCTGCTAGCTCTCTCCACCTTCGAAGGTGTTTGAGGTCTTGGGATTGAGGCTTGGGATTAAAGTTTTCTTCAAGTTTATGTTATGCTTGTGATGCATGAAGGTTTCCATCTTCATTGCATCACCTAGGTCACAAGGAACACAAAGATTGTATTGTAACAAGTCTCTCTTGATGGGAGAAATCATAATACAAATGCCTATTGGAGGGATCAGCTCCACATAAATCTGATCCTCAACTGTTGTCATGTTCTCTAAATTTTCTCTCTTGCAAAAGTATTGTTCATGCCAAGTTAACTAATTGCTATAATTATGTTTCTATCTTCAAGTATGTTCACCCACTATGCTCACAAAGTCATTTCTCAAAAGTACTCTCATTAATTTTCGCTACTCTCAAGTTAAATAGGCCAATTCCATTACAGATGCTAACCCAATGCAAGTGTTAGTGCTGGACTCTATGATCAGCAGAGGGAACGGATTTACCTCTCTTGTTATCTATGTGCCTGTACTTGCTTCTTCTACTTCGTGTAGATGGAATCAATAGAACATATGTATGCCGACACTTGAGCCTCGCCTACTTACAATTTGACGAGATATGTTAGAGCATGGGCCATCCCATCTCTACATTCTCTCCTCCCTCTTCTTTGGCTTACTGATGCTAGCTAGGTTTATCTCGTCGTCGCATTCGTCTAGACAGGGTGTGGCTAATCTAGAGCCACCATTGGATGCAATGTCCTTCATGGATAGAGATTCCCCATCTTCAATTGTTGCACCTACTTTGCAATGACCCTAACCTTGTTGTTCCATAGGAATTCTCCATGTATTGCAGTGGTGCAGGAGGACCTATGTTCTCTTCTATTTAGTTGGCTATAGTTGTTATCTTTTGATGGAGTTTTCTTTGCTAGCAACATGGAAATGTTGCCTCTACATTGAGGAGTTTTCTGGTCCTCACTGAGCGTATTGAGTATGGAGTGTAGGTCATCAGAGGAGGTAGTTTTGAGTTGTATTTTTTGTACTCTCCATGTCCAATCCTGAGCTACAGGTAGACAAGTTATCACCACTCACAGAGGCTATTATGGAGTTTTGTTCACAAGTACGCCATATTCTCTCCTCAGTGATTATTGGTATTTAGGCTTGAACTTTGTGGTCTCATCATTATTGTCATTTCTAGGTTTATCTTATTGGGGATTCTTTTTTAGATTCCTTGGATGGAGTTTTGCTAGATGTTTGTGAAATTGTGATTTTTGTTGGGTGTGGTTTGGTTGACCAAGAGTGAGATTCTCTCTCTCATATTTTCTTTGTTTTTCTCCTTGATCATTTGATGTCTAGCTAAGAATCACCCTTTAATGAGTGAACCCAATCCATCTTGAAAAGATGTTTCCTTTTTTGGCCTACCCTTTTTCAAAATGAAAAAGAAGAGGATATTTTAAAAAATGAACAATTTTTAATTTTTTGAAAAAGATAAAGGTTACTCATTGCCAAGACACGCATGATGCAAGTAGATCTCCACAATTCTAATAAAAAGAAACATCATTCATTTAATGAACATTTAGCACTAGCTGTGGCTGCCTTGTGGATGGTTAATCTTCTCATTTTAAAATATAAGGAGATACACTACATTTTTTGGAGGCAGGCCTTGTGGTTTTATCACTTGCTTTGGAAGTGAAAAGGTCTCCTCACTTTTAGGCCTCTCCTCTCCTATCACAGCTCTCCCACGTTTCCCTTGAAAATAGAACTTTACTTTTTCTCTTTTAGGTAACAAGGGTGTGACTTTATGCATAGCTTTATCTAGCTTGCCCCCACTAGCACGTGGTGCAACCCGGCCCTAACTTTATCCCAAGTGGGCTTGACTTAGGGGTTGAATTTTGGAAGTTAGTACTAGTACATGCACCAAATGGCCATCTAATCTCAAGTAATGTCATTCATATCATCTCATCTCTTTTTGGCCTCCTAAAGGCCTTGGCACCTCAAGGGTGAAGGTCGTTCAATTTTGTTTGTTAGACAAGTGTCCCTAGGGGCTCTAAAAGTCTTAGCCTTTTAAATCTATAAAATGCTATTCTCTAAAGCCTTCATTCACCTTTTGGGCATGCTTGAAAATGACTTTACAGAACAATATATGAAGGTCGTACAATTTTGTTTGTTAGACAAGTGTCCTAAGGGTTTCTAAAAGTCTTAGCCTTTTAAATCTTTTATATGTTATTCTCTAGAGCCTTCATTCACCTGTTGGGCATGCTTAAAAATGACTTTAGAGAACAATATATTCATAGGAAATATGTCTATATGATTTTGGGTTGATTTTTTGAGTAAGAATCTAAGTGAGATATCGTTTTGTCGAAGGGAGGAAATAACAAGCAAAGTCAGAGAGAGGTCGAAAATGGTGGGTAACAAACCAATTGGAGGTGGGAGTGACCTGAGGGTTGACAAGAGAGGCTACATCATAGAGCTAGGAGAAGGAACCTGCATTTTTTTATATGTTTGTGCTCCCATTTCACACAACGAACAACTTGCAGGTGGAGTGGCTCAACTCGAAGATCTCTCTCACTTAGTGAGGTCGTGAGTTCGAGGTCTTCACTTTGTGGTGCTTATTTGAGATGTACCAAGCTTGAATTGCTAAATTGAAGTGGATCTACAAAGATTCGATCTAATGAGAGTAGAAAGAGCGACTTTGATCCCATGATGTGAGGAATTGATAAAGGGTCCTTTCATTTAAGGATCGTAAAGAATTTCATTTGATTAAATTGTTTAATTGTTTTCTATGCTTATTAAATCATGTTTCTTATTAAAAAATCATTAAAATATTTTGTTATTTAAAATTTTAATGTGTCTTTTTATTTTATTGTTTATAATTTTTTCACAAAATGTGAGAATTACCAATTTTTTTAATTTTATTATATCCTGTGCCTATTAGACCTACCTTTTTCTATGAAAACATTAAACTTTTCTTTTGTTTCAATTTGGCAATGGGTCCCTTTAATCTTTTTATTACATATAAATTGTCACAAAATGTGAGTCTTACCAAATTTTTTAATCGTATTATATCCTATGCGTATTAGACCTACCTTTTTTCTTTTTTTTCAAAACCCACAATCAACTGGTGAATATATTATAAAACCAAAAAATTACATTATCATACGTGCTCAACACGAGCCACGAATCCCAAGTATTACCAACAGGGACACCAACCATACAACATATCAATCATCACAAGGTTGACACCAACCTAACTCGGACTGCCATCCCAAATCAAGGTTGCCCTCAAGATGATGACCACAACCGACAGTTGACCGAACCAGACCCTAAAGACAAAACCATACATCCACACAAGGGTTCCGCCACCATAGCAAGTTCCCTGTCAGCACCCACCACAATGCCCATGGTTGAGTAGCACAAGGTTGCATCACAATAACTGGCTACAAGGGGAGCCACCCCCCCACCGCCCCCCCCACCGACATAGATTCGGTTTAGACATAGATTCAGCTGGAAAGGGAGCCACCCATACCTACATACCGACAATAAAATCCAACAAGCCAGGGATGCCACCAAGATGGGTGAGTTGCCACCTCAACCCTACCTGTCCACAAATCTGTCAAAAAAGGAGTTGTTAGAGCAACACCAAAGCGAGACAAAAAGGGGGATGCGCCACCAGAAACAACTGACACGAGCTCCAAACATTGTTCCAACAACACATAGGCCTATGAAGCAAGTCACCACATGTAATGGAAATGGCCTATGAACTTTGAGAATAACGGAATTAAGAGAATTAGAGGGAACATTTTTGCGAGACTACTTTGAGAGCATAGAGTGTGAACTTAATTGACAGTAGCAACATAATCATAGTACTTAGTTAACTTAGCATGAACAATACTTTTGCAAGAGAGAGAGTTTAGAGAACTTGACAACAATTGAGAACCGGATTTATGTGGAGCTGGTCCCCCCTCCAATAGGCATTTGTATTATAGATTCTCCCATTAAGAGAGACTTGGTACAATACAGTCTTTGTGTTCATTGTGACCTAGGTGATGCAATGAAGATGGAAAGCTTCATGCATCATGAGCATAACATAAACTTTATAAAAATCATTAACTATCCCAAGGCCTCAAACACCTTTGAAGGTGGAGAGAGCTAGCGAGGAATGAGGGTAGGGAAGAGGAAGAAGAAACATTTCATAGGAGAAAGAAGTAGTTCCTCACTTATCATCACTCTTCTTGCTAGCATACATAATAGCATAGTAATGAAGATGGAGAAGATGGCAAGCTTAAGCATTGAAGCATGGCTCTTGGTTGAATTTGCATTCCATAGCCAAGAGGTCATCACAAACATAATCTTAAGCATGCATACTATTTAAATTTGTGCACAATAAAAAGAGAACTAGTCTTATAAGACAAAAACATTGGTCATTCAAAAGAAATTTGTATATTTCCTTACTCTAAGGTAGCATTGTAAGCATTGACAAGGCTCATACTATCCTTAAGTTGTATTCCTTGCATCCATCTGGCATCTTCAAAAGGATAATTTTTACACTTAATAAGATACCGTTGGATAATCTTACCATGTTGTAGTACCTTGTCTTCATGCCGAAGGATAGCTTCGGGTTGTAGCACCTCTTCTTGGTGTTCGATTTTGGGAGGGTCTTCAATAATTGGTTCAATTGGTGGCTCTCCTTTGTAGAGCTTAAGTAGGCTCACATGAAAAGCATTGTGTATGAGGCAATGGTTGGGCAACTTGAGTTGATAAGCCATCTCATTGATTGACTTCAAGATTTGAAAAGGACCATAGTATCTTTTTGCTAATTTAGCATAATACTTTTGAGGCCAAATGATGCAAAAGCTATACCTTGAAAATGGGTTTACAAGAAGAAATTTACCTCAGGTGATCCAAATCCAAAGTACAAGGCTAGACTTGTAGCCAAAGGGTTCAAACAGCAAAAGGGAGTCGATTTTGATGAAATCTTCTCGCCTGCGGTCAAGATGACAACGCTTAGAACCTTACTTGGTCTTGTAGCGATTGAGGACATGGAACTTGTCCAAATGGATGTGAAGACAACATTTCTTCACGGCGATCTTGATGAGGATGTTTACATGTAGCATCCTGAAGGGTTTGTTCAGGAGAATGCATCTCGTGAGGAGCTAGTATGTAAGCTCAAAAAGACACTTTATGGCTTAAAGCAGGGTTCAAGGCAGTGGTATCATAAATTTGATGCATGTATGAGGTCTCATGGATATAAAAGGAGCGAAGAGGATCACTGCTTGTACACAAGAAAGCTAGATGATGGCTCGATGATCATTCTAGTTTTGTATGTTGATGACATGCTTATAGCTGGGAAATCCATTGCGAAAATTTTCAACTTGAAGAAAACACTTAGCAATAATGTTGCAATGAAAGATTTGGGGGATGCTACACACTTTCTTGGCATGCGAATCAAAAGAGATCGCAAACGTCGTATTCTTGAGTTATCTCAGGAAACATACATTGAGAAAGTTTTGCAGCATTTCAATATGCAGGGGGGGAAAGCATTGAGTACCCCAATGCAGGCTGTCTTGAAACTCAACAAGGAAGATGCACCCAAATCTGATGCTAAGAGAGCAGAAATGGCTAAGGTACCATATTCTTCGGCAGTGGACAGTCTCATGTATGCTATGGTGGCCACAACACCAGACATTGCTTTTGAAGTGGGAGTGGCGAGCCGATATATGACAAATCCTGGCAGCAAGCATTGGGAAGCAGTGAAGCACATTCTTAGGTACCTCAAAGGTACGATTTGCAGGTGTTTACGCTTTGGGAGTAGTGATACATCCATCGTGGGTTATGCAGATGTAGACTATGCGGGTTGTGTCGACAATAGAAGATTGCCATCTAGCTATGTCTTCATATTTGCTGGAGCAGTAGTATTTTGGAGGTCATGTCTTCAAGATTGCACATCGTCTTCCACTACGAAAGCAGAGTATGTTGCATTGTCGGATGCAAGTAAAGAGGCTGTATGGTTATCTCGCTTAGTCAAAAATCTTGGCATTGATGAGACTCCAGTGATATATTGTGATAGTTAGAGTGCTCTTGCATTGGCAAGGAATCCCGTGTTTCGCTCCAAATCGAAACACATTGAAGTCAGGTATCATCTCGTGAGAGATTTCTTGGTCAAAAAGCTCATTGGTTTGGTCAAGGTACACACTGATGACAACCCAGCAAATGCTTTGACGAAGGCTTAGCTTTGGAGCGGTTTACACATTGCAATGAGTTGATGGGTATAGGTTGAAGCCACTAGATTGCTTCAGGGTTGTACATACCAGGTCACTTGGGCTGCGTTGTCCTTCAAGCGGGAGTTTGTTGGGATTCAGGCCAACTGGCCGGACATCCCACTTACTACTAACCCATCTACTAACTTAACCATTATATACTTATTCTTTAATACAACAGAGTAAGGAGCTGCAACATGATAACGTTGCTATGCGCTCCACCCAAAGCAGGCCTCTCTCTCTCTCTCTCTCTCTGCTCTTGCACTTGTACTCGCACACGCTTCCTGCGGCACCTTCAAGATATAGTCGCTGAAATTGTTCAAGATAAAAAAGAAGAACATCATCCTCCAGATACATCCTAGCTACAGGAGCTTGCTGATGTCTTAGTCTCTTGTTTAGTGTGATGAGCTGTAATGAATGTGGCTCATCACCTTTTAGAAACTCAGTCACAACTTTACCTTTCCCCTTCTCATCCGAACTGTTCTGTGATTGGTGTACTAGTGAATTCCCAGTGTTGCTGGGTTATTGATCTCCAGCCTACTGATCACTTGACTGTTGACCCCTGTACTGGTCTGGCTGGTCTGTATTGGGCTGATTTCCCCCTGTGGTCCTTGATCCACCAGCACTAGATCCTGAAGGTGGAGATGGAGCAGAGTCATCATCATCATGTCTTTCTGCTGGTTCATCCTCCTTCTCTTCCTCTTCTGCTGCTTTATCATCATCCTCATCGAAGTTGTTCTGCTGTTCAATATAGTCCAGGATAGCTTGATTTGCCAAAGCACTGTTGTATTCAAAAATTTTATCCTGCAAATCACTCTGCCTTGTCTCCATGAGCGCCTTCAGATTATCTATATTGAAAACAACATTTCCCTCTGGATTCAGTATCTCAGCCAAATTATTATAGATATATCTTTCAGTTAAAGTGGATTTCAATGCAATGTGGCTGGTCAGCAATGAGTTGAAATCAACTCTCTTCATTCGCAGCATGGTTTCGAATCTATCAGCAGCTCTCTCAGCCTCTGCCTTTTCTTCTTTAAGCATCCTCATCTCAGACTCCATCTTTGACAACTTATTTTCTAAATTCTAAATGGTCCTAGCTGATTGATTTTCAAGGACACTGTGTTCCTCTATCCTACTCCAACTTCAAGCAGGGATTGTGCTCCTCTATCCTACTCCAACTTCTCAACTTGCTACTCAGTCTCCCTCAATTCGGCCTTTAACTTGGTCAATTCATCATTAGACACTGAGGCATCCAACATTTGTCCTATAGCATTAACAATTGTGTCCAGGACGACTAAATAAGTACTGAACAACCATCATTCACCATTGTTGGGTCACATGCAACTGTCTCATAAACTGTCATAGGAGACATATAAGGTAGTGTAGCATAATCAGGTTTGTGCAGGAGTAGGTGTCCTTTGAGAGGATGAGTCTGCAACTGTTGTGATCGGTCCTTCTTGATTAAAGTCAAAGCCCCTTCACTGTAAGGGATGGAAACTTTACCAAGTGGACTTGAAGGTGCTGGTCCTTTTCCCTTATCAGTCTGACCCACTGGCTGCTCAGCACTGGTCCTGTCTGACTGGTCTTTCTTGCATTGGTGGTCGCTGATCTTTGTCCTACTTGCTGGCTGGTTCCACCAATGGTATGGATTGGAGGCTGGTCTGGCTGGTCAGCTGAAGTCTGGTATGCTGTAGTCTTTTCAACAGACACTGTTTTGATCTGACTTTCTAGTTGCTTAAGGAGAGCACTTCTTTTGGCCAGTGTAGTTTTTGGTCTTTTAGAACTACCAGTTTCCTCTTGCGTGGCCTTCCTCTTTTGTCCAGTGAGAGCTAACTGGTTATCTGGGGCTTCTTTATCTGATGATAAATCCACATTGTTAGTTACTGGAAAGGGCTTCTAGCTCCAAGCCATCCTTACCTAGTTATGAGCGTCCAGAGAAGTTGCCCAATAAAGGAACTGCCAAACATACCAAGCTTTGAAAAAATTTTGGGACTTCAACTTAGCAGTCTGCTGAAGCACATTATGTGACAGAATCTGACATAGATTTATTGAAACTGTGGCATCCAATCTTTTTGCCAGTAGCATAGCAAACAATTTTTCTGACACATAAGTTGGGTTGTTTTTGAGACTCACAACTTCAGCCATAAAGCGGTAAGTGACGGGAATGTCCAGAACCGCTACTGGAACCCCTTACTCACTGGCTTTGTGTTTATTCTTGGCAACATCATCTTCGTTTAGAGCTGCACTGATCTGTTCTGTTGTTGCCACATATGGCTTTGGCTCATTTGGCATCTTGAATGCAAAAGCAATTTTTTTGGTGTTACCGACACTTTCCTACCATATACCATAGCACTTCCTTCATCAACATGATGGAATCAAGAACTTGTCTAATGATAGCTGTGTCAAACTCAATTCTTGTGGCTTGCACAACCACATGCAAATCCCACAGTCGGAGTAATGCCTCGGCTTGCTCAGTAAACACATACCGCTGTATTTTACTGTGAGGGATAAGTGGAAGAGAATCTTTTGCAGCAACAATAAGTGCTTGGGTTTCCTCTATAGTTTCCTACATCTTTTCTGACATTTTCTTCCTACCCATACACTGTGAAGATGATGACTTAGTAGTAGAAGAAGAAGAGGACTTACTTGAATCTTCAAACTCGTATCCTGGTGTGGCTCGTAAAGATAGACAGCAATCAATAGTTTTCTCAGACGAAGAAGTTTGTGGTTGCAGTGACGAAACTTCAGAGCTCAGCGATGGCGAATGGATAACAGTAGGCAGACATGACGCAGGAGATTTACGAGGAAAAATGCCTACTCGCCTTACTATTATACGCGTTCGTGCCATAAAAGCTCCACTACTTACCGTTCCTAGAGTCCTGTGCACTGCAAATGACGTGGCACACATGCATTGGCTAATACTCTCCATCTTCTCTGAATGATTATTACTGATAGTCTAACTGAGCCTTTTTCCCATAAAAACTGATATTGGTCTTGACTATTGATTCTGGTACTGACATGGTGTTGTCGTACTGTGACTTTTCTAACCTTTTGACTGGCTCTGGAACTAGCTGTACATGAAAAAGGTTTAAAATAGTTGATTCTGGAATTTCTTGGTCTTCAGTTCCCAGAGTATCAGTACCCTTATCCCTAGAAGTCTCTTTGTCTTCTGAATAATAGAGCTTGATTTTGGCCCCATTATATACCCCTGGCAACAATAATCCAGATAAATCTTTCAATCTTATTGTGCCATTGGAGAACACCCAATCAACTTCATATGGACCTGCCCAAGCTATCTTTAAGTTTGGTATAGGGCCTAGTTTTGATTGATATAGTGGAACCAAATCTCCTTTCTAAAACTCCCTGACTTTGATTCGTCTGTCATGCCAATGTTTCCTTCTTTGCTGAACAATTTCCTGTTCCAGCATAGCCCGCTGCCTTAACTCATCCAGCTGTGTTAACTCCTCTAGTCTTTGTTTCAGATTGTGATTGAAATCTAACCCATACTCGACTGCCATCCTGAGACTGGGTATAACAATTTCCATAGGCACAATAGCTTCAGTGCCATACGCCATTCTAAATGGTGTCAATCCCGTAGTGACCTTATAAGTTGTTCGACATGCCCAAAGAGCAGTTTGAAGTTTCAAATCCCACTAATGTGGCTCTTTCTGCACAATCTTAGTGAGAATAGTCTTGACAGTCTTGTTGCTGCTTTCGGCTTGCCCATTGCATCTAGGATAATATGGTGTTGATTTCCGATGCTTGACTAAAGCATATCCATGAGAATGTCCATAGTGTCATTTATAAAGTGCGTACCTTGGTCGGACACAATCTCCACAGGACATTCATATCAACAAACAATTTTTTCAAATAGAAACATAGTAGTGGATTTTGCTGTGTTGTCGGGAAGAGCCTTAGCTTTTACCCATTTGGTCACATAACAAGTGGCCATCAAGATATACCTATTCTTCCTTGAAGTAATTTTCTTGAAGGGACCCATAAAATATAGACCCCATTTCATAAAAACACCCAGTGGTTGAACTAGTGTTAGAGGAGTCATATCTGTTGCGTGGGTCTGCCCATTCTTTGGCATATATCACAAGTTTTACAAAAGCTTTTGACATCAGATATTAAAATCTGCCACCACAATCCAGCTTGCAGAATCTTTTTGGAAGTAATATCAGTAGACAAATGTCCCCTAGAATCCCCATTATGTGCCTCTGAAATAACTTGCATTGGTCCCTCCATAGGCACACATTTGTGAAGAACCCCATCAACTCCCAATCTGTAAAGTGATCCGCCAATGATGGTCAACTTTAGACTCTTAATAATCAGAGCCTTCTTCTGATTCTGAGTCCAGTTGTCTGGGAATCCTCCCTTAGAAAGAAACTGATATACCTCATACAATTCTGGATCAATTGATTCTGTAGCTATTAATTGAAATAGTTTTGCATCCACTGGCTCATCTCTTAAAGACACCTCAAAGTAGCCATACGTACTCCTGGACAGGAAATTAGCACCACAATGGTTTTTGTCGAGCTTATGGAAAATACGAAATTCAAATTCCATCAGGAACATCATTCATCGTATCAGTATGCCTTGAATAATGACTTTATTAATAAAAAATAATAAGGCCTGATGATCCACATAAAAATGAAATAGCTTGCTTAGCAAATAATGTATAAATTTAGTAGCACTAAAAACGATCCCTAAGGCTTCTCTTTCAGTAGTTGTATACCCTTGTTCAGCCTGACTGAACTTGCGACTGGCAAAGTATATTGGATAATCAGTTCTTCCTTCTGGCTGAGCCAGTATTACTCCCATCCCCAATCCTGAAGCATCGTCACGTACATGAAAAATGACATCCCAATTTGGTTGTCGAAAGACTGGCTTACTGATAATAGCATTCTTTAAATTCTAAAAAGTGTCCTCACATTCAGCAGTAACTTGTTGGTCTTCTTTGTAAGTTCATACAAAGGTAATGCCTGGGAAGAAAACTTGTGCACAAATCTTCTATAAAAATAGATATATCCCAAGAAAGAGCTTAACTCTGAGACATTTTGAGGCACCTTGGCCTGTTGGACACACTGGATCTTGTCATTGGCCATTTCTATACCATTCCTGGACACTACATGTCCCAGTAGCTGTCCTTTCCAAACTAAGAAAGCAGACTTGAATGGGTTCAAATAGATCCGCTTTTCTTGAGAGCACTGAAAAACCATTTCAAGAAAAAGTAAACGCTTCTCCTCTGTTGAATATATAGTGAATCATCCATAAATATGGCAAGGAATTTGTGAAGAAATTCACTGAATATTTCCATCATACATTGTTGAAAAGTGGCTGGTGCATTGCAAAGACCGAATGGTATCACCATATACATAAATGGTCCCCACTCAGTAATAAAAGTGGTTTTACTCCGGTCTTCCTCAGGAGCAATCTGTAATTGGTTATAGCCACTATAACCATCCGTAAAGCTATACATCTCATATCCTGCAATTGGTTATAGCCACTATAACCATCCGTAATGCTATACATCTCATATCCTGCATTTTCATCAAGCAACATACCCGTGAAGGGTAATGGAAAGGGATCCTTAATTGTTTGAGTGTTCAGCTTCCTATAATCCACATACACTCTAAGTTTTCCATTCTTTTTGGGTACCACCACAATACGGAACAACCAGTCTCATTACTAGCTACTTCAATAATGAACCCAGCCTTTAGAAGGTTATCAATCTCTTCCTTGACCTTCTTAGCTTAATTTGGATTCATTCGGTATCGCTGCAGCCATACTGGTCTGGCATCTGGTTTCAATGGTATTCGATGTTGACATACCTCTGGATCTACTCCTTTAAGATCAGTATGTTCCCGTGCGAACACGTCCTTGTACTGCTGGAACATATGTCGGGCCTTCTCTTTCATCTTAGGATTCAAATGTTTGTTGACCTTGATCAATCTAGGATTTTCCTCAGAACCTAAATTCCATTCCTCTATTTCTTGATCATCTGGAAGTAACCAGCTAGGCCCTCCGCCCTTTCTCTTGGTTGAATCCTCAGTGTAATCCCAAGACGATCCCCTGAGCTCTAAACTGCTATTCTGATTTTCAGTAACTTCTTCAGAGTGTGTTTGTTCAGAATCCACTGGTGCACTGGAATCAATTGGTTCTTCTGGCCTTCTAGTCAACTGAACTGGCCGTTCTCCAAAGTTTTGCTCAGTGAACTGGTCTGGAAATTGCTTCGTTTGATTTTCAGCCCGATCTTTGTCCAGTATCACTGCATTGAGATCTATCTTGGTTAAGGGAAAAATATTCATTGATGCCAGCATTCTCTCAATTTTCTTCACCTTATACTTCTGGCAAAGCTCTTTGGGTCGCAACTCCTTTCTCCAGCTCCTAGTGTTGTTCGTCTGAATCTGAATTCTGCTACTACTGGCACTTTGTATTGTCAGAGTCTGATTAGCATAGTCGTGAACAACCTGTGCCGTTTGCAGCCATGGGCGCCCCAGTAATATCCCATATGCACCTTGCACATCTAATACTAGGAACCTACTTTTGAACTTTTCTTAAGTAACTAGTTAGGCCCTTCGTCCTTTCTCTTGGTTGACTCCTCAGCGTAATCCCAAGACGGTCCCCTGAGCTCTGCAATGCTATTCTGATTTTTAGTAACTTCTTGGAAGTGTGTTTGTTCAGAATCCATTGGTGCACTGGAATCAATTGGTTCTTCTGGCCTTCCAGTCAGTTGAATTGGTCGTTCTCCAAAGTTTTGTTCAGTGAACTGGTCTGGAAATTACTTCTTTTGATTTTTAGCATGATCTTTGTCTAGTAACACTGCGTTGAGATCTATCTCGGTTAATGGAAAAATATTCATTGCTGCCAGCATTCTCTCAATTTTCTTCACCTTATACTTCTCGCAAATCTCTTCAGGTCGCAGCTCCTTTCTCCAGCTCCTAGTGTTGTTCGTCTGAATCTGAATTTTGCTAACTGGCACCTTGTATTGTTTGAGTCTTATTAGCATAGTCATGAACAACCTGTGCCGTTTGCAGCCATGGGCGCCCCAGTAGCATCCCATACGCACCTTGCACATCTAATACTGGGAACCTAGTTTTGAACTTTTCTTTGCCCACTCTTATCTGCATACTCTCTATCATACCAGTTGCCTGCACTACTCGATGGTCCGCCATTCGAACTTTGAAAGGTGCGAGTTTCAGATTTGTAATTCCCATCCTTTGCTGAAGATGTGCCCCCAGGATGTTTACTCTTGCTCCTCCATCCAGTATTACACTAGATAATGGCTCCCACTGTTTCCTAACTTTATAATCTACCTGGACCACCGGCAGTTCATCATCTCTGACAGTAGCCAAGTCAACCGTTCTGGCTTCCGCTTCAGCCTTCCTCCACTATCTGATGAAATTCACTGCTTCAAGCAAAGTTTTTCTAATGTCCTCTAACTCCACCGTGAGGATATGAATTCTGTCACAAATCTTGACATGAATTTCCTCCCTCTCACGATCTGAGACATTTACTATCCCAAGCCTCAGTCCTAAGGCCTCAACTCCTTTGAAGGTGGAGAGAACGAGCGGGGAATGAGGGTAGGGAAGAGGAAGAAGAAACATTCCATAGGAGAAAGAAGTAGTTCCTCACTTATCATCACTCTTCTTGCTAGCATACATAATAGAATTGTAATGAAGGTGGAGAAGCTGGCAAGCTTAAGCATTGAAGCATGGCTCTTGGTTGGATTGTCATTCCATAGCCAAGAGTGTTGGTGTGGGCTCTCAACTTCTCAACAAGCTTGGAGAAGGAGATGGAGTTCCTCTACTTTCACCAAGTGAGAATCCTTGAAAAAAATGAGTGTGTGAGAGCTGTATACACCTCAAGCATACCCCTTGCTTTCTTTGGGCGAGCCCCCCTTTTTGCTCAAGCTTGAAGCTTATTTGGACCCTCTCCCCCTAGCCAATCACAAGCACCATGCATTTTAAGCACATGGGTAGTCTTTGGACAAGTGTCCTCCTTACCCCTTAGAGAGAGAGAGAGAGCTTGAAATATCTAGATATTTGTCTAATTGAACTAGAAGCTCATTGGATCCCTCTTTAGCGCAGCCAATAGGATTCAAGCACAACATGTGGCTAAGCATAGGGAGAGTGTGACATGTGTCCATGTGCCCCTTGAGAAAGGGTGTGCCCTTTGTGTGAGTGGGAGGTTAAGTCAAAGATTGAATGCACAACTTGGTGGCCAACTCCGTTGATATGAAGTTGTGAATTGAGCCAGGGTCACGAGCCAAGGTCAAACAAGATGAAGGTATCATGCTCCCTTAACTTTCCCCAAGCATAGGAGAGAGGCGATCCTTTGCAATGAGCATCCTCTTTTGGAGCTTCGATGGTGGAAGCTCTAGGAGTCTCATTGCGAGCGTTTCTCTTGGGGCAAGAACGATAGCCATGTTCTTGCTCCCCACACTTAGAACATTTATGGTCCTTGCAAAAAGCTTCAAGCTCTTCAGGAGAGACTTTGTTTCTACCTTTGTAAACTCCCTTCTCCTTGGACTGATTGTTGTTTTTGTTGTTGGAATCGCCTTGGGAAGAATTTTGGGCATTGGCTTTACCCTTTGCATGACTTTTGTCTTGTTTTCCATGGGCTTGACATTCCGTCTAGCCCCTTTTTGGAAATTGATGTGCGAAGCAACCATGGTGTGGTGGATTACTTTGGTAATAGAGCCAGACCGTTGAGAGTTGACATACTCGGTCATCTCTTCAGGTAATCTCGCATAGAATTGTTGCTTTTGCTCGGTGAAGTCTATCTTTTGAAAGACAATAGCCTTGAGGTGTAAATCCCAAACGTTATCTACATATTTGTGGATAGACTCATGAGAGAGAAGATTCAAACTATGCCATTCGGTAAGCACTTTGTCCTTTGCATTGCTTACAAGGAATTACTTCATGATGGAAACTCGTAGAGTTTTTCCATATCTTTGGGGCTTCGCCATTGCCACAAAGGCTAGCCCACCATTGACGAGCCGATTTCTGATGGTGCATAGCTACATGGTGTAGCTTGGAGGACTCCATGAAGCCCTTGTCTCCAAAGGCCACATCAAATTGCTGGATGAAGGCCAATACTTTGTCGGTAGCACCAAAGGTACCATCAAAGGTGAGGAAAGAGATACTCTTTCCTCCATCTTTGAACTTCTTGAGCTTTTGTGACCTTTGCCATGCAGGGTATGATTTGCAATGTCCTCCCCTCTTGTATTCTCTAGGAGAATAGCCATAGCTTTCTTCGAAAGAGGAGGAAGGTGAAGAAGGAGGAGAAGAGGGTGACTTATTTCTTGCCCTTTTCTTCCTTTGTTTCCTCTCTTCCCTTTTGAAGTGACAAGGAGAAGGACTGTGGGTTGACCGTTTCCTCTTGGGAGGAGTTGGCCACTGTCTAGACCGACGTCTTTGTGAAGCCACAACTTCAGAGGAACTTAGGGATTCATTACTTTCTTGTTCTTTGGATTCCTCCTCTCGTTTGGGAGAGAATATTCTTTTGGGGGTCTCATCAAGAGACCTCCTAAGCTCTCTCTCCACTTGGAGAGGAAGGGAAATCCCATAAGCATGAAGTTGTTGAGTAACTTCGGCTTTCAAAGCAGGGTTGCCCATAGCTTGTTGCAACCTAGTAGCAAGATAATTGACAAACATGGGGGCATCATCATTAGCACCTTCATGTGCAAAATCAAAGTTATCAATGTTAATTCTACTCTCTTGGTTATTGTCAGCCATGTTAACAGAATGTGTGTGTTTACTTAGTGTATTCTTTGGCAATTCAAAACCTTAGTTGCTACTCCTCTTAGCCTTTGAAAATCAGCACTCAAGTATCTACACCCATGGCTCAAATTGGTTAATTATAGAGAGTGGTGAAGTGGGTCTAATATTGCAGAATGACCGAGGGATAGCTCCTTTCAGACTTCTTATGGCTCAATAATGGTAGAGCCCTAAGAAAGTCTAAAAAGACCCCATTATTAAGACCAAAGCTCCAGAGATGTGCACCGTATCCCACATAGTATAGTGGGCTCAACAAAATCAATAATAGATCCCAGTCCCACTTACCCTAATATAATTAACAAAATCAACCATTAATAGGCTACTTAAGGACCTCTCTTCTTAAGAAATAAAAGAGAAACCAAATGCTCTGATACCAATGTAATGGAAATGGCCTATGAGAATAGCGGAATTAAGAAAATTAGAAAGAACATTTTTGTGAGACTACCTTGAGAGCATAGAGGGTGAAATTAATTGACGGTAGCAACGTAATCATAGTACTTAGTTAGCTTGGCATGAACAATACTTTTGCAAGAGAGAGAGTTTAGAGAACTTGACAACAATTGATGACCAGATTTATGTGGACCTGGGGCATTTGTATTATACATTTTCCCATTAAGAGAGACTTGGTACAATCAATCTTTGTGTTCCTTGTGACCTAGGTGATGCAATGAAGATGGAAAGATTCATGCATCACGAGCATAACATAAGCTTTGTAAAAAGCATTAACTATCCCAAACCTCAGTCCCAAGGCTCAAACACCTTTGAAGGTGGAGAGACCTAGGGGAATGAGCGTAGGGAAGAGGAAGAAGAAACATTCCATAGGAGAAAGAAGTAGTTCCGCACTTATCATCACTCTTCTTGCTAGAATACATAATAACATAGTAATGAAGATGGAGAAGATGACTCCTCTCCTTCTTGCGCTTCCTACTCCCTCCCCGGTTGTCACATTGCAGTTGCGTATGTTGCATTGCAATCGTAGGTAAGAGCTCTACACATTGACATAAACACATCACAGTAATTCGTAGTTTTTGGCATTGCCGACCGCGACCTACCGCGACCTAATTTCATCATAATTAAGAATTTACACTTTCAAATCAAAAACTAAGCATAGGCGGGTATTGGGACATCATTGTTAAGCATTTAGATGCATTCTGGGTCAAAAACGACTAGGTCACAAATCCATTCTGTTAATAATCTTGATTTTGAAACTGGACCTAAAGTGGGGTTTGAGACCATAAGCATGTGTGCTTAGGTCTTATAAACATGTCCTAGAAGTTTCGTTACGTTTGGATGTCATTTGATGCTGTAACGGATGTGATTTGTTTGTCGATGAGCGATTAGCTTTTGGTGATTTCAGTCACTTGAGTGTAGCTTGAGTTAGATGCGAGTTGTTAGTTGTTTTTCGAGAGATTGACAACCTCTTGTAGCCTCTATGCACTAGTCGAGTCAGCTTCGTCCCATGGATTGACAATTTAATCGTGGTTCTCGCTAATACTGCAATAAGATAGGATGGTGAGGTAAGACATGCGTCCCATATTTGGCACCGTTGCCGGGGATCGAAGAGACCTAAACTAGGGAGAAACACAAGCATCTTGTGAAGTTATCCTTTAACTTCGTCTAAGATCGCGTAGAGTTCAAAACTTTCTTTTAGAAACCGCAAAGCCTAAGATTGTCATTTTTTGATGTGTAGAGGTAGCTTGGAAGTAATCGTACTTGCTGAGTGCCTTTAGGATTGTAGGATTGTAGAAATAGATTAGGATTTTGAGGATGATTGGTAGACGAGACAAGTCTTAAGATCAATGCTCGGAAAACCATAAAAGACAAGAAAACGAGTGTTTGTGGACACTTTCCACAACCCCATTGCATGAGAATCTAGGAGTAGGGTAAGTAGGATCCGAGGTGGATTTCAAAACATTGCTCTCTCTCAAAGAATCATTGTGAGTTGTTATTGGAAGTTGCAGAATTTCAGGTGTACAACTAGAAATAACACGGAAAGACTCGAAACCACTCAATCCGACTGGAGAGTAAGCATAAAAGTTGTTTGAACCAGTTGGTAAGCTCAAGGACACTTCGAGGTAAAAATTTCAAGAGTTGGCCAAAACTCATATTAATTACTTTTTCTTGACATTTTAGGCCAAATGAAGTTTTGACTTGATTCATAGGCTTAAAAAAGACTGTCCATTGAAAAATTGCAAAAATTGGTTCATTTTAAGCATGAAGTAAATAATCACGATTATTAACTTTCAGCTCAGATTTGACCAAGGTTCATACCATTGACTCATTACATGTGTACGAACAACTTTTGTAAAGGCACAAAAGATTTGGATCACCAAACTGGCAAAAAACTAAAGTTTGTACTGACTTTCTGAATCTTGAGTGTAAATTGAGAAAAAATTTGTCCAAACTTGTTGAAATTTGATTCATAGGCTTATATTGATGTGATAAACATGTGTACATACTCAATTGACCAAAAAGATGCAAAAAGTTGCCAGGTGTAAATAATCGTGATTATTTACATCTGCCCCATTTTTCAACTTTTTTGACCAAGTCATCATACCACTAGTTTTACCATGTTGTAATAAGCCCACAAACCAAATTTGGTAAGATTTGGATCACTGGATTGAAAATTGTGACCATATTTGCAAAGTTAGTCTGCGGAAAGAAAATTGATGACCATTTGACCAAAAATTGTATAAACTTGATGAAACTTGGCTAGAGATTTTAACTTGAGGTGCTTAACAGATTTGTGTCAAAGTTGGGACAAAAATGTACAAAAATTTAGCTGGAGTAAATAATCGCAATTATTTACATCTGCTTCAAAACTTGAAAATTTTACAAATTTGAGTATACCACAAGGTCAAGCATATCAAGTAGACCCCACAAATCAATTTTGGTGAAATTTGGATCACAAAAGTGAGACTTAAGCTAGATTCTTGAAATCAGAGTCTGCGGACACAAAACAATTGATAAACTTGATCAGATTTTGTCCAAACTTGTTGAAACTTCTCCAGGGACTTTAACAGGTTGTATACTTGCCAAACCAAGCCAAAAAGTGCAAAAAACTAGCAAACGCAAATAATCGTGATTATTTATTATTGCTACCCAAGGACATCAGTTTTGACTTCTGAACTTGTAAAGTGTTAGTCCAGCATAATACAAAGCCATCGGGCAATTTGGGTTCAATCGGATTAAAATTGGTACATGTTACTCAGTTTCCAGTTGCAGATTAATCTTTGATTTTTTGCTAAAGTCGAATCTGAAAGTCAATTGCTGACTCCCATAGCTTGATTTGAAGTAATACACATAGACCAATCACGACAATTAGTAAAAACTCTACTGTCATTAAAGAAGAATAGCTAACTTGATCAAATTTGTATAGAAATCAGGTTGCAGACGAGGAATCAGCAATTCGATAGAGGTTGCAATCAAGTCAAGTGGAAATTGATGACAAGTCAATCCAAAGGTAAGTACTCTAACCAGGGCTTCATAAATCTATATGAACCTTAGATCTGGTCGTGTACTAGAAAATCAAGGCATACTCGGAGAAACCTCCAGTAGAGTATTCACCAAAGAAAGCGTGAATCAAGGCAATTTCTTGCACACAATCCTTGAAGAAGTCTCATACACTTTTTCAGATTCAACATCTGAAATGTCTTCTTACTCAACTCACTCAGAAACCGGAACGACAATGCGCTATAAGCATATACTCTCTTTTTTAAGACTAACCGCCATGGAGCCCAGGTTTACTTGGACCCTAACGAGGAGTATGCTATTCGCATTGATGACCATGGTATTGAGTTCAAAGAAGAGATTAGGGCAAACAAACAAGGAAAAATGTACATGGACATAAACGGAACTCGGTATGTATAAGTCAAAAACCCTGATGTGATAGACAAATGTGGGTTAGAAGTAAACACCATAATCCTAGATATGTCAGCAAAAGAAGGACCACCAACTTTAGAATTTGAGGGATACAATCAAGTAGATTTGACCTTTGAAACAGCTTAGTACGGATAATCCTAGGATCGGAGTCTATTGCTGGGAGGATAAAAACGTAAAAGATCTTCTGTGAACTTCGCACGCCAAATCAGGACAACTAACGGCCATGAAGATCATCTATATCTTCAAGATCAAAGATAAGGGATCAACAAATCTACCAACCTACCTGTTTAGGGATTGTTATAACAACAACTTTGTTATGATGACTCCTGAGGAGGTAGAGCAAACCAAATACCAAGGGTATTCCATAAGGGATTGGATATTGGGACAAGGACCAGAAACAATTCCAAGAGATGAATACCGTGAGAGATCATCTGAGAGTAATGTTAAGAAACCAGAAACCACCTCATCACGAAGAAAACCGGGTGACACAAAGGCCACTCCAGGGCTACATGAGTCACTATTTCCAATAGACTGGTTTGAAGGACTCAGAACATGACCAACTGCCAGGAGACCAGGAGTTGAACCAAACAAATGCGTCAGACCAGTTGATTTTCAGAAATGGGTCAGAAAATACAGTGGATCAAGGGATCCATACGACCACTTAGCAAGCTTTAAGCAAATGCTAAGAGTAGAACGTATATTTGATTTCCACACTCAATTTGAGGGGTTTGGAATCACATTAGAAGGAAAAGCATTGACATGGTTTTAAAACATTCCACCAAGGTCAATCATGGACTTGAACACATTAGCTCAAGGATTTGTAGCTGCTTGTTCCACAAGGGGGATCAAACATAATACAATAGCTCAAATCTAAAGCTTTAAACTGAAACATGGTGATTCTGTTAGGGATTGTGCAACTCAAACGAAACAATACATTGCCAGATGCCTAGGGCTAGAGATACCTGCAGAAGAACGACTAGTATCTTTGTTTCTAGAGGGACTGCTAAACAAAGAACTTCATGCTATACTCTATAGTAAAAAGCATACAACCCTAGAAGAGTGTGTGTCAGATGCTATTGACTTAGGAGACAATTGTGATATTTTTAATGAAGAAGATGTCCCTAAGGATAACCAAAGCGAGAAAACAACATCCACTAAACCAGCACAAGTGGGAACGGCTGCTGTAGCACCACTTTCATCCATAGAAGATATGCTCAAAAGGATGGACGACATGATGAACAACATGCAAAAAGCACCTATGAGGAGACCAGGACAACCCATGTATAGATATCAGTCTAATATGGCCCAAGCTCAAAGACCACCAATGGGTATGGAAAGACCTCAACCTGTGTTGGGTCAACAACCTCCGTACCTAGGACATAATGCAGTGCCTGTAAAGTACATGCACTCCGAAGGAGTCATAGATGAACAAGCATTAGTGCATGTTACACCCTATGCGGAGCCTAGTCCATCTACAGTAATGGTAGAAGGAGATTGGTATAATTCACACCCACCACCAATGGAAGAAACCGTGACTTATGCTCCACCAAAGCTCGCAACAATGTATTATGTAGCTAATCAAGGGGTCAGACCTGGTAAGACCCATGATTAAGCCTAGAATGGAAAATTGTCACAACTGTGGTGCAGATGATCATTGGAAAAATGAATGTCCAGAGCCTGACAAAAACCTCAAGCCAGTTGAAGCCTATTGAATACAATGTTGCAAAAAGGGAGGACACTTTCCGGAAGATTGTCCTAAAATCCTTTAAACAAGGGTAAAACAGTAGTAAACGTAGTCCAAAGTGATACATAGTAGCTCATCATAGAGTGATTGATTGTTCCAATCAAGGTAATCACTAGAGCCTAGGCCAAGAAAAAGAAACACAACTCCTCTGATGATTCGGAAAATACGAAAGTTTCCTCTGAAAGGATCAAAAGAAGCAGAAGCAAAAGATATGAGATGAGAAAAGAAAAAAAACGGGTTGAAATCGAGGAGAATGCAAAAAAGCTATTCCAGGAAAAGGTGAAAGAAACTGGAAGTGAAATCAAGGAAACAACCGTGAAATCTGGAGGATCCATTTTGGTTGATAAAATTTTTGCGCCTATTAATGCAGCCTTGGAAGCCTACCAAGCAGGACTTAAAGCATGCCAAAACATGAAAAACAAATGGAAAAACTATCCTTCTCCAGACACGGAAGCAGCTAAGCTTATCAAAATTTGGTAAGAATCATGCAAGAAATGCAAAAAAAACAAAAACCCAAGCTTGAAAGTATCGCAAAACTTGAAGAGCTTATGGTAAGAGACACTAAAGAAAACCCAATGTGGTGGCAGAACCCCACCTTGAAACAAAAGAACCAGAACTTATAGTGCCGGACAACGAAGATGCATTAGACAGAATTCCATTCGTAGAGGAAGACTAGCCAGGACACTTATGGGAAAAAGTTAGAGAGATCAATGATGGGAGCCTAACTCTAAAGTCAGCTCCTATGGAGGAAGTTTGGTTGGATAACCTACCTTCTTATATGAATATGGATGTACAATCCTTGTATGGGGATTGCGGATCTGAAGCTTCAGGAATGTCGAAACCATTGACCTTGAAAACATTACCCTTTTACTTGGGAGATAACGAAGATGAATCCATAGTGTGTAAGACCACTCAAGTAAAAAGAGTTGAACAGACCCTAGAAGTAGACAACATTCATACACCCATCCAATGCACTCTTACCTTGGGAGAAGTGTTAAAACTCAGGCCATATTTATGGAATGATCTACAAAAAACCCTAGAGAAGGTGGGGATAACGGGGCTAATCTCAAAAAATTTGGGAAAATTGAAAAACGAAATAGACAACAAAGAGATTTGATATGTTCCAATGAACAAAGTTTGGAGAATATTACAAAGGGGAAGAAGGAAACACCACCCTTCTAGTGAAATATAATGACATTGAAACCATGGCAATACTGGATAGTGGAGCAGGCATAGCCATAGCCACAAAAGCAGCATGGGAATCCTGGGGACAACCAGGCATAGCCATAGCTACGAAAGCAGTATGGGAATCCTGGGGACAACCAGCCATTAGACAAACCTGAATGAAATTGCACTTGGCTGACGGACACATTGAAAGACCATTAAGACTGCTTGAAAAAGTGATAGTCAATTCTTGTGGAATTGAATATCAACACACTTTTGCCATAGTAGACTTTGGAAAAAAACTCAATTATGAAATCATATTGGGAAGACCTTTCATGTGACAGGTACAACTTATCCAAGTGGAGTCTATAACAAGAGTAAATCTAAAAGATTACACTTATAGAGATGTCTTGAAAACACCCATACAAGAGTTTGATTCAGTCTCTTCGTCTGAAACTAAGCTTCCATCCTGGTTAAACAAAGACACTCCTATTTGGATATATGGAGCTTCAGAAAATGGGAGTTTAAAACGAGAAGAATGTATTCTAAAAAGGGATTGCACAGACGAAGCCTATGTACCTGACCCCTTTCCAGAGCATTTGTTTGAGCCATTCGAGTGGACTCAAATTTTAGCGACAATGGATGCATGTGTGAATACGTCTATGCCTACTCAATGTTGCAATGAGGATGGCTACGACATAATTCCCATCCAAATGATTTCAACCCTCAAAATTGAAGATGAAGATGAGGAACCCAAGGACTTGATGAAAGCTCAACAAGTCTTTTCAGATCTCTACTATGATGCAACAGATGAGTTAGATGAACACTTAGCTATCTCAGAAGATTCGGGGTCAGAAAAAGAACATGTAAGAGCTAAGCTACTCTTGAAAGGAGGGGAGGAAAAGTTTTTTGACTTTCCCAACCAGAAATCAAGAAGACAAAATGGTATAGACGAAAAAGAGACACCAGAAATGTGAAAACACGACCTATGCCATCAATCTTCAGTAGAACACAATTTCTGATGCAGATAGATGCAAATGATTGTGTCAAGGATAAAATCACTGGCAGATATCCTTCAAACAAAAATCTAGAAATGTCTAAAATATCGAGAAAATCAAGGAAGATACTCAAGCAAACCAACAGGATAAGAAACCAACCATGACACGAATTGAGCGAAAAAAGAAATATCAAGAGTTGAAAAAAGCTCTAAAGGAGATATATACAACCGAAATGAAAACCACGGAAGAGGATGGTAAGGATGTAATGAGTGTTCCATCCCATTACAAAAAGGATACTCTCCAAGATAAAAAAATCATAGTCGAACAACCTATTAGGGAACTACAAAAACAGGGCAAGTCCTACGAAGGGCCTGAAAACGCTAAAAAGATAGACCTAGATGAACCAGGAGAAGAGCCTAGACCTGCTTACATTGCAGACGACCTAACATAGAAAGAAGAAGAGATCTTGCTAAGCTTGCTAAAAGAATATGGAGATATCTTCGCTTGGTCTTACATGGATCTCAAGGGTGTTGATCCAGAAATCTGTCAACATACCATACCCATGAGAGATGATGCGAAACCAAGTAGATAAAGGCCATACACCTACAATGAAACAGATGCCAAGAAGATAAAAGAAGAGATTAAAAAACTAAAGGAAGCCGAATCCAGTTACGAAATTGAACACACAGATTGGGTGTCTCCAATTGTGGTAGTACCGAAGAAGCATGGAAAACTATGAGTGTGTGTTAATCTCAAAAAAGTGAATGCAGCTACCATTAGAGACAACTTTCCTCTTCCAAACACTGAGCACTTTCTAGAACGAGTTGCAGGAAAAGAAGCTTGCAGCTTCTTAGTTGGTTTTTCGAGATACAATCAACTTTTGGCTGACCCAAAAGATCAGCATAAAATTGCTTTTGCAACAGAATGGGGTATTTTTGCCTATCGGGTTATACCGTTTGGGTTAACTAATGCTCCAACCACATTTCAAAGGTTGATGAGCCATGCTTTTAAAGAATATCTTAGGAAATTTTTAGAAGTATATATGGATGATCTATGCGTATATATATCAATCCGGGCTGAACATTTTGAACACCTCAAAAAGGTATTCAAAAAATGTAGACTTTATAGGATTTTCTTAAATCCTGAAAAGTGCACATTCATGGTAGACAAGGAAAAATTCTTGGAAATATATTGTGTCTAAAAATGGCATAGCTATTGATATTGAAAAAATTCATGTCATTGCTGATTTGCCTAGACCAACAATAATCAAGGGGATACAAGCCTTCATGGGGCATTGTGGATATTACCGACGGTTCATCTACATGCACATTATAATTGAAAAACCTATGTATAGCTTGATTACACACTTTGAGTGGACCGAGGCATGTGAAGAATCCTTCATGAAGCTTAAGCAAGCTCTCACCTCAGCTCCAAATTGAAAGCACCAGATTGGAATACGATATTCGACATACATGTAGATGCTTCCAATTTTGCTATCGGTTGTATACTAGCTCAACCAGAAGATGGGAAAATTGACTTTCCTATTTCTTATGCTAGTCGACAGTTGAACATGGCAGAAAAGAATTACACCACCACCAAAAGGGAAGGATTAGGAATGATCTATGTCGTTAAAAAGTTAGACATTACCTATTAGCCAACAAGTTTGTGTTCTTTGTGGACCACCAAGCTTTGTTTTACTTGGTCAACAAGCCATGCAGCACATGAAGAATAGTGAGATGGTTCATCATTCTTCTGGAATTTGATTTCACTGTGGTTGTAAAAAAGGACACTACACATCAATGAGCAGATCATTTGTCAAGGATTGTTTTAGGAGAATTATCTAAAGGGGTAGACGATGATCTACCAGATGTCTATTTGTTCTCCGTGGACATGATACCTCGATGGTCGGAAAACATGGTGTCATTGATGACAATAGCTTAAGTGGATTCACAAATAACACTTCCTATTACAATCGGATTAATCGAGCAATCGGCTATGTATCAATTACTAGCTGGTAGGCTATACAAAAGAACTCGAGATGGAATATTGCTCTTATGCATTAATCCTGAAGAAAAAAAACAATACCTAAGTCAAGCACATGTTACCATAGTAGGACTTCACTTTACCGAAGACCAAACTATGCAACGAATCTTGCGACTTGGAGTATTTTGGCCGACTATGAGGAGTGATGTTCGATCTTTTGTAAAGGATAGTCCTCAATGTCAAAAACAAACACCCATACCTCATGTAACATTGTTTCAAATGTCACATGTTCCTAAGTAGAGTAACTATCTGTTTACTTACTTATCAAGCCGAACATTTCTTGAGGATATGAGTAAACGCCGTTAAAGAGCAATTGAAACTGAAGCAAGAGACTATGATCTTATTGGGAACCAATTGTATTGGAGAGGTAAAGATTAACATTTGTGTCTTTGTGAATATGAAGATGAGTATATTCCGATTATAGAACAAGCACATACTGGATTAGCTGGAGGTCACTTTTCTAGTGACACCACCGCAAGAGCAATCTTGATGGCAGACATAAGGTGGCCCAACACTTTTTGTAGATGCCAAAGAATATGTTCGAAGGTGTGATGCTTGTCAACGAGCAGAAATGCCAACACGTGTAGATAGCATGCGCTTAAGACCAATGATGGGGGCTAGAGCTTTCGCAAAATGGGATATAGATTTTGTTGGGCCAATATAGCCACCTGCTTATAGAACCCAAGCTCAATATATCATTGTAGCTACGGACTATTTGACCATATGGGCCGAGGCTAAAGCAACTCAAAAGAATGATGCCAAAACCACTGCTGCATTCTTATATGAGTATGTATTCACGAGATATGGATTGCCAATAGAAATTGTCAGTGATCGGGGAACTCATTTCCTCAATGAGGTAATCAAGTATTTGCTTAATGAGTTTATGGTCATCCATAACAAATCAGCTCCCTATCACCCACAAGCAAACGAGCAAGTTGAGCATATGAATAAAATTCTTAGCTCGGTGCTGACTAAAGTGGTTAGTTCAGGAAGGACATATTGGAAATTGAATCTCCATGTTGCTCTATGGGCTTATCAAGTTTCATTCAAAATAGCTTTAGATGCTACACCCTTTAACCTTGTTTATGGTCTTGATGTCATACTGCCAATAGAATTTCTATTGCCGACATTAAGGGTAGCAAGGAATCTTGAGTGGACTGGACATGAATTGTCAGAAAAACTTGAAGATTTGGAAAAGGTAGATGACCAAAGGCTAACTGTTGTAGCTCACATCTATGCACAAAAGCGGAAACAAAAACAATTTTTTGATTCCCACTTAGTCACAAAAATCTTCAAGAAAGGGGACTTAGTTTTAGTCTATTCCCTTAAGCAACACATTCCCAAGTTTAAGAAAAAGGGAAACGGACCATTTATCAATGAAGATATATCTCCAAGTGGAGTAGTAAAATTGTCCACCCTAGATGGTGAACCAATGGGTAACTGGATTAGTGGATGACGTTTAAAGAAATACAATTTGCCGCAAACCAATGAATTGCTAGAAAGAATGCATGCAGCCACACAAAGGAGGATTAAACGACAGCAGGTTATTAATGAAGCCCAAGAGGAAGCTCGAGTTCAGATACTCAAACGGAAAGCTGCTCTCAAGAATCAACAGATACCGATTCCCATCAACACTCTGGAAATAGATGAGTGACAATGGGAATTGCCTAAAGATGCAGTTTCAACAAATGATGACTGGTTAGACGGAATGGACCTGCGCATCAAAGTACAACTCAACAATCATAGCACCAATGCTTTGGTCGTCACATGAGCTACAGTAAATGCAGTCAGTTATTCCACGTACAAGAAGGCAACAAGTCAAGCATTGACAGCAGGAATAGCGACAATCAAGGGATGCAACAAGAACCCAACCCCAACATTGGGAGTAGTCAACTTGAACGTGATAGTACATGGATGTTCATGTCCTCATCAGCTTGTATGCTTACCAAATGAACACATGAATGAGACGATGATTCTATTCCCTGGATGCGAACATACAAAGCAGTACCAGATTCGAATACAAATTAGCTCAAGCTATCACCTAAAGGCGGGCAACTCATTGTTCCAATTGCACCAAGCAAGGAGGAATGGAAAGGAAGCAATCAGGAGACCAAACCACGAAGTAATCAATCTTCTCCATCCCCTCGACAAGCAAATGCTACAAGTAGCATGCAAGGAGTCATGCAAATTTGGGTACCAAAAGCACAGCTTAAGGATAAGCCGATTCAAATCTGGGTGCCCAAAACATCACCGACAAAACAAAAGAAGGTTCCAAGGGGAGAAACATAGAGACGAGCATCTCCGGGCAAGGAACCTAACTTGAAATGGATTTGGAAGAAAAAGGAGCACTTATCTTCTCCACAAACTGTAAAACCAATCAAGCAATGGCAAATTAAGTCTCAAAAGACTCCACCACACAATAAAGCACCAAGCAAACCAAGCTACCAATGGTGAGAAAAAGCTCAACAACAGTCAAAAGTGCTACCAACAGCTCAAGCAATTAGCGTGCTGAAACATCCTGATGGTATAATCAAACAGAGAGCACACAAGCTACAAGATTTTCTCTTTGGGAGACATCAATAGCAAACCTCGACATCAGAAACCCTTGAGTTAATTACTCAAGACCCAGCTCTTGCACAACGTAGTGGTTTGAATTGCATTGATCTTCAAAGCATGGTAGAGCCAACCACGGCTATGCATAGACACGATTGTTCAACCCATGCACACAGTCATCTTGGAGTATGCCATCTAGGAGGGGTGGAAGGGCACTAAGTACTAAGGGCAACGTTTGAAGAGGGAGGAAAAAGTTTGATGTTCACGTGTGATTTTTTGCAAAATTACCTAATAATACCCTTATAATTTATCATCAAAGAAAAATTCACTAATAATATCTTCCTAATGAGTGTAAGTCGTGTATATACTATCAGAAAATCATCAAAAAATAGTCCATTTTGGTTATTTTTAATCATTTCTATTGATAATGAGACTTAAAAATAGAGAAATCCAGCAAAAAACAATAAAGCTGTATTTTTCAATGGATTTTCTTTATTATTGGATTTCACTTTACTTTTTTAGAGCATTTTGTTATTTTCTTTGTTTTTTTTACTAAACAGGTCAAAAATTAATAATAAATTGCAAGAAGCTCAAATGGAAAAACGGAAGACACGATGGTGATCAGAAAGACAAGGCGGACAAGCACAAAAATTTTCAATGAAATCAGAAAATGGAAGCGAGAAGCTTAAAATTATGCGGCCAGACCTACTTTTGCAAAATTCTTGCAGAATGAGCTACAAGAATCCGATTAAGGTAATTTTTGAGTCTAATATAGATTTCACGGCTTAGTAGGACTAACGAGGGAATCTGAGGAAAATTGGTTCGGGAAGTCCGGGTATAGATATCCAAGGTAGGCTAAAACCACCTCATTTCCACTTGTGGCCTTTGTAGAGAGAGCTTTTCGACCTCTTTCGCGCGTCTTTTCTGGAGTCTACATTTGCCCGTTTTCAGCACCACCTCACATGAGACATGAGGGGTAAGTTCTTTACTCGTCAATGATTCATTTTGTACGGTCGGTAGCTAGTCTAAACCCCTAGAAAAAACCCTAGAAACCGAGCAGTGCACGAAGACCTACGACCAAAAATTGACCATAGCGACGTGTCAGCTCAACCAAATCAGATGGGATTTGAACTGTAGCATGCCCTAACATAATAGAACCTTTCTATATCATTAAAAGCTAGGTTTTTGACAGATGCTAGAACTTGGATCTGACTCCACAGACAACTTGCCTACGAGGTTCATATATAATGTACATGATTGGTTTACTGAAATCAATCAATCAAAGCCCTCGAAAAGCAAAAAACGGCTCGAAGGCTACAAAGCATCAAATTCGACATACGGGTCAAACTGACTCCAAATGAACCAGAATTGGATGAGTTGCTTCACGACTATGTTGCGGAGCCTCAAAATTGACTGACCAACTCACCAGGCAGTATAGTCACAAAAATCAGAGATTTCAGAGTTGACAAAGCATAAAGTGATGTCGGCAAGACCAAACTTGACCAAATTCAATTTAGGCTTGTTTTAGGTGTATAGAATGTGTTTATGTCAAAAATTTTAAGTTTTGCAAAAAATTGTGACTGCTGTAAATAATCGCGATTATTTACTTTTGCACTAGTTTTGCTTAAAAATTGTATCATCACCTCACCTATCATGTGTTACACACCTATTACATGCCAAAAATCAAGTATGAGCCAAAATTAGCACCTATAACTTCACAAATGGCCAGAAAATGCAAAGAAGTCTTTGCAAGACAATTTTTGGGTTATGGACCACATTTCTTGATTCAAATCACCTCATAGAGTCTATACAATGCCTAGAACCAATTTGCACAAAAAAATGTTGATTCTGGTAGAAATGTTAATAATCGCGATTATTTACTTTCAGCCAAAATGGGAGAATTTTGATATTTTGCCATCATACATCCAAAGTACATGATGTGTTAAGCCCACCACTAGCCAAGTTTGAACCAATTTGGAGCTCAAAATCTCAAATTTCCATTATATCACTTTCAGTTCAGAGACCTAAAGCCAAAATCTGGTACCATTTTCACCCAAATGAGCCCATATTTCACTCAGAGTATGTACTTGGCATATACTTCAAGCCTGTGATGCCAAGTTTGCAAAATGTTGAAAAAAATACTCAGCTGTAAATAATCGTGATTATTTACTTTGGTTGCAAAATTTTGTTTGGACTTTACAATTTTGTTCCTGGCATGTTTTTATGCATCCATGCTTGTTCAAAAATTGATTTGAAGAAAATTGGACCAAAATTGTCAGCATTTCAGACTAAAGGATATTTCAGAGAAAAATCCATCAAATCTGCTAACTTTGACACTCCATTCACTGCACAGGAGCCCATGCAAGCAGCAGAGAGAGCCAAGAAGAAGCTCAACCAGAAAGAAAAGTTGCAGGAGCTACCTGTATACCAACTGGATCCAGATTCAGTCAAAGCCGCCAAGGCAGCCTATCTTTCAAAAGAACAGCTCAAAGAGCATCACACCACAATGTTCACCGACAGATTCAAGAGTGAGGAGGGACATCAAGTAGAGTTGCAACTCCTACCAAAAGAACTGTATGATGTCGCCGCAAAGCATGAGACCAAAGAAGCCAACCGCACGTTGGGACTCATAGATTTCTATGAACAGGAACCGTGCGGTGTGGATTTCCAAAAAGCTTACGAACTTTTATCCATGATCAAAGAAGATGGAACTACCTAGATTTCTAACCCTCAGGGAATAAAGTTGAAGTGGTGATAACCAAGGAAATAGTGGTAGAAGCACTCAGACTGCCCACAGAAGGAATGACAATGAGGGCAAGGGACAGGAAAACGACCGGTACTTTCACCAAAGAAACCGCCGCAGCCACGTTTGTGGACCTTATTCACATGCAGGTGTAAGAGCCAGCTAGGTTATATCACCAACACTTCCACTTCCTGGCTAAGAGGCCACCAATGTATACCATGCCAAATCATGCGGTTGCCACCACCCTCATGCAAGTCCTCAAGTCAACAACCAGGCAACTAGTGGACCATGCTCAATATGTCTTGACCACTTTGCAAGGCACAAAGAAGGAAGGAAAGATTACTTACCTGGGTGCACTAGAGGTATTGACAAGAATTGCATACCATGCCATCAGCATGGCCGACAACCTACCACCTGCCCCATACCAGAACACTTGGATAGTGTCAGCTCAACCATCTCCTTGAGCTACAAGATCGGCCAAGAGATCCTACAAATCTGATGAAGAATCGGTTGAAAGCTCGTCGAAAAGACATAGCAGTGAAAGCTCGGATAATGAAGAAAAGAGAGCACGAAGAGAGGAAATGAAGAGAAAATCCGTGGAAGCACACCAAGAAGAGCCCATGCAAAAGCAAGCCCGGTTTGAAAGAGAGAAACATGCATACCAATGCAGCCGATAAGCACAAGGAAAGGACCCGAAAAAATGGGTGCCTAGTGGACTTAAGGGACCAAGGACCAAGCATCACACCAGGAAAAAGGATGAAGAACCTGCTGAAGTACTGGAATGTATGTACCAAGAAGCAGGAGCTTTAAAGCTAAAGGAAGCCGAAGAAGCGACAAGGAAGGAAAAGGAGACGGAAGAACATCAAGAGCATGCATAGGAGACCACTGCACAAGGAGAAGCACAATATGCCCAAGGTGATGTGTCTCCCCGCATCTCTTCTCCTGTCTCTGAACACCAAGATCAACCAATGCCGAGCCCACCACCATCACCGGCAGTTAAAGACACAATAAATGAGCCAACAAAAGAAGCAGATCCGAACCTGAACAACAAAAGGCAAATGAATCAACACAACGAGCAGATGTTTCTAATCAAGAGAAGCAAACAGAGAAAGAGCCAGAGACCAAAAAGGCAGCAAGTCCTGCAAAGAGAAGAGGACACCACAAGGCTTGAGCAGTCAAAAGAACAAGAGCCAGAGGAACCACTCTCTACCTCCACGGTTAAAGAACAGCCATGGCTACAAGAAAAATGGCAACCAGCCGTCCTGACACAGCCAAAAGACACACAAGAAGCTGTAGAAACATCAACTCAGTTGGCACGACATGAAGACTGGCAATCGAATGACGAAGTCATCCTGTAGGCTAACAAATATGCTAAGCAAATACAGGGGATGGCAAAAAGACTTCGCTCAGCAGCACTTGGCCGTAGCACACGGGCCAAAGAGTTAGAGATGGTGATTGACGCACTCCAAGGGGAGTTAGATGATAGACTTAATGTCATCACCGATCTGCAAAGGCAAGTGCAGGAGCTGAGAGCAAAAATTGAACAACATCAGCTCGCTAGAGATAAGCAACAAAAAGAAATGGAGGAGCTGGGTGAGCTGCTTACCAAACTGTCGGATGCATACAAAGCCAAGGATGATCAGCTCACAGAAGTGACAAATGAACTTCTACCTACCACTCTATCAGCTCAAAAAATCCGGGTACAGTTAGATGTAGCCAATGCTTCTCTACAGTTCTCGCAACAAAGGATCAATGATTAGGCGATATTCTTGCGGCAAATATGAGAAAATCCAGCCGTCGCCTTGATCAAAGGTACATAGGAGGTCTACAAGGAACTAGAAAAGAAAAATAAAGACCTCGCGCTAGAGCTGAAGTTAGAGAAATCTCAGCGCAGAGACCTGGCCTTGATGCGGGTCCAAAGAGAAGAGGAACTGCTGAAGGAGATAGCGGAACTCAAACGAGTCAACCAGCTACTGAGGGAGGGAAGGCCGGAAACTCAAGAAGAGGCAGGCACTTCAGAGCAGCCTCAAATAGAAATACCCTCAGTATCATTTGCTAAAATGGAGACACAGTCCACAGTAGAGCTGAGTGGCGAGGAAGATTTTCAGGTTACCATTACAGAAGAAGACACAGTGCCCATGGCCCAACTCTCAAAGGCTGAAGAAGATGCACTGAAAGAAAAGGTTACACAAGAGGTAGATGAGCAATGGAAGGCAGCGATGGATTGGGAGTTGAGAGTTCTTCACTCCGTCAACGTTACACAACTCACTCCCAATCAAATAAATGTGCAATGGCACCAATAGTCCCTGCCCTACCCTACCCTATGATAACAGTTGAGTTACTACAGGTAAAAGAAAGGCTTTACGCAGACATGCAAGTCAAGGACGCAGATAAAGACCACCCAAAGTGGAGGTTGAGCTGGCTGAACAAAAACCTAAGATACTTGATTCTGTTCACGAGAGCACCTGCGGCTCTTCAAAAAGATCTGACTTTCTGTCTTGTACCAAGAGTAAGGACCTGGATAGCACATGAGGCACTACTCAAGAAGCGGCCAACTTGGCTAAACTACCCCAGATTGACTACTCTAGAAAAGGGACCAGCGACGACTGAAGAATACATTGTGAAAACCCTAAAGGGCACCATGTCATTCTTTAATAGTCCACGAGATTTGTCATGTGCTATGCTATATAAGATCTATCGAATGCTGCTCACATGCATCGAAGTGTTCAATGATCTAGAGCAAGCAGGCGCCCCTTGGATGTCATTCCTTGAGGGTAACAAAGGTTTGTGCTATGATCTCAGTGGCCAACCTTCCGAAGAAGTCCTCTATGGCTTCTACGCCAGATGCATGTTTCTACCTTCACACAATATGCTGGCGTTTGAGGAAGCGTTCTACACGGGATTCTTCACTTGGCGAACGAAGATATTTGCGCCAATGATCAACAACCTCATATCAAGGTTTGTAGGCTACTCAGCAGTGGAGCTAAAGAACAGAGTCACTATGCAGTTCTTGCAAGTGCCCGATAAAGAAAGCAAAATCAGATACCAAAAGGCACTGAATGTGCTTAAAGACCGCCTCGCCAATCGCCAAAGACTACTTCAGCCCATAAAGCTGTGTATAGGGATGACACAGGCGATGAGGAGGGGGGAAATGTTAGCAGCAAGCTAACATGGATACAATTTTTTGGAGTTCTCATTGTAAAACACTTATTATTTTGATAAATCGGGAATATTATAACTCCTATTTTCTCGGATAAACTCTGTAAATGATCCGGGGCTACTAGCTTCCAGATTGTATCAACCTGTCATTACCCATCTTTGGTAGAACTCCCAGATTATTAGTTTTGACCACCCAAAACCTTGGCTAAGCTATAAAAGCCAATTTTTGTAAGTTATTATTAAGTTTTGGATAATGAAATACACAGCGTGAGCTAACGGCTCTCACTCCTCTCCTTCTCGCGCTTCCTACTTTCTCCCCAGTTGTCACATTGCAGTCGCGTTTGTTGCATTGCAACCGCATGTAAGAGCTCTACGCATTGACGTAAACACATCACAATAATTCGTAGTTTTTGGCATCGTCGACCCGCGGCCTAATTTTATCGTAACTAGGAATTTACACTTTCAAATAAAAAAGTAAGCATAGGCGGGGTATTGGGGCATCATTGCTAAGCATTTAGATGCATTCTGGGTCGAAAACGACTAGGTAAAAAATCCACTGCTGTTAATAATCGCGATTTTGGAACTTGACCTAAAGTGGGGTTTGAGACCATAAACATGTGTGCTTAGGTCTTATAAACATGTCCTAGAAGTTTCGTTACGTTTGGATGTCATTTGATGCTGTAACGGATGTGATTTGTTTGCTGATGAGTGATTGGCATTTGGTGATTTCAGTCACTTGAGTGTAGCTTGAGTTAGATGCGAGTTGTTAGTTGTTTTTCAAGAGATTGACAACCTCTTGTAGCCTCTATACACTAGTCGAGTCAGCTTCATCCCATGGATTGACAATTTAATCGTGGTTCTCGCTAATACTGCAATAAGATAGGATGGTGAGGTAAGACATGCGTCCCACAGAAGATGAGGTGGCCGCCACTCCCCAGATTCAAAAACAAGTAGTGTGACAAAGCCTTCTATGGAGGAAGGTGCAGACCAGCAAGTATCCCTCCCTGGGATCACCTTTGATCACCTACGGTGCAGAGCCCTTCCCTACCAAAGGTCGTTGGAATTGGAGTTGATCTCTTTAGATAGCTGATTCTAGTGTTAGAAATTACATCTACTGGTAAGTCATCAGTTTAGTCAGTGAAATTGGAAAAGAAGATGGGAACTAAACTGAAATAGTTAACTGGACTAAAATACTTTACTGGGACGAGAAATAGACTGAATGACTGGAAAAGTGTTTTAGATTTAGATTCAGAGATTATGAAGAACAAGTACAAGGTATAATAGGCTGAAGCACAATTGACTACTGTAGTAATGTTTACAGAGTAGAATTACAAGTGAAGAGATTGTAGCTGAGGAACAACTTCGGAGACTAAAACCAAGAGACTAAGAGTAAGAAGTCAAAAGACAAGCACCCCAATTACAATGTAATGGGTCCTATTTATAGTCTCTCGAAGTTACTGTGGTAACTGCCGTGGTAATTATTGACTGATCCACTGTTCGGCTTCCAAGAGAAAATTCCCGTCTGTTGAGACTGTCTTCGCCGTCTACATCCTTCCCTCCTTTCTTGAATTTCGGTATGACTCCAAAAGTTCCGAAAAATCCACCGTCTGATTCTTCTTAAGTGTTGATGAACCTCTTTGCATGCTTGCTCTGTTGACCGATGTTCCTCATGAGTTGGTCTATGTTCCTCATGATAGTACTCCTTTGAAGTTGCTAACTCTCCTGTTATTGTTATCTTTATACCATACTTCATGCTTGTTGAGTGCTTGACACCCCTATAATTGTAATTCCAATGGTGTCCAGCCAAAGAAATTCCAGCACCTTACTAGGAAAATCCACTATCTGATTCTAAGAACGGCTGGAAAATCCACCATCGGATTTTGAGATGGAACTACCTAGTATCCTTCCACTGAACCCGCTTCCTCTTGCCCTTCGGTCGTGTTGGTGTTTTAGAAGTCCCAATGCCAGCATTGTCCTTTTGGATAAGTCTGTAAATGGCCTCCTGCTCAAGTTGATCCCACCTTTCTATGGTCATTTCCAATATATAAGGCGTGAGAGGATGATAGGTTTTGGTGTCGGGATCATAGATCGTGCGTTTGCCTTTTGTCAGACGAGTTTTGGCCAATTTATGACAATGCGAAGTTGTATGGATCCATCCTTCTGGAAGAGGCTAATTTGTTTTAATCCTAGCTTCAAAGAGAATCTCAACCATCTCTTTGTACTGTGGTCCCATGCCTGGTTTAGCCGTAACATCCTTTTTAGGGATTTTAGAGGACTCCATAGTAAGTTGTAGTAGCTGGTTTGTGATCTTGGTGAGACCGCTAAGCTGGATTTTCCATTGTCCCATACACAACTTGATCCTATGTATCTCATCTTTTAATTCCTCAGGATTATTTGATTGAAGAGCATCATTGAGTAGTGTTTGCCAGGTTTTCCATTCTACGCGGATCAGTCATACCAATCTTGAAGATCATCAATGATATTATAGTATGTGAGCCGATCTACTGGTTTTGGATGTTGAGGATACAGTGCTGGGAAAAACCTAGGCAGCTCAACTTCTCTAGCTGGTAAAGCATACAGGAGGACTGGGGAATGCGGTACAAACTCCAAAAAATTGAGGATAGCTTGGTTCTCCTGCTGCATCATCTTTCTAGTAACTCTGACCAGCTGAAACAGTTTTCGGAGAGCAGTTGCTTGTTCTCCTAGTGTCATTTGAGTTGGAGGTCCTTTACTGGTGGTAGCTTGATCTTCAATAATAGCTTGTACCTGCTAATCCAGAACTCCCATGGCAATTTGCATTTGCAGTAAAACTTCCTCCAATTGACTTCTGACCTCTATCATACATTTATATGTTGGCCTGTTTCACAGGAGGAGCTCTAATTCGATGGCTACGGAATGACAGTCTGCAGTAGACTGCCGCTGCCAGTGTGGATTAGCTAGTTTGTCGTCAGAGGCCAGGAGTTATCGGACCACACATGGGGATGAAGGAGCCAAAGGTAGTAAAGGTAGTCACCATAGTTCCAATAGAAAAGCCAAGGAGGAGATAGAAACTAAGACTGAGAAAGAAATTGATTGGGATGCAGACACAGACCATTACAAGAAATCTTCAAGAAGGAGTCAAGTTTCTAAGGTGAGAAGAGGCAGAAACGATGCTGATCGACATGATTACACCTCTTTATTGAAAATTTCTTTCCCAGTGTTCAAAGGTGGAAAGAAAGATGACCCGGATGTTCATATCCAAGCCTTTGAACAGTATGCTGAGTTGGAAAATATTGATGAAGATGACTAGGGGGAATAATTTCCTCAAACATTAAAAGAGGCAGCAGGGAGATGGTACTATCATTAGCCAGCTTGCCAACTCAGATCATATAAAAAACTGCTCAAAGATTTCCGATTGGAATATTCAAACAACAGTAGATGAGGATATCCTCTGTGAACTGGATAAGATAAAGGAAAGAAAATTATGAATCAGAAGTTATGTTGAGAAAATCAAGGAGCTGACTAGGCAGCTGCAGAAACCACCATTAGAAAAGTGGCTACGAGCATGGTTTTTAAATGGTTTCAGCAGTAAGAAGCTTAGGGAACAGGAGGTGCCTGCACCAACAAAGAAATTTAATGATTTGGTGCAGCGAGCCCTGAAGCTGGAACATCAGGCTAAGAAGGAAAGGAGTCATAAGAAGAGGAGGTCTAGTAGTAGTAGTACTTCCACTGAGAATTATGATTCGAGTAAGACCTCCAATAGTTCTAAAAGTAGCTCAGATGAGAAGAGCAAAGACAAGGCTAAGAAGGTCTTGGTCTAGAAAGATTGATGAGATGGCCCAACAGATTGCTGAAATCAGCCAGACCAGCAAGAAGAATGGAAACCTGGTGTTCAAAGTGTAAATCCAAAGATCATGTTTTCAATGAATGTCTACAATGTACTTACTGCAAAGACTACGACCATCTATGGAACAACTGTGGCATTTGCATATATCATTTCATGAAGGAAAAAGATCTGTCTGTGGTGGGATTTACCAATGCTGAACCAGTAAGAGTGCAGACTACCAGTGTACCCCGAGAAGAGAAATCAGGTATCATTGGTATTGGTATGGGGCGCGGCAGGTACCAACGGGGTAGTGGCCGGGGCCAGGTCCGGGGTCATGGTAATTTCCAGAGTCAAAGTCTAAATTTCTATACTTGTGGTAAGTATGGGCATTTCGCGGCTCAGTGTCCAAAAACACCTGTTACTGCGGCTACTGAGGTGAAGGCCCCATAACCAGTTCCTGTACGAGCAGCTACACGCAGCAAAGGGGTGGTTATTGAGGAAATCCCAGATAACCCAACGAAACCAGTCAATCCTGAAAGTATCAAATGGGCTCAGGAAAGAGAGGTATGGAAAGCCAAGGGTAAAGAAAAGGTGGTTGATGAATGGTAGGAGCAGAGAGAATTGGCGGCAAGAATCACGGAGGATTTAGCCAAGAAGCAGAGCAGCCAGAGAATTCTGATGCTCGGGTCATTCAGAAGATACCAGCCCAGTCTTCTGAGAAAGCACAACCAGATCAGTCAAGGTCTGGAATGCCTGAGACCATGTTGGCTACAGTTCAGGGACTGATGGAAGAGTTAGGAACTGAAAGCACTAGAACAAAGGAATGATATTGTGCAGATACTACCAATTCTTCAAGTTCTGATAACCTTGGCTCGAAACATGCAGGTGGACGAGAAACTCTAGTAGACTGTCTCACTCCTTGACCATTGCTATCTGCTCCCTCTGGAGCATTGCTAGTGGAAGGTACATCACTAGCCCACTGAGTTGATTTCACTCTCTCTGAGGCAACATCCTCAAAAGTGACTCTCCAAATCTCTATTTCCTTGATAGGTTGTTTATGCATCTTTGACTCATTGAATATCACATCTGAACTACGGATGACTCGATGAGATTCCGGGTGCCAGAGACGATATCCCATCTCTCCATCTGCACCATATCTAATGAAAATACATTTGTGTGACTTTGGCTCTAACTTTCGTCAAAGTTGTTTAGGCACATGAGCATAAGCTTCACAACCAAAAACATGTAGATGGTCATAGTGGGGCTTACCATAACTCTTCTGGAATCTCATAATTCAATGGTGTACTAGGCGAACAATTTATAATGTGCACCGCGATCAAGACGGCTTCTGCCCAAAAGCCTTGTGTGAGATTTGCCTAGAAAGCATGGCTGTGACTCTTTCCTAAATCGTACAATTCATGCGCTCAGCAAATCCATTCCGAGCTGGTGTGTATGGTGCAGTAAATTGGCTCTTAATCCCCCTTTTAGCATAAAAATTGTCAAACTCCTTGGAGACATACTCTCCACCGTTGTCAGTCCGCAACCTCTTGAGTTTCTTGCCAGACTGATTCTCAACAAGTGCTAAAAAATTTTGGAACACAGGAAGAACTTGATCCTTATGTTTCAAAGGATATGCCCACACCTTTCGAGTAGAGTCATCTATGAATGTCACAAAATAGCTGCCCCCCCTAGAGATTTGGTTGAAATAGGACCACAAACATCACTATGTACTAAATCTAGAGCTTCAACTTGCTTTTGACCCAATGGTAAGTACACGGACCTAGTCTGTTTGCCATAGATACAGTGCTCACAAACAGGAAAGTCAACATAAGACAAAACAGGTAAGTAGCCAAAACGAGTCAGAGTTCTCATTCCTTTTTGGCTAATATGACCTAGCTGGCAATGCCACAACTCTGTAGATAGCAGCTCGGCTATAGATATGTAATCATGACCAACATTTGACACATGCATGGAATACAAGGTACCATGCTTCTGACCTCTGAGTACAACAATATTACCTTTGTGTACTATCCACGAACCATTGCCAAATGTGGTGTTGTAGCCCAAATCGTCAAGCTGACCAACAGAAATCAAGCTTTTGGTCAACTTGGGCACATGTCTCACATTACATAAATTAAAGTGCATGCCATTCCTTAGATGCAATTTGACATTTTCGACACCCTCAATGTCTAGCTCATAAGCGTCACCAAGTCTCACTTTGCCACAAGAGTGAGAATAAGTAGAGAACCACTCTCTATGTAGTGTCGCATGGAAACTCACACCAGAATCTACTATCCAATTCTGTGCATACTGCGCATCTTCTGTAACAAGAGCCTCGATAGGTAGATCTGCTGCGAAGACCAATACGTCAGAGGTAAGTGGCATAACAACTGCTGGAAGAGTCTCTACAATAGGAGCATTTGAAGACTCTAGCCATTGATCTCCTCTAACTTTGCTTTTCCCTTGTTTGAATCATCAGACTTAGAAGTTTTACCGGATTGTTTATCCTTCTTGCTTTGCTGCCATTTCCTGCAATCCTACTTCACATGCCGTCTTTTATGGCAGTGATAGCACTCGACATTACGCATAGAACCTCGAGACTTACTGCGTGAGCCCCCACGTTCCTTGCTTTTGGCACGACTTTGAGTGCGACCCCTCTGTCTATCACTAGCAACATACGCACACCATCCTTCTTGCCTTCGAGAGATTTCCTGCAAATCTCCTTGGTAAACAGACTCCCAAGGATGTCATTGTACACTAGACCGGTACCAGGTGCTGAGTTGCTAATCGCAGTACAGAACGTATCCCAAAACGAGGGTAAACTGCATAACAAGAATATACATTTGATTTCCTCATCGAAGACCAAACCCTGAGTGGTCAACTGAGTGAAAATGATATTGAACTCATTAATGTGAGTAGAAATAGTGCCCTCTTCCTTCATACGAAGGTCAAACAACTTCTTCATCAAGAAAACCTTATTAGTGGCACTTTTGTTCTCATAACTGAAACACAACTTATCCCATACATCTCTAGTAGTCCCTTCTCCAACTATAGTAAAGTACACAGATTCGGCCAAATGCAAATGGAGGGTAGATTTGGCCTTAGCATCAAGTTTCTCCCACTCAACATCTGTATACTCGCTCTGTAGGGGCTCCATGATAGGATCCAACTGGCCTTTTTGTATAAGAACATCTTGAATCTGCTCTTTCCATATAGCAAAATTCATCCCATCAAATTTTTGGATATTGTAAATATCCTTTTCACCACTAGATGACATGGATGCAAACTAAAGATAATATGGCGATAAACACTGGTAATTTTGGGAAAAATTCGGCAGAGTTTCCCCAAAAAAACTGATAGAATCTCAATCCAAAACTGCCACAAGAGATCAGTAACGCATCAAAAGTAATGCTCTCAAAGCATAAGACAGGCGCATCAACCACTAACTAGGCATAAGAAGTCAAAAGCTGACCCCAGACTGCCAACATGGCGTCAAATGCACCTAGCCCTCTCTATACATGTCCTATGGAGAGGCCACGAAAAAGGGGTACTCCAGCAATCTGTATCACCGAAAGGATCTCAACATTCGAGAATCCCTCAGCTTAAGAAAACCTCACGCTATCGACCCTCACAAAAGGTTATGCAGACAAGAAACCAGCCCAGTCTCAGAAAGGGCCTCTGAACCGAGTCTCAGAAACGATCGGGACTGCCAGAAACAAGCCAAATCGGCTCCACAAAAGGTACATATGGCAGTTTCCGCAACTCAATCTACATCCACTGTCAACAATACTGCAAGGTGCAGTATATGAGATCAAACAGGCACCAACCAAAATGTGCAAGCAGTAAAAAATCCCCTACGGGAAGTAAAACCACTCTCAAAAGAGCTCAAGCACTATCAAAAGTGCCAAAACAATGCATATGCGCATCAAGTACTCCCACTGAAATTTGTGCTGATGCAAAACACTGCAACCTGTAAGAAACCTGGATATCCTGTATGTATGCAAGGACCTGTGAGGAGATGGATGCCCGAAAAACCCGAGACAATGTTGATGCCAAAAAGTACTCCTAATCAGCCCATAAACACCATCTCAATAACACATAATAGCCATAAAATGCCTATATACCATCCCAAAATAGTCTTTGAACAACCTGCACCTGTGTCCTGTACCTGTACCTGTAGTTGTAGCAAAAATGGAGTTGAAAATACAACTCCTGAAGTGTATCTCGGATGAAGCTTTCGACTACACGAACAACTTCAAAAGGGGGTAAAACTTAAGGACACCTGACACTTGCTGGAAACGCTCTCGGAACGCTGAATTTGCCGATGCCGAAATCGAAAACGTGTTTGCACTTTTGAAAGTGCGCACACGCACGGATGCAAAAACGGCAAGCACAAACCTTGCTCTGATACCAGTTGAAGGTGCCGCGAGAAGCGTGTGTGAGTGCAAGTGCGAGAGCACAGAGAGAGAGAGAGAGACCTGCTTTGGGTGGAGTGCACATCAACGTTATCCTGTTGCAGCTCCTTATTTAGTTATATTAAAGAATAAGTATATGATGGTTAAGTTAGTAGATGGGTTAGTAGTAAGTGGGATGTCCGGCCAGTTGGCTTGAATCCCACTATATGCCGGTGCCAGAGAAATGGTCCAACATTGGAAATCAGTTGCTTTCCATGACCAGGAGGTGTGCCAACTACCTGAGCATCCTAGCAGAATTCAGTTGATACAGAGAGTATCTGAATGGGTACTAACCTTTGATGACAAACTAGCTAATCCACATTGGCAGTGGCTGTCTACAACAGACTGTCATTCCCTAGCCATCGAATTAGAGCTCCTGCTGGGGAACAAGCCAACATATAAATGTATGAAAGAGGTCAGAAGTCAAATGAAAGAAGTTTCACTACAAATGCAAATTTCTAGGGGAGTTCTGGATCAACGGCGGGGGTAGAAGATATTATTGAAGATCAGGCTACAACCAGTAAGGGGCGTCCAACTCAAATGACAGTAGGAGAACAAGCAACTCCTCTTCGAAGACTGTTTAAACTGGTCAGAGTTACTAGAAAGATGATGCAGCAAGAGAACCAGGTTGTCCTCAATTTTTTGGAGTTTGTACTTGTTTTCCCAGTCCTCCTGTATGCTTTACCAGCTAGAGAAGCTGAGCTGCCTAGGTTTTTCCGAGCACTGTATCCTCAACATCCAGAACCAGTAGATCGGCTCACATACTATATATCACTGATGATCTTCAGGATTGGTATGAGCGATCCACTGTAGAATGAAAAACCTGGCAAACACTACTCAATGATGCTCTTCAATTAAATGATCATGAGGAACTAAAAGATGAGATACAGAGGATCAAGTTGTGTATGGGACAATGGAAAATCCAGCTTAGAGGTCTCACCAAGATCACAAACTAGCTACTGCAACTTACTATGGAATCCTCTAAAATCTCTAAAAAGGATGTTACGGCTAAACCAGGCATGGGACCACAATACAGAGAGATGGCTGAGATTCTCTTTGAAGCTAGGATTAAAACAAATCAGCCTCTTCCAGAAGGATGGATCCATACAGCTTCGCATTGTCATAAATTGGCCAAAACTCGTCTGACAAAAGGAAAATGCACGCTCTATGATCCCGACACCAAAACCTATTATCCTCTCATGCCTTATGAATTGGAAAATGACCACAGAAAGGTGGGATCAGCTTGAGCAGGAGGCCATTTACAGACTTATCCAGAAGGACAATGTTGGCACTGGGACTTTTGAAACACCAACACGACCGAAGGGCAAGAGGAAGCGGGTTCAGTGTAAGGATATTGTGTAGTTCCAGTTCAGAATTCGATGGTGGATTTGCCAGTCATTCTCAGAATCAGACGGTGGATTTTTTCAGCCAATTTATGAATCAGACGGTGGATTTTCCCAGTAAGGTGCTGGAATTTCTTTGGCTGGACACCCTTGGAATTACAATTATAGGGGTGTCAAGCACTCAACAAGCATAAAGTATAGTATAAAGCTAGTAATACCAAGAGAGTTAGCAACTTCAATGGAGTACTATCATGAGGAACATAGGCCAACTCACGAGGAACATCGATCAACCTAGCAAGCAGGCAAAGAGGTTCCTCAACACCTAGGAAGAATCAGACGGTGGATTTTTCAAAAATTTTGGAGTCATACCAAAATTCAAGAAAGAAGGGAAGGATGTAGACGACGAAGACAGTCTCAACATGCGAGAACTCTGCTGGAAGCCAAACAGTGGATCAATAATTACCACGATAGTTACCTCAGTAACTTCGAGAGGCTATAAATAGGACCCATTACATTGTAGTTGGGCTGCTTGTCTTCTGACTTTTTACTCTTAGTCTCTTGGTTTTAGTCTCCGAAGCTGTTCCTGAGCTTCACTAGTAATTCTACTTTGTAAACATTACTACAATAGTAAATTGTGCTTCAATATGTTATAGCTACCTCAATAATGAACCCAACCTTTAGAAGGTTATCAATCTCTTCCTTGAACTTCTTAGCATAATTTGGATTCATTCGATATCGCTGCAGCCGTACTGGTCTGGCATCTAGTTTCAATGGTATTCAATGTTGAGATACCTCTGGATCTACTCCTTTAAGATTAGTATGTTCCCATGCGAACACGTCCTTGTACTGCTGGAACATATGTCGGGCCTTCTCTTTCATCTTAGGATTCAGATGTTTGTTGACCTTGATCAATCTAGGATTTTCCTCAGAACCTAAATTCCATTCCTCTATTTCCTGATCATCTGGAAGTAACCAGTTAGGCCCTCTGCCCTTTTTGTTGATTGACTCCTCAGGGTAATCCCAAGACGGTCCCCTGAGCTCTAAACTACTATTCTGATTTTCAGTAACTTCTTCAGAGTGTGTTTGTTTAGAATCCACTGGTGCACTGAAATCAACTGGTTCTTCTGGCCTTCTAGTCAGCTGAACTAGCCCTTCTCCAAAGTTTTGCTCAGTGAACTCGTATGGAAATTACTTCTTTTGATTTTCAGCCTGATCTTTGTCTAGTAACACTATGTTGAGATCTATCTCGGTTAATGGAAAAATATTCATTGCTGCCAGCATTCTCTCAATTTTCTTCACCTTAACTTCTGGCAAAGCTCTTTGGGTCGCAGCTCCTTTCTCCAGCTCCTAGTGTTGTTCGTCTGAATCTGAATTTTGCTACTGGCACCTTGTATTGTCAGAGTCTGATTAGCATAGTCGTGAACAGCCTGTGCCGTTCGCAACCATGAGCGTCCCAGTACCATCCCATACACGCCTTGCACATCTAATACTGGGAAGCTAGTTTTGAACTTTTCTTTGCCCACTCTTATTTGCATACTCTCTCTCATACGAGTTGCCTGCACTACTCGATGGTCCGCCATTTGAACTTTGAAAGGTCGGGTTTCAGATTTGTAATTCCCATCCTTTGCTGAAGATGTGCCCCCATGATGTTTACTCTTGCTCCTCCATCCAGTATGACACCAGATAATGGCTCCCTTTGTTTCCTAACTTTATAATCTACCTGGATCATGGGCACTTAATCATATTTGACAGTAGCCAAGTCAACCGTTCTGGCTTCCCCCTCAGCCTTCCTCCACTGTCTGATGAAATTTGTTGCTTCAGGAAAATTTTTTATAATGTCCTCTAACTCCACCGTGAGTTTTTGAATTCTGTCACAAATCTCGACATGAATTTCCTCCCTCTCATGATCAGAGTTGTTATTAGAATTTGAAGGATTGGTAGTATCTGCACAATACCATTCTTTTGTTCTAGTGCTTTCAGCTCCCTTATCAGTTCCTAACTCTTCCATCAGTCCCTGAATTGTAGCCAACATGGTCTTAGGCGTTCCAGACCTTGAATGACTGATCTGGTTGTGCTTTCTCAGAAGACTGGGCTGGTATCTTTTGAATGACCCGAGCATCAGAATTCTCTGGCTGCTCTGCTTCTTGGCTAAATCCTCCGTGATTCTCGCTGCCAATTCTCTCTGCTCCTACCATTCATCAACCACCTTTTCTTTACCCTTGGCTTTCCATACCTCTCTTTCCTGAGCCCATTTGCTACTTTCAGGATTGACTGGTTTCTTTGGGTTATCTGGGATTTCCTCAATAACCATCCCTTTACTGCGTGTAACTGCTCGTATAGGAACTGGTTGTGGGGCCTTCGCCTCAGTAGCCGTAGTAACAGGTGTTTTTGGACATTGAGCCATGAAATGCCCATACTTACCACAAGTATAGCAATTGAGGCTTTGAATTTGGAAATTACCACGACCCCGGCCCCAGCCAGTACCCCCTTGGTACCTGCCGCGCCTTGTACCAGTACCACTGATACCTAATTTCTCTTCTTGGGGTACACTGGTAGTCTCCACTCTTAATGGTTAAGGATTGGTAAATGCCACCACAGACAGATCTTTTCCCTTCTTGAAATGATGAATGCAAATGCCACAGTTGTTCCATAGATGGCCGTAGGCTTTGCAGTAAGTACACTGTGGACATTCATTGAAAACATGTTCTTTGGATTTACACTTTGAACACTAGGTTTCCATTCTTCTTACTGGTCGTCTAGTCTGGCTGATTTTTGCAATCTGCCGAGCCATCTCATCAATCTTTCTAGACCAAGACCCCTTCTTAGCCTTGTCTTTGCTCTTCTCATCTGAGCTACTTTCAGAACTACTGGAGGTCTTACTGGAATCATAATTCTCAGTAGAAGTATTGCTACTACTCGACCTCCTCTTCTTATGACTCCTTTCCTTCTTAGCCTGCTGTTCCAGCTTCAGGGCTCGCTGCCCAAATCATTAAATTTTTTTGGTGCAGGAACCTCTTGTTCCCTAATCTTCTTACTGCTGAAACCATTTAAAAACCATGCTCGCAATCGCTTTTCTGATGGTGGTTCCTGCAACTGCCTAGTCAGCTCCTTGATTTTCTCAACATAAGTTTTGACTGATAATTTTCTTTGCTTTATTTTATCCAGCTCACAGAGGATATCCTCATCTCCTTTGGTGTCTGAATATTCCAGTCAGAAAACTTTGAGTAGTTTGTTATATGATCTGAGCTGGCAAGCTGGGTAATGGTAGTACCATTTCCTTGCTGCCTCCTTTAATGTTTGAGGAAAGTATTCCCCCTAGTCATCTTCATCAATATTTTTCAACTCAGCATACTGTTCAAAGGCTTGGATATGAACATCCGGTTCATCTTTCTTTCCACCTTTGAACACTGGGAAAGAAATTTTAATGAAGAGGTGTAATCATGTCGATCAGCATCGTTTCTGTCTCTTCTCACCTTAGGAACATGACTCCTTCTTGAAGATTCCTTGTAATGGTCTATGTCTACATCCCAATCAATTTCTTCCTTAGTCTCAGTTTCTGTCTCCTCCCTAGCTTTTCTATTGGAACTATGGCAACTATCTTTACTCCCTTTGGCTCCTTCATCCCCATGTGTGGTCCGAGAACCCCTGGCCTCGCATTTCTCCCTCTCAGCCCTTCTTCTTCTAGACTGACTGGAGTGCTGAGAGTCCTTAGCCTCATCAGTCTGACTGTGCTCCTCCTAAGTGCCAGTCTCAGGCACCGGTTAATTCTTAGGATCAGAATCTCTTTCTGACTCCTCAGGGATAGGGTCAACGCGGTAGGATGGTTTACAACCACGACTGGTTTTGGGTGCCATAACTTCAGCTGAAAATTCAAACTGGGAGAAGAGTTCTAGTCAATGAGCAAATAGCTCTAGCCACCGTGCTCGCCAAAATGGAATTGGAGCTGATCGCTATAGATAGGTGATTCCAGTGTTACAATTTACACCTACTGGTAAGTCGTCAGTTCAGTCAGTGAAATTGAAATAGAAGATGGAAACTGAACTGAAATAGTTAACTGGATTGAAATACTCTACTGGGACGAGAAATAGGCTAAATGACTGGAAAAGTGTTTTTGATTCAGATTCAAAGTTTATGAAGAACGAGTACAAGGTATAACAGACTGAAGCACAATTGACTATTGTAGTAATGTTTACAGAGTAGAATTACAAGGGAAGAAATTGTAGCTCGGGAACAGCTTCGGAGACTAAAACCAAGAGACTAAGAGTAAGAAGTCAAAAGACAAGCAACCCAATTACAATGTAATGGGTCCTATTTATAGCCTCTCAAAGTTACTGTGGTAACTACTGTGGTAATTACTGACTGATCCACTGTTCGGCTTCCAAGAGACAATTCCCTCCTGTTGAGACTGTCTTCGCCGTCTACAGTCGTGATGACATACCCAACATCACCCATACAAGAACCGATGCTCTCGTCCCTTGTAAAGATATCCCGGAGCATTCCCTGGCTCATGCTTGTCCACCAAGGCCGACGATAGTGTAGACTCTGCTAGGGTTCGTCGCTGTAAAGACCTTCCACTTTAGGGCTTAGGTGTAGAGCCCTGAAGTGGACGTTTGTATGCATTCCTAACATCGAAGCTAGTTTTCCACCAACCTTTTCCTATGAAAACATTAAAATTTTCTTTTGTTTTAATTTGGCAATGGGTACCTTTATTTATTTTACTTCCTTCTCATTTTATTTTGTTTATGAATACCAATGTGAGCCTTTTAATTTTTTAGTTTAAGTGGGGTCCTCCGTAACATATAAACGTGCAAAGTGCATATGGTATGCTATTGGGCATACCATATGGCATGCTATTGGGCATACCATATGGCATGCTATTGGGTAGACCTTGTGGATCAAAAGAGAAGGAGACATTTGTGATTATGTGTGTATAATGGACAATAAATTTATATTGAAATACAAAAATTGACATGTGATTGTAAGCACTCATTCATATCCACTCCCCATAACTCTTATCCCCCGTGATAATGTGTCTTATCTTTAGTAGGCCTTTGTGACTCTTCGCCTTATTTTAAATACTAAGGGTAGTTTAACAGGCTTAAGGCCTTTCTCATTGATCTTTCCTTGGGGTTTAGGATATGACAAATGTAAAAATAGCTTATAGGTCTCACATTGGCTCATAGGTTGCCATGTCAAGGATGGCTCTTATCATGGTTTCCACGTCAAAAAATTGTTCATATCATTGGTGCCAAAAAGGGGTTTTATAAACTTAATGTTGTACTAGCACATAGATGAATTCTCTTTCCACAATGGATATACTTGCCTGTAATAATCTTTGGAAACGTGTCCTAACTTTTTAGATAGGCACTTTGTTTTCTTTTTTATGCTTTGTTTATTCCTTTTTAATGAGTCTATTTCACTTTGTGACGTAAGGACAGGTTCCTTTTCATCAGTGACTAAACGGTCATTTTGAATGGGCAGAGCTCTTAGAAGAACAAGGATTTTGTCATCTTCTTGCACTTCACCTTTTATGCAAGTAAGTTGTGTGACAATTCTCTTGAGCTTATTGACAAGGCTAACAATCTCTTATCACCCTCCATGGTTAATTTGTAGAATTTCGTTGTAACATCCTAAGCTGCATCTACACTTGTACACTCATCAACAAAATGGACATAGTTTGTGTGCAATTCTATAATAATCATCCATAAAGCCTGCTGATCCTTCATAGTCAATTGAGAAGCAATTGAGGATGAACATACTCGACTTTGAGTAGAATCTAATTCAAGCTGCTTCTTTAGGGAAGCCTTCACAATTGACCAAAGGTTTTTCTTCATCAAATACCCTCTCATCTTGGTTTTTCAAGGATGAAAACCTTGGCCATTGAATTTCTTAATACTAGGTTGGTAATGGGACACTTTTATGTGCGGGGACACTTTTATGTCCTGTTAAGTGACCATTTTCCTTGAATTATGTCACGAGTTTCAAAATGGATTTTGAGGTGCTATCTATCTAGAAAGTTGTCTAATGAGTTGTCTATCTAATTATCTAATTTGTCTAATCAATTCCATCTTTAACATTGTCCTTGCACAACATTTCACAACCTAAACTGTCTAAAAAAACGGGTCCTGTTTTTGCCTTTTTTCAACTTTTTGCAACTATACCACTCTAGAATTTATGTTTGTGACGTCTATAATGCTAGAGAACTATCTTTAGTAGTCGTCAACATGTCTTGATGCTTCTAGGGAGAAATAAATATTAAAGTTGTAAGTTATGACCAAATTACAAAAATTGTCAAATCCCGTTTTTTAGCCAATTTTAGCTCTTCTATGATTTTTTGGGTGTATTTCATGATATCCAAATGCATTTTTGATTTTCTATGTCGCATATTGTAACATAAAGCTAATATTCCTTGAGTTTTGGGGCACCTAATACCCTATTTTGCATAGTACAGAACGATGGTTGATTTTTTCAATTATAGAAGAAAATGAAACATTCTAGTATATCAAGTATACTTTTTTCAATATTGTTAGTTTCTTGTGACAACTACATGCATTTTGTAGGTAGTAACCATATATAGTCATAAGGATCAAATTTGGCTAGATATTGAATATTTTGTATGGGATTCTACAACTCATAATGTTGAACCAAGTTTTTTCATGTTTGCTGTATTTAGCACTTCATCTTTGTCCCCAAGATTCCCCTTGGTAAGAGATGTATTATTCTTTTGACATGCTCCATGGCTCCTTATGAACATAAAGGACAATAGGAAACTAAGAAAACATGCATATATTATTTGTATTGAGCGTGGCTATAGAAACTTTGATGATAGGTTTGCAGAATGGTAAAAATTCAACTTTTTTGAACCTATTTATTTTGGCAAAACAAAAAATAGTGACTGAGAAGCAATCATATGTTCTGATCACCAACCCATTGAAGTTAACTAGGTAATTTATATCAAGTCCTACAAAAATCCCTAATCTTATTTTTATGCAACAAAACGTAAGAAATGATTGTTTTGATAAAAATGCACTGGTCCATCAACTTTGGAGGCTTGGTGTGACCAAAAGATGATAAATTTTACAAGTTTCTTATTTTTTCCATGTGTAGTAGGCCTTGAACTATAACCTCATGAAAGGATTTTACAAAATAAGTGGATCTACTATGGTTTTGGAGGTTTTTTTCAAAACCCTGAAAGGACACTTTTATGTCCTGTTAGGCTACCAACCTAGTGTTAACATTATTCTCTTCATGATGCCTTTGGAGCAATCTACACAACTTGGAGTAGTCTCCAAAGAGTTGTCAATGTCTACACTCCTCACAGTGGTAATTACCAAATTATGGTTACATAGCTTGAATTCGAATTCTCAAAGAAAATATTAGGAATGAATTATTAGGGTAGAACCATTTCACCTACTAGCAATGAATCATTAGGATAGGACCATTTTACCATCCACAGAGCTCTGTTGCACGCATTGTTGGAACTTGGAAGCCCAATGATGCTTTGCATTACCTTACCGGAACATTGTACAAAACCCTACCCATAATTACTCCAATTATTGAATTTTATCACAAAAATATTGATATATTTTCATTCATAGAATGAATATAACACCCAAGCATTATGTTAGAAGTTTGTCTAGCTTTTGTACAACATTCGTGACGTGAATTTTCTTGGTTTGCTATCTTCTCTCATAAGATTTTGTGTAAACTTCCACCAAGAGCTATGTAACAAAATCATTCTCAATGCTCATTGGAAGTCAAAGAGTCCTTCTAGTCTTAAAGCCAAAAACTCAATTTATAATTATACTTAAGCGTGCAAAACACTATGTTCTGGAGCAAAAAGGAAGGGAGGTGGGGGTGGGTACTCTATCCCTTTGAACCATTTTTTTTGCGTGGATGGAACCTCACTTTAAGAACCTATATGTTTTTACACATATAGATGGGCATTTTAAACAATAGCTATAGGTTATACCTTACATTTATGACCCACTTGTGGCCTTATTCCATATCTATAAATCCATGCATTGGTTTGTTACTCCCAAGATAGAACCTTCTCACTTCCGTTGAGGAGAGCCTATCTCATAGTACACTTGAGTCAAGCCCATCAAATTGTTTCACCTAACCACATTTTCCTGCAAGAGCTTACCAACTTTCCCTCATAAAGTGCTCACCAAATTTTTCCCTTCAAAAGTACTCACCAAATTTTCCCTCCAAAGTGCCTATATAAGCAAGAGCCTCAAAGAGAGAATTTTGTATTCCTGGAATGCCCTGATGAGACTCTGTAAGTCGAAACGCGTTGGCAAATGCCATGTTTTAGTAAAATCTCTCTTTTTCCTTTGTTGGCTCCCTTCCCTCTCTTATGCTTATGCGAAGTACTCGCAAGGTTGGCTTTTATCATTAATAGAGTTCTAGTCAATGAGCAAATAGCTCTAGCCACCGTGCTTGCCAAAATGGAATTGGAGCTAATCGCTTTAGATAGGTGATTCCAGTGTTAGAATTTACAACTACTGGTAAGTCGTCAGTTCAATCAGTGAAATTGGAATAGAAGATGGAAACTGAACTGAAATAGTTAACTGGATTGAAATACTCTACTGGGACGAGAAATAGGCTAAATGACTGGAAAAGTGTTTTTGATTCAGATTCAAAGTTTATGAAGAACGAGTACAAGGTATAATAGACTGAAGCACAATTGACTACTGTAGTAATGTTTACAGAGTAGAATTACAAGCGAAGAGATTGTAGCTCGAGAACAGCTTCGGAGACTAAAACCAAGAGACTAAGAGTAAGAAGTCAAAAAACAAGCAGCCCAATTACAATGTAATCGGTCCTATTTATAGCCTCTCAAAGTTACTGTGGTAACTACTGTGGTAATTACTGACTGATCCACTGTTCGGCTTCCAAGAGACAATTCCCGCCTGTTGAGACTGTCTTCGCCGTCTACAGTCGTGATGACATACCCAACATCGATCACCCATACAAGAACCGATGCTCTCGTCCCTTGTAAAGATATCCCGGAGCATTCCCTGGCTGATGCTTGTCCAACAAGGCCGGCGATAGTGTAGACTCTGCTAGGGTTCGTCGCTGTAAAGACCTTCCACTTTAGGGCTTAGGCGTAGAGCCCTGAAGTGGACGTTTGTATGCATTCCTAACGTGGAAGCTAGTTTTCAACCAACCTTTTCCTATGAAAACATTAAAATTTTCTTTTGTTTTAATTTGGCAATGGGTCCCTTTATTTATTTTACTTCCTTCTCATTTTATTTTGTTTATGAATGCCAATGTGAGCCTTTTAATTTTTTAGTTGAAGTGGGGCCCTCCGTAACATATAAACGTGCAAAGTGCATATGGTATGCTATTGGGTAGACCTTGTGGATCAGAAGAGCAGGAGACATTTGTGATTATGTGTGTATAATGGACAATAAATTTATATTCAAATACAAAAATTGACATGTGATTGTAAGCACTCATTCATATCCACTCCCCATAAGTCTTATCCCCCGTGATAAGTCTTATCTTTAGTAGGCCTCTGTGACTCTTCACCTTATTTTAAATACTAAGGGTAGTTTAACAGGCTTAAGGCCTTTCACATTGATCTTTCCTTGGGGTTTAGGATATGAAAAATGTAAAAATAGCTTATAGGTCTCACATTGGCTCATAGGTTGCCATGTCAAGGATGGCTCTTATCATGGTTTCCACGTCAAAAAATTGTTCATATCATTGGTGCCAAAAAGGGGTTTTATAAACTTAATGTTGTACTAGCACATAGATGAATTCTCTTTCCACAATGGATATACTTGCCTGTAATAATCTTTGGAAACGTGTCCTAACTTTTTAGATAGGCACTTTGTTTTCTTTTTTATGCTTTGTTTTTTCCTTTTTAATGAGTCTATTTCACTTTGTGACGTAAGTACAGGTTCATTTTCATCAGTGACTAAACGGTCATTTTTGAATGGGCAGAGCTCTTAGAAGAACAAGGACTTTGTCATCTTCTTGCACTTCACCTTTTATGCAAGTAAGTTGTGTGACAATTCTCTTGAGCTTATTGACAAGGCTAACAATCTCTTTATCACCCTCCATGGTTAATTTGTAGAATTTCGTTGTAACATCCTAAGCTGCATCTACACTTGTACACTCATCAACAAAATGGACATAGTTTGTGTGCAATTCTATAATAATCATCCATAAAGCCTGTTGATCCTTCATAGTCAATTGAGAAGCAATTTAGGATGAAGATGCTCGACTTTGAGTAGAATCTAATTCAAGCTGCTTCTTTAGGGAAGCCTTCACAATTGACCAAAGGTTTTTCTTCATCAAATACCCTCTCATCTTGGTTTTTCAAGGATGAAAACCTTGGCCATTGAATTTCTTAACATTATTCTCTTCATGATGCCTTTGGAGCAATCTACACAACTTGGAGTAGTCTCCAAAGAGTTGTCAATGTCTACACTCCTCACAGTGGTAATTACCAAATTATAGTTACATAGCTTGAATTCGAATTCTCAAAGAAAATATTAGGAATGAATTATTAGGGTAGAACCATTTCACCTACTAGCAATGAATCATTAGGATAGGACCATTTTACCATCCACAGAGCTCTGTTGCACGCATTGTTGGAACTTGGAAGCCCAATGATGCTTTGCATTACCTTACCGGAACATTGTACAAAACCCTACCCATAATTACTCCAATTATTGAATTTTATCACAAAAATATTGATATTATTTTCATTCATAGAATGAATATAACACCCAAGCATTATGTTAGAAGTTTGTCTAGCTTTTGTACAACATTCGTGACGTGAATTTTCTTGGTTTGCTATCTTCTCTCATAAGATTTTGTGTAAACTTCCACCAAGAGCTATGTAACAAAATCATTCTCAATGCTCATTGGAAGTCAAAGAGTCCTTCTAGTCTTAAAGCCAAAAACTCAATTTATAATTATACTTAAGCGTGCGAAACACTATGTTCTGGAGCAAAAAGGAAGGGAGGTGGGGAACTTCCACGAAGAGCTATGTAACAAAATCATTCTCAATGATCATTGCAATTCAAAGAATCCTTCGAGTCTTAAAGCCAAAAATTCTTCTATGATAATGGCATGCATAAAATGCCACCAAATTTGATATATGATAAGATTCATCTTGCCCTCGTCAAGTTCTAACAAAAGTTGTTATTGGTTGATTCTATCCATCTTCATATCTCTACCTTCTTTTCAATTTGGAAGACCTATTTTGCATGGCCAAAGGACATGAAACAAGGTTAGAGGGCACGAGATTGAGCCTACATTCTCCATCCTCCAACTGTATTCTTTTTAAGACCTCTAGCCTACTTTTAAGGAACCCGTGAGTTGCTCATCCTAGGGCCACGCCTTCTTGTCCTACTCTTTTCATGATATTACTCTCCCCTTGGAAAAGAGTTTTCGTCTTCAAAAAAGTTGAATAAAAAAGTAGGAAACTACTTCTTAAGTACACTAATGTTTTCCCAAGTGGCACCCGCCTTAGGTTTGTCTTTCCACTTGCCAAGGACTTGCTGACAAACATGATTATGTACTAGTAACTTATGGTGATTTAGAATCTTTTTTGGCTCATGAGGTCAAGAGGGTGTCTCAATTATGTCAACTAGAATGTCTGAATCAATGACATTATCTACTAAATTTCTAGTCTCTATCACTAATGATATGAGATGGGGGGCCATATAACTTATATACATTTTCCATGAACAACCTTGCTAATTCTGAAGCCTTGACCATTGCCTTTGTAGCTAGGTCAAGTGGCCTAGTGCTACCCAGATAGAGTCGTGGCCATGAACTATCATAGGTAGACCAACAATGAAATCCACAGAATTGCTTTCTTATTTTTTGTTTGGGACCTCTAATGGCTATAAAGGCCCACCTACCTTGAGACGCTCAAGCTTTTGTCACTCGACATGTTTGATCACGTATCACATACTCATATACGTCCTTCTATAAACCTCGCTAGTGGAATTGCCTTCATACTAGTGCATATGTTTTCTGAATGCTAGAATGACCTGTACTTGGACTATCGTGACAGTAAAAAAGAGTTTGGCACCTAGTGTCTAAGTCTCTGGATACACATACTCTCCTCTTATGGAGAAACTTCCACAGAGAAATTGATTGTGAGAAAGTAGGATTGTGGGCAAAATTTACTAGATGCACTCCCATTAGAGTGAGAAGTATCCCTCATTTTTACATGGCTCCATAACATACTATATAAAAGATCATGCTTGCATTTCCCTCAAATAGAGGCCAAGAATTCACTCATAAAGACTAGTAATCTCTAGCATGTGGCTTAAAGCATCGACTACCACACTGTATCAACCTTTATGGTACCAAGGAATCATATTCTTGAAGGATCTATACCCATCTAGCCTTGCCACCCTTAAAATTAGTTTGATTGTTAATCCACTTAATGCTATTGTGCTCAAATACAACTTCAAACTTTGCATTGTATAAATATTGCCTCCATCTAGAAAGGGCATGAAGAATAACATACAGTCAAGCTCATACATAGAGTTTAGTTAAGCACCATTTAGTTTCTTACTTTCAAAGGAAAGTAGTCTACCGTCTTGAAGTAGCATTGCACCAATAGCCTTATTGTTGACATCAGTCTCCAAAACAAAAGGTTTTGCTAGATCAACAATTTGCAATATAGGAGGAGTGCCAAAGCTACTCTGTTGTGCTACTTTCAAGTAAATTGACAATCATGACCCTTCAATTGGCAATCATAGGCACATCTATTTTTGCGTAATTCTATATGAATTGGTGGTAATAGCCACCCATGCCCCAAAGGAATTGAAGCTCTTCTAAAATATTGGGAGAAGGCCATTCCAAAATAGCCTTGACTTTGCTAGGATCCATCTTAAAAACTTCAACAAACATAATATGACCAAGATACTTCACCTAGGTTTGCCTAAATGTAAATTTTCCCTTCTTGGCATATAAAGTACAGTTTTTTAAGCAGGGAAAACACCTGTCAGAGATAACCTTAATGTTCTTCCATAGGACTGATTTATACAAGTATGCCATTTAAAAAGACAGCTACAAATTTACCCAAGTAAGGCTGTAGGAGTATACCCATAAGTGTCACTACGAAGCTAGAGCATTTTTCAACCCAAAGGGAAGCACAAGAAATTCAAAATGTTCAAAATATGTTTGGAAAGTTATTCTAGAAATATCCATGGCATTGATTTGTGATTGATGATATCTTGATTGTAAATTGATCTTTGTAAAATATATAGCCCCATAGAGTTGATCGTCGACTCTAGGTATAGGATACTTATTCTTTATGGTAACTTTGTTGAGACCTTGATAGTCTACATTCATACACATAGAACCATCCCTTCTTCCTCACAAAGAGCAATGGGGATGCCCATGGAAAAGAAGTAGGTCTAATGAAACCTTTGCTGAGATACTCATTAGTTAGCATTCCAACTCTTTAGCTTCACTCTAGTCAAGTCTATATGCAGGTTTGCTTGTAGGTTTAGTGTCTTGTTGCATGTTGATAATATGTTGTGTTTCCCTCTTTGGAGGTAAGGTAAATTGTCCAAAGAAACATCTTTATAGTCATGAAAAACTCGATTAATTTCACCATATTGAGAAATAAAATCAAATTGTTTATTTTCATGTACAGAAAAAGTGGACAAGCAGTAACACAAATAAATATCCTTTATTCTAGTTGCTTTTAGAAGTAACTTCAACTCAGCTACACATATAATATGAGAAGAAGGGACATCCCATTCTCCAAATAGTAAAACACGATTACCATGGGCCTCAAATTGTAAAGTATTATTTTGATAAATAAACTTTTTGGAGTAACTGTAGCTCAACAGTACATATAATAGGAGAAGAAGGGACATCCCTTTCTCCAAACATTAAAACATGATTACCATCAGCCTCAAATTGCAAAGTGTTATGTTGATAGCTATGCTTCAGAGTAGGTATGAGGCTATAGAGCCACTCACACCCAAGAACTACATCAGCTCTCGACATGTCCATAACTTGAAAATTGATGCTAAGAGGATGGCCTTGGACCTCAAGTGGCACACCCTTAACCATAGTGTCCCATATATCTACTCCTTGCCCTTACATAAGAGACATTGTATAGTTATGTGTGCTCATGGAAACTTCAAGAACTTCACCAAAGCATAATTAAGAAAGTTATAAGTTGCCCCATCACGGATGGGTATATGCACCTTGTGCCCATTAACATAGCCATACAACCTAATTCATGTGGAGCCACTGGTTGTTGCATAATGAAGCTATAAGAAAGCACTCTAAACTCTCCTCAGAATCAGTGCTATCACCATCATCATGACCAACACTCTCAGACTTGTGTGGTCTAGAATCACTTCTATGTGTCTTATTCCATGTTTGCATCCTTCTTGCACTTGGAGTTTTCACAGAGACTATGCAAAATTCCTCATCTAAACTCTGCGCACAACCACTGCTATCACCATCATCATGATCAACACTCAAATTTGGTAGGTTGACAGTATCATCAAATTTTTACATCCTTTTGCTTGATACATTTGATGATCTAGCAAGACTTGTTCTATCACGTAGCCTGCCACTCCATGGATTCTCACCATAATCTACACTAGGTGACCCTTGCAACGCACTCAAAAATTGTGATCGTGCACCTGTATTTTTTGATGCCTCATTATCTCTTACATCATTCCCTAAATCATCCTTCACATCAAGGTACCAACTCTAACTTTACCCATGACAAGATTATAGCATTTATACCCTTTTTATCCTACGAACACATTTTTTTCCTCTTTTGGATCAAGCTTACTTCTCAACTCACCATTTCATCAAAAAAAAAATCTATGATCACCCTAAATTTCACCCATGATAGGATTGTAACATTTATACCCTTTTTGGTCAAGGTAATATCCAATGAGCACATATTGTTTTGCTTTTGAATCAAGCTTACTTCTTAGCTCATTTGGCACATACACATGAATAATACATCCAAACACTTTAACATATGTTACATCTTGTTTTCTAGAACAAAACTTATAGTTTTATATCATGTATGACAGTAGTAGGGGTTATGTTCATAATGTAAACACTTGTAGCAATAGCCTCAGCCCACTAACAATGAGGCATGTTCTTCTCATTCATCAACACTCTAGCAACTTCTACTATGTGCATGTTCTTTCGCTCAGCATCACCATTTTGCTTTGGAGCATACCTACTTGAAATTTGTCTCTGAATTCCATGATTTTTTAAAAACCATTAAACTCGTTAGAGAAGTATTCTCCCCCTCCATTTGACCTCAGGAACTTTACATCTTTCCTAGTTTATTTTCCAACCAAAGCCTTGAAATTTTGAAAGTGCATAAACACCTCACTTCTTTGCTTCATGAAATAGACCCATACCTTCCTTGTATGCCATCAATAAAGATCACATAGTACTTACATTCAACCATATACGCAGTCTTTACTGGAGCCCATCCATCACTAAATCCAATGCATTTTTGTTTACATGCTTGTCATGAGGAAACGATGCTTTTGCTTGCTTTCGAACTTAAGCCTCACAATCTTTTTTCATTTCAACAACTGTAAAGGTTGGAGAACCTGTAACCATCTCTTTAGTTTGCATCATCTTTGGCCTTTGCAAGTTTACATGACCAATAGGTTTGTGCCAGGTCTCCATATCTACAACAACTATTGCACCTTGTGCAAACATGGTAGCATTTACCTCGGACACATTCACATTTCAAGTAAACATTCTATCCACTTTCTTTCCTTGCATAACCAAATTTCCATCCTTCTTATACTCTTTGAAAAAGAGACCATCAAAGTTGAACCTAACTTGAAAACCCTAATCAATAACCTATCCAACAGAAACGAAATTTTTTGTGATATTAGGTACATGCAATACATCATCTAAGTACTTTAGTTTACCATTTGTCATAGAAATTATAAATTTTGTGTATGCATAATGGGATATGCAGTATCATCCCTAGTCTCTACATAGCGAGGACTCTACAAAGTCGGTCTTTTCTTGAGCCACTTACCATGATTGGTCATGTGATTTGATACAACCAAATCCACATACCAGAGATTATCACGAGATTTTTCCACATTCGTAGACATCGTATTTAACATGTGTTGCACCACAACTAGCCTCTCATGCTCATCTACATTCTTGCTAGTAGTTGCATAATTATCTTATTGCCTACTTTCTGGAGACTCATGTTCAAAGTGACCATGTCTCCCACAACCCCAGCTACAACATTCCCATGTTGACTTGTATTGTTACACTACACATTACCACAACCTCTTGGACTCCCCTTGTCTCAAAAAAATTCTTGACCATCTCCCATGACCTGTACCATGTCCTCTTCCTCTATTGTTGAAGAGGACATGCTCAAAATTAGTTAGTTGCATAATTATCTTATTGCCTCCTTTCTGGATAGTCATGTTCAAAGTGACCATGTCTCCCACAACCCCATCTACAACATTCCCGTGTTGACCTGTATTGTTAGACTACACATTACCACAACCTCTTGGACTCCCCTTGTCTCAAAAAAAATTTCCTTGACCATATCCCATGACCTGTACCATGTCCGCTTCCTCTATTGTTGAAGAGGACATGCTCAAAATTAGTTCTACCCTACATAGAGGAGTCTTCTAGAAGTGTCTTCTCTTTTGGAGTTAATGAGGACACCAAAAAACTATAAACATGGGAACATTTTCTCAAAGATGGATATCAGTCTTAAACAATTTGTATTAGATAGATTTTCCTTTTGCACCGTATTTAGCTTAAGCTTTAACTATAACTTCCTTTCTTTTGTGTTGGTCACATCGAACGCCAGTAAAGTTTACCAAGCCTCCTTAGGGGTGTGAGCATCTTGTATGTGTCCAATCTTAGTGTCGTACACACTCACAGAATGCCAATACATGATTTTATGAGCTTCCTGGTTCCAATTTCTAACCATCTTTATCTATGAAGCAGTTGCACCTTTCTCTGGTAACGTTGGTGTTGTCTCATGCTCTCCATCAATGTACTCCCAATAACCTTCACCCATAAAGCAATTGGTAATTTTGAACTTCTAATCATGGAAATTGCTCTGTCTAGCTTCTCATTAACAATCTAGTTAAGCTCATCATTGTTGGACGACATGTTTCCAACACGTCAAGTCTTTGTGTAGCCTGCTCAAAATAGTTAATTACCACTTGTAGCCACATACACCTATTTCACAATACTAAACAATATTTGTGAACATTGTAGCCAAGATGGAGTTTCTGTACCACCAAAATGTAGATCTATGGAAACCCAAACCTTAGTGTTTCTGGTGCGAATGCACTCTAACTCCAAAACAGGGACAAAAACACGTTCAAAATTAAAATCTAGCTGCACAACTATAGTCCAAACGAGTGAAACCAAACTCAAGATGCATAATCTCCACAAATAAGCACCTCAATCAAAGATCATTTGACAATGGCTCTCGATAATCCCAACACGGCTTCTTCTGTTGCTCCTGCTTGCTGCTCCAAGCTCCTCAGGCACAAGTAGACTTTGATACCATGTTAAGAGATAGGGAAGGAGAGATCTTGAGATCTTACAAGAGCGCACACACACACACACACACATGCACACACACAGATGGAGAAAAAACTTCTACTTCTTCTTCTTCACTAACTCAAGAGATAAGAAGTCTACAAAGCATAAATAGGACAATACAACATAAGATAAAACTAGTAGAATGGTTACATTGACTTGGTCTACCTACCAGAGTGATGGCACACTTACCCATCTAGCTTACTCACTAGCAGTTCACACTAGATATAGTATCACTAGCAAAGATCACCTAGGAGTAGTACATTTTAAGCTTGACATCTCAAATGTCACTCCCAAAAAGAATGAAAAGTGGAGGGTATGTGTTGACTATAGGCCACTCAATGCCTCAACCAAGCGAGATCACTTTCCTCTTCCATTTTAGGGTGAGGTACTAAGAGTTAGCTGACCATAAGTACATTGTGTGTGATAGCTACTCAAGAGTCATTCTATTTGGGTTGACAAATGCTCTTGCAACTTTTCAGCATTTCATGAACCTAGTTTGTCAAGCATTCTTTGGGAGGTCCATTACAGTATTCATTGATGATTTTTGTATCTATAACCCTAAATTGTTGCATCTACAGAAGGTAGAAGAAGGATTGACGAAATTATACAACATGGGAGGCCAACTCAATCCTGTCAAATTTCACATAGGTGAAGATAAAGTGATCTTGCTTGGTCACAAAGTCCCCTACAAAGGCACTGAGGTGGATCCTCCAAGACAAAGTCTCTAATTTGAATTTCCATCCCCAAGAGTCTCAAGGAGGTCATTTCATTCATTCAAAAGGTGAAGTACTTGTCACACTTCAGTCACTTTGGCTCAAAGATTTACTTCATCCAAAGCAAAAATGAACACAACAAGTATAGTTTTCATGGTCTGTTGAGTTGGAAGAATATTTTTGTAACATTAAAGTCAATTTACCAACACTCATGCCCCCTTGTTGGAAGTACACACTCTTCCTTAGCTCTATTGTTGAAGAGGAAAATATTGGGGATGTTTTGTTATAGTAATATCTCCACAATACTAGTATTGTGGAGATATTAGTAGGGACCTGAATGCTTTAGAGAAAGGCCACACAGAAGAAGAAACTCATGAAGCTTACTCAAATTTATGCGGTAAGGAAATTTTGATCCTCCTTGTTAACAAAAACTTTTGTAATTCTCCTTGCAAAAAAATTGTTCCCATGGTGCCATCTTGAATGACTCTTAGTGCTAGAATCACAAAGTGGGTTATGGAGTTGCAAGAGTTTCAAGGTAGAAGATAGTGTGCATGCACAATTGGTAGGGATTCTCACATATAGAGTGCATGAAAAGGATAATGAAGTGTTCGCCGTAAAGAAGCTACCATTGACACCACCTAAAACTATACCTAATGCACTTACCTTGTTCTTTGATGGATCTTTAGCAGGTAAAGAAAGGGGAGGGCTAGTGTTGCTCAACCTGAATGGAGAAGTGGTTATGAAAGAGAAGGTCAGGTTCAAGTTCTACCAGCAACAATGAAGCATAGTACTACATACTACTCTTGCCTTGAAGGTTTGCGTATGTGTGTCAAAACATACAACATCTCATGGTAAAAGGAGATGAACTTCTCATTGTGAAGCAGATTTTAAGTATTTGTGCATGCAAAAATGAAAGACTAAGTAAGGCAAAAGGTACATGTCATTCATAGGTTGTTTAGTTAATTTGAAGAGGTGCAATTGTATCATACTCCTTGGGGAAAAATGAGGATTTTGATTTACTTGCACAACAAGGAGTCTTACCAAGCACCGAGCAAACTTTACTGAGCAAATACGAAAACCGAGCAAAATCCAGGCAAAGAGAGAGAGAGAGAGAGAGAGAGAGAGAGAGAGAACAGGGAGAAGTAATTCTTTGTTGCCATATCCACATTACTTTTTGACGTTTTTTTGAACACTTTAGTGAACACTAATTAACATCATTTCTTAACAACAAAGTAATTCTCACATTTGGTTTCATCAAGTACAATGCATGATACTTTACCATACATATATCACACTTGTCATTGATGAAAGCATGTTTTTTTATATGTAAACAACACACACACACACATAATATCTAGGAGAAGAAATTATTTGTTGCCATATCCAAGTCGAGAGAAACGTGTTAGTGAGCACGAACTATCATCATTTCTTAGAAACAATGTAATTCTCACATTTGATTTCATCATGTACAAAACATGATACGTTAGCATGAATCACGCTTGTCATTTATGAATGCATGACGTGGTTTCTCGTTGGTCTGAACATTAAAATCCTCCACCTCAATGCACTGGAAATGGACTTTAATGAAGCAAAAATTAACACATCAAAGTAACTGACCTTAAATAGTACAAACAAAGTTTTTCCAAAATAATTGAAAATCACATCATTTGGGGTCTTAAATATTGCAATGAACATACATAGCTTGCAAAAAAAATTAACACATCAAAGTAAATCAACCAACCTTAAACAGTACAAACAAAGTTTTTCCAAACTCATTGAAAATTACATCATTTGGGGTTTTAAATATTGCAATGAACATACATAGCTTGCAAAAGAAAAATGTAAGTAAGGAAGGACTCTCAAAAAGTAACATGTCCATGAACAAAAGAAATGGAATGCTCACAAATGATCAAATGGGTTCCCACTGGGAAGTCTATTCTCTTCATCCACCACATAAGTAGAAGTCGAAGCATCCTTCTTGTCTTGCCCTCTAAACCAGGGATGAAGAAGATGCAACACAAATGTCAAAATAAAATCCTCATCACTATCCAATGATGTACAAGTACGCCTTGAAGAGAGACATGCTCTGAGAATAGGAGCAATACCACATCCAAACTATCATTGAACTATCACACTACAAAAAAACATGACAAACAGTTAGAACAACATGTTTTAATCATTCTACACACAAGACAAGGAGAACAAAATCAACCTCCTCATGATCTCCACTAACGTCCACAAATCCGTAAGGTGAATAATGAATAATAATAACCCAATGATGAACAACCAAGTTCGATGCTCTACTTATCTTCTCAATCCAATGAAGAGTATCACCTACCATATAGAAATCAAATTTTGAACAAATCTAAACAAATTAACAACAATTTCAATTGGTAAAGGATAGATGATCTCTCTGCCTGTAGTAGATCCCAAAATAAAAAGCCATCCAAAATCTGCCAATGTAGTGTGTGTCCAATGGATGGCAGTTGTCACATACTCCTCAGTGCAAACTTCAAGCCACTCACATCTCATCTCAAACCATGTACTCTATCATGTGGTATAAGCCTGTAAAGTGGAACAACAGAACATTCATAGCAACTAAAAATTCTTGTTTTGCTAAGGATGTCCTCTCCCTTGTCCATGGCAATGTGATATCATCTTCATCTACAACATTTTGACGTATTTTATATCTCTTTCTAAATGGTACTATCTGCATAGCAACTTCAAATGTAGCTATCTCTTGGTCTACATCATGCCAAGAGCCTAAACCAATGTCATGACTATCGCTAGCGCCTGATAACTTTATTTTGGCAAATGAGCTTGATGACTACGAATAGGTTTTGGAGTGGATGCAATCATGTCGTGTCTTCTAGGACCTCCCCTAGAAGAAGATGGACTACATTCAAACATCAAGAAAAATGAATCATACAACAACAAATAAAGAATTTAAAGAGCAACACTCAACAAAATTTCAATTAAATATATACAATTCACCCGATAATGTTCTCTACTTTTGTTTATTGGAATAAACCATTGAAGCATGAACATTGAAATTTTATTCAACTTTAAACATGGCAATGCCAATATCTCCTTTAAGTCCAATCATGCCAACATTATGGCTTGACCATGCTACCCACTTGGACATTGTCCTAAACAGTCCCGCGTCGACGCGGGACACTTTAGGGTAGTGTCCCGGACGGCCTTGCAATAGGATGATGATAGGAAGGATAGGCCTATGATGGTGATATAATTGATTAATTCATAGCAATATAATGATAGGAAGGATAGGCCTACGATGGTGATATAAAAAATTAATGCATAGCCATAACATGATATGTATATCTTAGGATATGTATATCATAGCCTAACATGATATGTATATCTTAGGCTATCTCTTGGCCCCGCCCTTAACAAACTATTCTCCCATTTTCATGTCCACATAATTATGAGGAGTGGCACATTTTGACAGTAATTGAAGGATGGCCATTCAGAAAGACTCTAAAGCATGCGATGTACATTACTACATCTTTGCACCAAGACATGCCCCTTAATGATACCGCGTTGACGCGAAAGCATTTACAGCAATGTCCCATTCTGAAAATGGGTCCTTACCCTCAAAAATTTATGCCACTTGAAATGTAAACAAGGTCACAAACACGGTAATGGTCGAGCAATTCAAGAGGTCATTAACAAGACGGGACATTGAACTTACCTATTCCGCGCCGACGCGGTATGAATTAGAGCCATGTCCCAAAACAATTATGTAAATCTTTGTTTGCTTTACAATTCCATAGATTACCAAATTTTTGCACTCAACTCTCCCGCATCGATGTGGTGTTGATTCAAGCAATGTCCCATGTGATGCTAATTTCTCTTTGCACGCTCACATGTTTTTCACCCTTATCTCTCCGGTGCCGAGGTGGTATTGAGTAGTGCTAATTTGTTTGTTTATTTGATGTCTTCATGAGTGACACTTTAGTTAAACCATACACTTCTATTCTAAATTTCAACGTTGGGTCTGTGTTGTGTGTAAATCTATAATACAGAACCATGAGTGACATGAAGGTTACATTTTCCCATCCCTTCAATGCTTTCAACAATTTGTTTATTACATACTGTTAATCTCGATAAACCTAAGAGAGCAATTGGTTTTCTGCCCTTTACCCTCCCGCGCCCGTGGCATGAAGGTTACATTTTCCCAGCCCTTCAGTGCTTTCATCAATTTGTTTATTAGATACTGTTAATCTCGATAAACCTAAGAGAGCAATTAGTTTTCTGCCCTTTACCCTCCCGCACCGGTGCGGTACTGGTTAGGGGCAGGTCCCGGCGTTGTAGCTAGGGGCAAGCGCACACTGGCTTTGCAGCAGTGCCATAATTTTGATAAACCTAAGAGAGGATGTTTTCTTCCCTTTACCCTCCCGCGCCGGCGCGGTATTGGTTAGGGCCAGGTCCCAGCGTTGTAGCTAGGGGCAAGCGCGCACTAGCTTCACAGCACTGCCATAATTTCGATAAACCTAAGACAATAGGTTTTCTTCCCTTGCGCCGACTACTGGTTAGGGGCAGATCTCGGCGTTATAGCTAGGAGAAAGCACACTGGCTTTGCAGCACTGTCTCAGGCGTCTCTGGTCCTAAATGTCCCGTGACGACGCGGTTGTCGAGCAAGTTACACAGGCATCCCCGTTTGGAGCTGCTGCAGCTTGCGGCCCAGATATAGATATTAAAGAGATTCTGAGAGACTCTCTCTCTCTCTCTCTCTCTCTCTCTCTCTATCCCCCCTAGGGTATAACTCACTCAGCTTGTAGAGCAGAGAACACTGAGAAGCTTAGCTTTGCCTCTGCTCGGCCAGCTTTCCTGTCAGTGTTGCCTTGCAGTTTTCAGCGGGAATATAGACGTAAATCCTCCTTTATTTTGCGCCCATGGACCTGCCGGTCGACTGTCAGTTGCTCGAATGTTAGCTGCGAGGTTGCTCGAACGGACACTTTCCCCTTCAAATGCAGTTTCTGAACCGCCTGCTCCAATGTGAACAGCCGCCTCCAGATCAGCGCTTACACTTCAGGCTCTGTCATACAAATCTTGAGAGAGAGAGAGAGAGAGAGAGAGAGAGAGAGAAATGAAATGAAATGAGATGTTATATCAGAAGTTTTTAAAGGGCCAAAATTAGCTGAGACCAAAATGATACAATCTTGGTGGATCTAATACAATATCTAGGTATAAAATAAAAATGAAGTAAAGCTAAAAACGAAAATCATCATCATCATCATCATCAATGTCCGAGGATGCCCAACATTGGGCATTGTCCAAGAAAGTACTTTATCTGTCGTCGAAGAGCATCGTTGTGCTGGAATAGTCCTGATCCTCTGATGTAGCCTCCATTGGTGTCATGGTTTCCCCTTGTACACATGGGCATCTCGCTGAATCGAGATCAATGGCTCTGTGAACACCTATACCTCTAGTATAGGTGCGCTCTGGTATAGGTGGGCTCTGAAGTCTGCTGTGAAGCTTACTCATCTGATTGCTGAGTCCCTCCTCTAAAGAAACCAGTGATCTCCCTCTGTGAATGTCTCCACTGCTTGATCTCCTCAAGAGACTCTCCCTACGTTAATGAAGCTCTAACAAAAATAACCCAATGCATCTCTCATCGTGATATCTCATGACTCTAGCCAATGGTCCAAAGCCATGTCTGAATAGACAATGTAAGCGGCCTCGTATCTCATAGTATACCAAACAATGACAAGTGTGATATAACTTTGTCTCTGGATTTATATGACAAAACTGGCAAATCCTAGTCCCTTCTAGTACTTTCCTAAATCTACTAGTCTCAATCTCTAAGTGATGCCATGATGTGCATATCCATCCTCTGTTAGTTGGAGAATATGTTCTCTATTTGTGCCCAACTCTTGTGTCTGCTGTATCCAGGTGCTCTTCGTATCTAGCTGACAGTGATCTCTGTTCGTCTGAGAGATAGGGAGGGTGCATCCAAAGGGGGGGGGGGGGGGGAGAGAGAGAGAGAGAGAGAGAGAGAGGGAGAGAGAGTTTAAAGCATATTTCATTTATTTCATTACCTTGCATGTTTAAGATAAAACATGGTTTTCCATGCGTGTCTTCTCACGTCCACCCCCAACAGTGCTTCTCAATGCCTACAGAGAGATGGAGCGAGGAGGTAGGGCAAAGATGTTGCAATAACAACACCAATAGCCATTGGTCATGTTAGCACCTGGTCTGCTTGGAGAGTTGCAGCTCTATATTCAGATCTTCAAACACATGGCTTGCGGTGTGAACGTGCTCCCAGAGCTTATTCTTGTCGTACGTACAAGTGTGGCCTCTATAACTGGCATGATGACAGGAGCTGCTCATCTTGGAAGCTGTAAGCCACAAATTCAATTCTCCAATAGTGACAAGAAATGTGGGCCCATTAAATAAAAGTTCAAATTGCCAATGGTTTTGTGTCTCTCTTTTCGTAACGTACAAGCATTGCCTCTCTAGCTGACATGACGACAGGAGCTGCTCATCTTTGAAGCTATAAGTCTCAAATTCAATTCTGTAATATTCACAAGAAATATGGGCCCATTAAATAAAAGTGTCAATTGCCAAAGGTTTTGTTTCCACAGACCAAAGTTTGTTATTGTCACTACACTTGTTTATAGTGTACCACATGGCAAGCACGATGCTTCTGCCTCTCTGAGTCTATGGCCAGAGAAGAAGGTGCCTCAAACGGTCTGAGCAATTAGACACACAAAGGATGATAGAAAAACAACATGTTTTGGTGTTCTTCTTGGAGAGAAAATATGTTGTAGCATGTTCATAAACAACAATTCAGATAATGTGCAAAATGGTGTTCCTACACCATGCTTTTAGGGAAGGAGAAAATATCCAATTGTGGGTGCTAAACCAAGAGGAATTGTGGAGAGGTTCGTATGGTTTTGCAACAATTGTAACACTAATGCTTCAAATATTGATGAGAAGAGTATTGGATCCCCTAGGCCAACCCCAAGGATGTGGGTTGTGGAAAAGGGAACCTAGTTGCTTTCATGAGACACTGAGATGCTGCAAAAAGTTGGATTTGTATTGCAAGGTGACTATTCAATAGCACAACTGAACAACTATTGGGCAATGTGGAGTACAACCTAGTTCTTTCCGTGCTAAATTCAAAGATGGAAAGCATGTTAGCTGGAGTTTAGAATTAACCAAAGACTTCAATGGGAGGATAGCATTGGGTTGAAGCATGCATGCACAACTAGTGAGAGAGGTTATATTGGTGCCTAATGTGTGGCATGTTTTTCTTGTTAGCAATCCAAGCTCCATTCAAAAGGCAATGACATATACTATGACCATTGCAGAATTCCCTCGATGTACTTGAGAGGATTTCAAAGAAGGAGACAACCAGTGCCTCACGTATGTGCCTTGCAAACACATGAACTTGTTTATTTTTGTGTCCTTGGATTCGACTCTATAGCTCACGAGTTTGTGCATTAGGTTGCATTGACAAAAGTGGAGCTGTTCCAGGTATTGGGTGGGGCCAGAGTTTCAACATAGCATCGGATTTAGGAGCTAAGGTTTACGATCGTCTATGGATTAGCTTGTTTTTTTGGATTCCTTGAAATTTTCGTTACAGGAGGGGTGCATGGAGTTTTGATAGATTTTCTTACTTAATCAGATACAAATTTATATTGTTGCAACAATCACCTTCTGCATTGGAGTTTCAATCCTCTATGGATTGACCATTTTGTTGGACTGCTTGCACTTGACATTATGGCAAGGCTTGGTCAAGAAAGCAATTTGTCCTACAATTTCTTTACTTTCGCTCGAAAAAATGACATGCTCGATTTCTTTTGCTCTGTGTATGGATTTCCTCCACAACAAGCAATTACATGTCTTGAGAAAGAAGTGCAATTCATCATGACAAAAGTAGCAATAAAGCAACCAGTGTACCAAGGAATGGACTCATTGGCTCTCATAGTTGGGTACATTTTGGAAGGAAAGGTTCCACAAGGATTCACAAAGGCTCAAAAGAAGAGGCTTGTGAAGTAGGAAAGTTCATATCTATTCTTAGAATCAATGAGAAAAAGATCAATTTTGCAGATAAGTACCAACAATTCAGGAGATTCCATTTATTTTAGAAGAGTTTCATGAAGAATCATGTGGTGACCTAGCTGTAAAGAAGATTTTGCTTGCCGGATATGTTTGGTCAAGCTTGCACATTGATGTTCAACATTGGTGTAACAATTGTTTGAATCAATGGAATATTTTGCATGGTCCAAGTCAATGGTAATTGCAACAACTGGTCCTTTTGAAAAATGGACCATTGATAGTATGGGTCCACTACCTAGGACACAGAATGGCAAGCACTACATTCTAATGGCTATACTCTACCTAATTAGATGGGTGGAGGTACAAAGTGTGGCAATGTCGAATGAGAGAATAGTTAGCAGATTTGTCTATACTCATATTTGTTGTAAATTTGGCACACCTTTGGAGTGTTTTTTGGATAATGGCCTAGGATTTAGAAGATCTTTATTGACAAAAGCTTGTGAAGAGCTTCATATTTTACATTGTCATAGCACACCCTACTATCCCAAGTCAAATGTTAATGGTGTCATTGCAGGAATCATTAGAAAGATGGTGAAATACAAGAAAAATATTTGGGATGAGTTCTTGGATGGAGCATTATGGGCATACCAAATTGATTACAAAGAGGCAATCAAGGGGAAGCTACAGTGCGAGTTTGAGCTGAAACAGAGCAAAAAGACATCCTACACGTAGGATGTCTCCAGGCTCATAAAGTGGTCAAAATTCTAATGTAGCCATATAGGGAGGTTCTAAGTGTGTCAAGGATTCCAAAACTTTTTTCAAAAGTGAATTTGGACCTTGTTTGGCCTATTTACTAAGCAAGGACAAGAATTGTCAGACATCCTACTCTTGGAGTGCACTAGAAGCCTATGCAGCCCAAATCTTGACCTATTGGCATCCAAATTCAAATCTAAGCATACCATTGGGTTGCTGAGCCCTAGTAGAATCTTGGGATCAAGTTTGGACAAAATCTGAGCACTTAGACATCCTACGCGTAGTATGTCTTCAATTTGATTTCTAGGACTCCAAACCAATTTATGAGCACACCACTGTGATCAGCACATCAAGGAGAAGCTGGGGTGAAAATTTCAAGTCATTCTGAGCAAAAAGACATCCTACTCATAGAATGTCTCAAGGCCATTTTTAGGTCCAAATAAAATTCTGAGCATACCATTGTGTTGCTGGACTCAAGGGGAGTCTCTCGACCAAATTTTGTTCAATTCTGAGCATATAGACATCCTACGCGTAGGATGTCTCTAGGCCAGTTTTAGGGTCCAACTGTAATTTTGACCATACAAGAGTGTTCACAGTGTCACAGAGATCCCAAATCTTTTTTCAAAATTGAATTTGGACTCATTTTGACCAGTCTAAACTGCATTTCACTATTGTGGCCATAACTTTCACAAACGGTATCGGATTGGAAAAGTTTTTATATCAAACGTAGCCTAAGAGCGACTCTACAGATCTTAGAGCGAAACTTGAAAAAACGTCGTTTAAGGCCTCAAAATGCATCCGGAAGTCAGGGGTGTCTAAAATCGACAGTTCGAAAGAATTGTGAGAAAACGGTCACGGTTTTTGAAGACTGCTAAGTTAGCAGATTGAAATTATCTTTTGGAAAAACCATTGGTCACCTACGGAAAGGTGTAAAAGTTAACTACGGCCTAGTGTACGTCCATACACAAATCTGATAGCAGTAAGACTATACACAAGGACTCTTGATTTTGCAACAACAGTCGCAAGATTTGGAGAACTTTAACACAAGATTTTTACTTGCAAATCACTGCGACTTGTGCATAATTCTCTTGTGCTAGCTTAAGTTTAGTTCAGCTAAAAGCGAACTTGAAAGTCACTTCTGAGCTCAAGGAACAAGTGTGGCCGTCAAAGGTACATCAAGAATTTTTTCATTCATTGTGAAAAAGTTTGCCAGCTAAATAGAATTTTGTAGATTGTGTGCTAAAGTGAACACAGGTTAGCTCGACTCAAGAATCGCTACAAAGGGAGCAGTCGTTGCAGTATAGTGGTAAGTTGCATAACTTATCACAGTGCTTCCAGTAGATCGAGGCCTGCTAAAAAGCTCTAGGAAAAGCAAGCAGCCAGACAAGTCAGTATCAACCTTGACAAGCAAGGGAGCTAAGAAGTTCAAGAAAAGCCCAGTTTAGAAAACTCAGAGATTAGGGAATCCACAAAAGCTGAAGAACCTCAAGCGAAAAAGACCGACACAAGGGTGCTAATAATTTTTATTAGCATTGAGGCAAGCAATTAGAGCTATCACTGAACAGGTACAACAAGGGAGTCAAGACGAAAGCAATGGCGTCTCAAAGGAATCAGACCAGTCAGGAAGAAGCTTCAAGTACATCCACAGAAATTACAAGAGAGCAAATTCGGATCTATCTGATTGGATACTACAAAGGACTGCCATGCTATGAGGATGACATTCGGAATTTGTACATCAAGACAAATAAAGATACAGAGGAAACTCGGACATCTCAATATGTGGAAGTTGAAACATCGAAGAATGTACTACACCCACATCCAGATTTCATGGAAGACTGTCTGGGATCAATTTACATGAGGCACGAAAAATACATCGACAATGAGATAGAAATGTTGTACAAGGATCAACTTACAGAACTCTACGCATATCCTCCAAGTATTTTTCTGTACAAAGCACAAGATGAAAAACAGAAATTTGGTACCCTCTATTGAGATGAAGACGGTCGATACTACAGGGCTGTCACAAGTCATGAAGTTCCTGTAAAAAACAATCATTACTTTACAGCAGAAGAGTTTGGCCCAAGAGGAGAAGACTACATGTCTAAAGGTGGTAATGTATACCATCTCGTCATGGGTTTACCTCTAACTACGCACCTGGAAAAATTGACACCTACGGCTATCACTACACAAACGAGTGACACACCACATGACACACAACAAGGCACAACACAAGACACAACATGGAAAGACACAACACAAGTCTCATGCATTGCACTAGCACAAGAGGTACCAGCTATGAAGATAGCCCAACTTCAAAAAGAACTAGCTTGGTCTCAAGAGCTACTTAACAAAGCACAAGAAGTCATATCATCAGGCATTAAACAGATGCCAACATCAGATATGAAACCCTCTCGGATGGTGGGAGTTCAGACTCAACAAAGAGACCCTATATTTTCAAGAGTTTGATTAAGAAGTCCAGTTTTACAAGAAGCAGTGTCCTTTTCAGGAGTCCAAGTGGAATTTCAAGAAGCATTGGAAGATGCCGAGCTGGAGGAGATACCACTGGAAATTCACAATGCCCAATGTAAAAGGTCAGGTCAAGATGTCATTGTGGTTGACAAATACGATAGGCACTATGAAATAGCCAATGTGAGAAATATGGATGGGTTTAGCAATTGTGGGCAACCTGTAATTCACATACTTGGACCCCGTCCAAAAGCACCATCAAGGGAAACGGAAAACAAAAATTCGGTTCAATCTTCACCCTCGGTGCAGAACTTGCCAAAATCAACTCGGAAACATAGCCCTAAGGCTATGCAGAAGCCCCACGTCAAAGACCATATATTGATGGAAGAATTAGCATTACAACTGCTAAAAAGCATGGATAGTGATTTGATCTTGTATGCAAGCAATAATGGAAGTTATTTTCAGCTTCTCAAGGACAAGACGATGAAGGATAAAGAGACAAAGCCAGTGGATACACCTAAGTCAGTCGTAATCTACAGGTTCATGCATGCAAAGAAGAGGTCATATCTGTATCTAGATACCACAGGAAACCATTATCAGCAGTATTATGGAGAGCTGCCTCGTCCAAAGGGTGCACATGTTGAGATAACAACATATTGCGACCAATGTGCCATTGGTCATTTATCTCTAGCTCATAGATTGCTCTAAAATTGAAAAAAAATTCATGTAAGCTAGTTGTTAGCCAACTTTTTGGAAAGCTTTAAATTGTAAAATTCGGCTTTCAAGAGCCACTTCATTTCATCAAAGTTGCATTATTTTAGCTCTTGGCTTTGATCTTAATTCTCTTCTTCTATAAGTATTTTAATTAGTTGATTACTTCTCTAATTCTATTGATTAGTGTAGTGTGTGTGCACTCTTGGTCATGTCATTAGAGTTGGTGTGTAATTGTGTGCTTAAGTGTGTGAAGGTTTAAGAGCCTTGAGCTCCATGCCACTTGTGTGTGATGTGATTAGAGCACCTTGGTTGACATGTGATGATGGGGAAAACCAACTTCAATGCAATTAGTGTGTGCTTTGATCATGGATGCTTGTGTTGACTATGTTTTTGTGACTCCATAAGATTGGCAAGTCAGACTGCGATGGACATGATGTGTGTAGGAGTTGATTGATTAGTGATTAGAGTATGTTTAGAGTTAGTCTTGCCATGTCTAATCTCTACTTGCATTGGTGACGTATTCTCTTGAATCCTCTATTTCTATTCATCCAATGCTTGTGCTTTCATGCCCTAGCCGAGTTGCCGATCCACGGATTTGATAATAATGTGTGGGTTGCGATTAGGTCGTTCTACAAAGCCTCCCAACATGCATACTAATTAAATTTGTGCACAATAAAGAGAGAATTAATCTTATAAGACAAAAACATTGATCATTTAAAAGAAACATGTACATTTGCTTACTCTAATGTAGCATTGTAAGTGTTGACAAGGTTCATACTATCCTTAAGCTGGATTCCTTGCATCCATCTAGAATCTTCAAAAGGATAATTTTTGAACTTAATAAGGTAGCATCGGATAATCTTACCATGTCATAGTACCTTGTCTTCATGCCGAAGGATAGCTTCGGGTTTTAGCACCTCTTGTTGGTCTTCGATTCCTGGAGGGTCTTCAATAATTGGTTCTATCGGTGGTTCTCCTTTGTAGGGCTTAAGTAGGCTCACATGAAAAGCATTGTGTATGAGCCAATGGTTGGGCAACTTGAGTTGATAAGCCATGTCATTGATTGTCTTCAATATTTGAAAAGGACCATAGTATCTTTTTGCTAATTTAGCATAATATTTCTGATGGCCCGTAGGATTTTTTCCCGTCGTTTGCAGATTTCAAAATGACGTGATCACACTATAATTTTAGGTTAATAACAATAGAAATGAAAAATAACAAATATTTTGTTAATTGACATTCATCTTTTTTGACCTCCAGGGAGACCTGGAGACCGGCTCGTAGCCCGCCGGGCTAGTGAGTCTTCCCGGCGGTCACGCCGGGTAAAGCTATTTGCCCGCCAGGCCCGCTGTAGCTCAGTATGCTATCTCTTCTTTCAAGTATTATTCAAACCAAACATTAGTGTTATAATCAATATCACACACAAGAGTAGTAGTAAAGCCTGAAGGGAATAAACCTCAATCTACTCAAACATGAGCAAGCAAATACAATGGCGGTGAATCAAATATGTGATCAGTCCATCCCAAAAGTAGAGATATCAACCCAAAGATTCACATTCCTACCTCCTTTCATGAATCAGTCCAGTCCAAAAAAGAACTAATGACCCATGATTGGAGCTCTAATCGAAATAGCAAGCAAATACATCGGTGAATCAAACATGTGATCAGTCCATCCCAAAAGTAGAGATATTGACCCAAAGATTCACCTTCCTACCTCCTTTCATGAATCAGTCTAGTCCAAAAAAGAACTAATGACCCATGATTGGAGCTCTAATCGGAATAGCAAGCAAATACAACGGTGAATCAAATATGTGATCAGTCCATCCCAAAAGTAGAGATATCGACCCAAAGATTCACCTTTCTACCTCCTTTCATGAATCAGTCCAGTCCAAAAAAGAACTAATGACCCATGATTGGAGCTCTAATCGGAATAGCAAGCAAATACAGCGGGGTGAATCAAACATGTAATCAGTCCATCCCAAAAGTAGAGATATCGACCCAAAGATTCACCTTTCTATCTCTTTTCAAGAATCAGTTCAGTCCAAAAAAGAACTAATGACCCATGATAGAAGTTCTAATCAATATAGCAATCAATTTAGCAAATATAACGGTGAACCAAACATGAGATCAGTCCATCCTAAATGTAGAGATACCGACCCAAAGATTCACCTTTCTACCTCCTTTCAAGAATCAGTTCAGTCCAAAAAAGAACTAATGATCCATGATCAGAGTTACATTAAGTTTTAAATTTTTTTAAAGACTATTCATTTTTTTACCTTTAGTTTTTCTTCTAAATTTTAAAGGATGACCAAATTTAGAGGAAGAGGTGATGTGATGTGATGTGATGTGAAGGGTTATATAGAGCCGCCAAATATGGAGGGGGTACACGACGGGCCCGGCGGGATTCTTGCTTGTCCCGTCGGGCCCGCCGGGTTTAATATGAAACCCGGCGGGCCTGCCGGGATTGTTGGTTGTCCCGTCGGTTCTACGTTTTCTACCGGTTTTCGTAGGTCATGACATTAGATATGTTATTAACATGAAAAAAATAGTGATAATAACAACAATAATTAACATTTAACAAAATGCGTCATCGTGTAATTAAAATCCCTGGTCGTTTGCCTCAATCGAGCCTTGGGAAACTTAAGTAAGACCCAATCATTTTCTTTGAATGTTAAGGCCCTTTTGTGCTTGTCAGCTGCAGCTTTTTGCCTTTGTTGAGAGATGGATATAGTCTCCTTAACCTTTTGAAACGATTCTTGTAGATCACGGCTATACTTATCAGTAAACGAAGATCTTCCCATGTACTTACAGTAGAAAGGGACTTTTAGGTCTTTACTCTATGATCTCAAAAGTTGCTTTTCCTGTAGTAGTATGGACAGTATTATTGTACGCATACTCTACAAGGGGTAAGTACTTCTCCCATTGTGATCATTGATCTACTTCTCTAACATAAGTCTTTAGTAGATCGAGTATCATAAGATTGGCTGTCTCACTTTGGACATCCGTTTGTGGGTGGTAGGCCGAAGAGAAATTCAATCTTGTACCTAGATTTTCAAAGAGACCTTTCCAAAAATTATTGGTCATGCTAGGATCTCTATCTGACATGATGGATGTTGGTAATCCATCGTGTTTGAAAATCTGAGATATGAAGATGGTTGCCATTTGGTGTGCCTTAATAGTATTTTTGACATGAATAAAATGTGCTTGCTTGCTAAACTTGTCGCGACTATTGTCCATATTCCCGTATTCCCATGGATAGACTTGGATAATCCAAAGATAAAATCCATGGATATACTCTTCCACGGTGAATTAGGGATGGGCAATGACTGGAGTAATCCAGGTTTCTTCCCTCTATCATATTTAATCTTTTGGCATACCACACATTTTGAAACATACTCTTGTATGTCCACTTTCATGGTAGGCCAATAGAAATACCCTCGAAGAGTAGGTTGAATGCCTCTATGCCCCGCATAGGGAGGAGCATTGGATTCATACATGAATTTCTCACGAAGAGAGTGGGTAACACATAGCCTATTGCCATGGAGAAGATAACCATTCTGCAAGGTGAATGGTTTCTCTTTCTTTCCCAAAGCAAGGACTGACATTATGTCTTTAAAGTCAGGGTCAATAGCATACTCATCTACCATAGAAGATAGATCATTATGAGTTGCTATAGACACAACGTTAACTTTTGGTCATTGTGATAGTGCATCGGCCACTTGATTGTGCTTACCAGCAATGTGAGCAATATGAAAATTAAATTGCAAAAGAAAATTTGACCACCTCATTTGTTTGTCAAAAAGCTTTGTTTGCGTCATGAAGTGCTTGAGACTTTGATGGTCTGTTTGTAAAATGAATGGAGTCTCCAAAAAATAGTGCTTCCATGTGTCTAGGGCATGTAGAACAGCTAAAAGTTCTTTGTTATAAATGCCCAAGACTTGTTCATCCTTATTGAGCCTTCGGCTCTCATATGCTATGGCATGCCTTTCTTAAAGCAAGACCGCTCCAAGGCAATCACCACAAGCATCACATTAGACCTCAAATGGGTTTGAGAGATCCGAAAGCATGAGGACTGGTTGAGAGGTAAGCTTCTCTTTGAGCTTGTCAAAAGATTTTTTCTCCTTAGCAGTCCATGAATACTTAATGTTCTTCTTTGTTAAGTCATGTAATGGTCCTGCTATTTGAGAAAATTTTGCTATGAAGCGTCTATAGTATGCACACATACCAATAAAGCTTCTTAGCTCATGTAGATTCCTTGGATTACGCCATGATTTTATTACCTCTAACTTTGATGGATCCATATGGATACCATCTTGAGAGATAATATAACATAAGTATTGAATCTCTTGAAGGAAAAATTCGCTTTTTCTTTTGGTTGAGAAAAAGCTTGTTCTCCCTCAATTCTTGAAAAATCACTTGGAGATGTTGCTTGTGTTCCTCCAAGGACTTGGAGTAGATGATGATATCATCAAAGAATATTCCAGTGAACTTGCGATAGGGTCTAAATATTTATCCATCAAACAATTGAATGTGGCAGGTGCATTGGTCAAGCCAAAAGGCATGACTAGATATTCATATAGACCAAACATTGTACGAAAAATGGTCTTTAGGATTTCTTCCTCCACTATCCTTATTTGATTTAAGGTCAATCCTACTGAAGTAGGCAGATCCTTGTAGCTTATCAAACGGATCTTCTACCCGAGGTACATGAAACCTGTTTTTGATAGTGATATGGTTTAGTGTGCGATAGTCCACACACATGCGGTATGTTCCATCTTTTTTTTGCACTAAAAGGACTGGAGAACAAAAGGGAGAGGATCTAGGCCTCACCATCCCTTTGTCTATGATGAGCATCCTCTTTTGGAGCTTCGATGGTGGAAGCCCTAGGAGTCTCATTACGAGCATTTTTCTTAGGGCAAGAACGATAGCCGTTCCTTGCTCCCCACACTTAAAACACTTATGGTCCTTGCGAAAAGCTTCAAGCTCTTCATGAGAGAGTTTGTTTTTACCTTTGTAAACTCCCTTCTCCTTGGACCTATAGTTGTTGTTGTTGGAATGGCCTTGGGAAGAATTTTGGGTATTAATTTTTCCCTTTGCATCACTTTTATCTTTATTTTCTATGGGCTCGACATTCCATCTAGCCCCTTGTTGGAAATTGATGCACGAAGAAACCATGGTATGGTGGATTACTTCGCTGATAGAACTAGGCCGTTGAGAGTTGACATACTCGGCCATCTCTTCAGGTAATCCCGCACAGAATTGTTGCTTTTGCTTGGTGAAGTCTATCTTTTAAAAGACAGTAGCCTTGAGATGTAAATCCCCAAACTCGTCCACATATTTGTAGATAGACTCATGAGAGAGAAGCCTCAAACTCCGCCATTTAGTGAGCACTTTGTCCTTTGTATCGCTTGCAAGGAATTGTTTCATGATGGAAACTTGTAGAGTTTTCCATGTCTTTGGGGCTTTGCCGTTGCCACGAAGGCTAGCCCACCATTGACGAGCCAATTTTTGGAAGTGCATAGCTACATGGCATAGCTTGGGGGACTCCGTGAAGCCCTCATCTCCAAAGGCCGCATCAAATTGTTGGATGAAGGCCAATACCTTGTCGGTAGCACCAAAGGTGCCATCATAGGTGAGAAAAGAGATACTCTTTCCTTCCTCTTTGAACTTCTTTAGCTTTTGTGACCTTCGTCATGCAGGGTAAGATTTGCGATGTACTCCCCTCTTGTATTCTCTAGGAGAATAGCCATAGCTTTCATTGGTAGAGGAGGAAGGTGAAGAAGAAGGAGAAGAGGGCGACCTCTTTCTTGCCCTTTTCTTCCTTTGTTTCCTCTCTTCCTTTTGGAGTGACGAGGAGAAGGACTATGGGTTAACCGTTTCCTCTTGGGAGGAGTTGGCGATCGTTTAGTCTGCCTTCTTTGTGGAGCCACATCTTCGAAGGAACTTAGGGATTCATTACTTTTTGATATTTGGATTCCTCCTCTCGTATGGGAGAGAGTCTTCTTTTGGGGGTCTCATCAAGGGGCCTCCTAAGCTCTCTCTCCTCTTGAAGAGGGAAGGAAATCCCACAAGCACGAAGTTGTTGAGTAACTTCGGCTTGTAAAGCGGGGTTGCCCATAGCTTGTTGAAACCTAGTAACAAGATAATTAACAAACATGGGGGCATCATCATTAGCACCTTCATGTGCAAAATCAAAGTTATCAATGTTCATTCTACTCTCTTGGTTATTGTCAGCCATGTTAATTAAACTTATGTGTTTACTTAGTGTATGCTTTGGCATTTCAAAACCTTAGTTGCTACTCCTCTTAGCCTTTGAATATAGGCACTTACGTATCTACACCCACGGCGCGAATTGGTTATTTGTAGAGAGTAGTGGAGTGGGTCTAACATAGCAAATTTGCTGAGGGATATCTCCTTTCGGACTTCTTATGGCTCAATAATGGTAAAGCCATAGGCAAGTCTAAGAAGACTCCATTATTAAGACCAAAGCTCCCGAGGTGTGCACCATATCCCACATAGTGGGCTAAACAAAACCGATAATAGATCCTAGTCTCACTTACCCTAATTTCTTTAACAAAATCAACCATTAATAGGCTACTTAAGGACCTCTCTTCTTGAGCAAGAAAAGAGAAACTGAATGCTCTGATATCAATGTAATGTAAATGGCCTATGAACTTTGAGAATAACGGAATTAAGAGAATTAGAGTGAGCATTTTTGTGAGATTACTTTGAGAACTTGGAGGGTGAACTTAATTGATGGTAGCAACATAAACATAGTACTTAATTAACTTGGCATGAATAATACTTTTGCAAGAGAGAGAGTATTAGAGAACATGACAATAGATGAGGAGCGGATTTACTTGGAGCCGGTCCCCCCTCCAAAAGGCGTTTGTATTAGAGATTCTCCCATCAAGAGAGACTTTTTTACAATAAAATCTTTGTGTTCCTTGTGAGCTTGGTGATGCTATGAAGATGGAAAGCTTCATGCATCACAAGCTCAACATAAAATTTGGAAAAATCATTAAAACTATCCCAATCCTCAGTCCCAAGGCCTCAAACACCTTCGAAGGTGGCATGAGGAAAGAAATGGACTCATTTTTGGGCCTTTTAGCTCTAGTGAGAGAATGCTCCTTAGCCAATAGGAAGAAGGCTAACGTTACGTTGAAAAGCCTTTTGTCTCATTTTTGAGAATTATATCCATGAAAAACATTTTGGTGAAATTATCATTGTCATGAGAAAAGTGAGGTGCTTGATAGTGACATCTTGCACAAGCGCCGAGCATCTTTTTATGACCAGTTGTTGCTATCTCGCACAAGTTTGTGCTTGATAGCGATTGATAGATACTATTTAGGATTGTAAAGGGGTCAGAACCAAGCGAATAAAGGTCCATGAGGGGTCTTGGGGGCCTCTATTCCCTTGGTTCTGACCTCATGAGGCCCTCGGCTTAAAACGGCTGTATCTTGAGCTAGAGACGTCGGATTTCAGTGTTCTAAAGTGCTATCCTAAGGTTTTTGGATGTTTCAGATGCATCTGTGGTGTTCTTTTTGTATTTTGAAAACATCTCTTATGTGTTTTCTCTCATTGCACATCACATCACTTATTAAGATTCACGAACATGGATTTTGGTGCACACTTAAGTTGGGCTCTCGAAAAGCATTTTGTACGAGCATGCATTTAAGTGATCGAGCAAACTTTTACGTATGTACTATGAGAAATAGAATTCCAAAAAACTACTTTTGTATTTTTCAGGATTACCTCTCTCTATGCTGAGTTGGCGTTTCTTACAGGGCCCAAAATTGAGTCCAACTTTCTCCTAATGAGAGAGCTAGCGGGGAATGAGGGTAGGGAAGAAGAAGAAGAAACATTCCATAGGAGAAAGAAATAGTTCCTCACTTATCATCACTCTTCTTGCTTAGCATAGCATAATAGCATAGTAATTATGATGAAGAAGATGGCAAGCTTAAGCATTGAAGCATGGCTCTTGGTTGGATTTGCATTCCATAGCCAAGAGTGTTGGTGTAGGCTCTTCACTTCTCAAAAAACTTGGAGAAGGAGATGGAGCTCTTGCATTTTTCACTCCACACAATGAGAAAATGTGTGTGTGTGTGGGAGAGTATAACCCCCCTCTCATGCTTGGTCCACCTCTCTCTCTCTCTCTCTCTCTCTCTCTCTCTCTCTCTCTCTCTCTCTCTCTCGTATTATTGTATTTTTTCATTTGGACATGTGTCCTCTTTTTACTCTTTGAGAGAAAGAAATTAATTAATTATTTTTATATATCTAAATTCTCATTGGACCCCTTTAAAACCTAACTAATAGCATTCAAACACATCGTGAGGGCCACATGCGGAGGATCATTTGAACATGTGTCTTTTGTGCTTATTAAGTCATTTGGTTGAATGGAATACTTCCAAGACTTAATCAATCAAGCATGGCACGTTCATGTCTCTTGAGAGTTATCTTTGAATTGAAAACTTCAAGAACTTTAATCATTTAAGCATGTGAGAAACACCTCAAGCTTTTGGGTAAAGTTCCCACTAAAACTTAGCAAGCCAATAAGCACCTCATGCTTGGGTAGGATTCCCACCTCAAGGTCAGCCCTAACTTGCCTAAGATCAAAGGACTTTTGAACACTAAATTTTGCAGGTCTTTAATGACGCTAACCCTACGGTCTTTAAGCTCCATTAGATAGAATTGCTCTTTGACAGACCATCTCTCATTTGTACCCCTTTACCATTGGCCCCGTGTTGAGATAGATCCGTAAGCACATGTCTATATTCTAACCCTTGTTCCCATTTATTATCCTTCATTAAATGACCAGTTTAATATGAGGAAAATCATTTGGGTTGGTTAGGTATTAGATTTTATGATAGCCATCCTGAATTGTTAATCATCTTATGTTGTCCTACCGCATCCAAAAGAACTCTACTTGCCTATGACAAATTCTACTGAATCTTTTGCTGGATCCTCTCTGGGATAGGTCCTTTGAAATTTGGATTATACCAATAGTTGGTTGCTAGGTGACCATCCTTGTCATAAATGTCACAATGAACTTTGTTGCTAAACCATTTCCTTCAGCTTCATTTCCACCATCTCTCCACTAAACTTCCCTTCGACTTCCCTGTAGACTTCTTCTTGGACTTCTTCTTATGTTTCCTCTTCTTAGAATCAAAATTGAAATCTGTATCCAAATTATAATCAAAATATGAATCAAAATTGTCATCACTGCTGTCATCTACAAATCTTTCTTCTTCTTTCCCTTCTTTTCCTTCTTCTTCTTCTCCCTAGAACTCTTTTTAGAGGAACTTGGATGACACTCCAAAACTCTTCTCCCCTCTTGTTGCAGTTTGTACCAAAGCATTTAGGCTAGCTCCAACATCCACACTTGCTACTGCATTTTGCAGTTCCTTCCGTAGACCATTCATATAGTACCCGACCAACATCTCAATTGTAGGCCTCTCTGCATTTGTAAGCATGTTCAAGTACTTATTTAACTTCTCAGTATAATCCTCTATAAACATATTGCGCTTAATCTTCTTAATTTTAGTGAGCACATCATTCAGAATTTTCTTCTTTCAAAATCTATTAAAAAAATGCATTTCCTAATGCTGTGTAATCTGCAAAATTCCACATTGAAATTACTCAGCCATTGCATGGCTCTTCCCTCAAGTGTGTATTTAGAACTATCGCATCTTGGCTTGTGCATCATACACTCCGTCAAATCCTCTAGCCTGCCACCTTGTCTCAAAATTGAGCTACATGGTAATCGGGGTCTTGTTTAGAATTCCTTGAAAAGGTCCCAAACTTAATGCATAAATACACTCTAGCCGATGTCGCCATATTCCTTAGCGTATTTGGGGATAACTGCCTTGCTGAGGGTGATGATGATACATGTGATACTGGTTGTGTTGGTACACCTCCTCCAATGCCCAAAGGGTCAAACTCCAATTGTCTTCTTGCCAAAAGCACCTGCTACAATACAACTCCTCCTACAAAACCCGGATCTAATTGCCCATGATCCTCGGGCTCATTGAAGATTCTTCCATAATGCTATGTCTTCTAGATCTTTTGTACCTGGCTCTGACTCATATTCCAAATTGTGAATTTGTATCCCACTATCTTCTATGTGCTAGTCATTCTCTTACTCCTGCATACCTCACTACCAACCTTGTGAAATATTTATTTGAATTCTGTTGTGAATTCTCCAGAACTTAATACCATTCAGCATCTGACTTCCAAGACCCATAACCGTCATTGTAACTGCCACCATAACTGCTACTGAACATCATCTTGGCACCCATGCAGGCAAAGTTGGTCCACGCTAAGAAGTGTGCAATGCCAGGTTAAGGGTGCTAGCAGGTGCAAGACAAAGGGTTTAAGCAGGTATGAAGGAACTGGGCAAGCAAAGGATAGCGGGAATGTATGTCTAGTGCGATTTTTTAGGCCAAGAAGGCTCCAAGGTGGGCCAATTGTAATGGAAAGTCAAAGTGCCCAGAATCTCAGTTGGTGCTCTAGAATGTAGTGTTTGAGATTCTATAAAAGCTCGTCTAGAAGGCTCATCAAATGGAGGCCCGGAGTGAAAGATATGGTGGTCTAAAGATGGAAGGGTTTGTAGATCCCCGACAGATAGGGCAAACAAGGGCATGTGGCAAAGCTGAGGTCGATAGATAGATGTGTAGTGTTCAAATTGTGGAGCATGACGGCCTTCTCGGATCATCAATCAGAGCTCCATAGGGAAAGTTTTGGTCAATTGAAAATTTGTCGGGGCCAGGTCTGTGCCCACTTGGTTGCATTGGGAATCATGACATTTGGCATTTTTTGGGCCTCGACGGGGATTGAGAAGGTAGTATACATCAAGTGGTTTTAGCAAGAATTAATGGTGCATCAATCAAAGCTACTGATGCAAAGTTAAAGTCAGTTGAGTTTTGACAATTGCGTCGATTGTTGATTTTGGGTCAAATTGGGGTGCGTCCTTTGAGGCCATTGGGGTGTCAGAATGCGGAGAAAGCGAGTGGAGTTCAAGTCCAATACGCAATCTTTGAAGTGGTTTTGACGGCTTGAGAACATGATCTTAGGGCACTATTTGGCAAAGGGTCAAAGCAGGGGAAAAAAATGGTTTTTCTTACGCTGTTTTGAAGCCAAAGGAGGCTACGTGCCATGTGGCATCGAATTCTCCCACATGCAAAAGAGTGGGCCAGTAGGATAGGGTATAACACCAATGACGTGCACACATTAATGGTCTCTCAAAGGAGTTGGAAACGGTGTGGGAATCTATGAGCATAGGATGTTCAAGTATGCTAACCTAGAGAAGGTAAAGAGATTAGGACTAATGGTGGTAAACACACCAATCTAGCGCACGTGCGCGTGCACGCGCGCACGCACACACACACACATTCAATAGCAATGGCAAGCATGCTCACTATATGGACAAGCATGACTATAGAGATTAGAGACTAGTTAGAAACAATTAAACACCAAAATCATGCAAGTGAACAAGAGAGAGAAATAATAAGAGACTAAGCTTGACTAGTCCAAATTCAAATATGTGAAAGAGCTACATCCATAGCCAACTTCATCTTCACCATCTCAATCTACTCTAGTCTTCTCTCCACTCTCTCTTTCTACCCTCTACTCTAGGTCATGTGTTATGCCATGTTATGTTCTTTCAAACTATGCATATTCACTTATAAAGCTATTGTTTTTTAAAAGTGCCCAGGTGTGAAGCGTGTGCGATGCAAGCGTGAGAATGTGGGTGAGGAACAAGAGGAGTATACAATGTGATGGTGGAGCTCTCAATGAGGATTAGGTATTGTCTCACTACTCCTTATTTTTCTATATAACCAAAGAATATAGAATAAAGTTAGTACGATCAGTGTTGAGTGTTTGGCTTGTTGGCCTGAACCCTACCAATCTTCCACTTGAAGGACAATGTGGCCAAAGTGGCTGTAGGTGTAAGTATGTACATTTGTACAACTATGAAGCAATTGTATGGCTTCACCCTAGGCCCATCATCTCCATGCAATGTGCAAACCGATCTGTGGGTAGGCTCTTTGTGAGAGCATCTGCAAGGTTATCATCCGTATGAACCTTGACTAGATCGATGCACTTGCTAGTCAATATGTCCTGTATCATATGATAACAGACCTCCCTCCATGTGTTTTGACTAGGTGTGAAACCTGTGGTTCTTTTCTAATGCAATCACACTCTAACTATCACAATATTGGAGTCTGAGTAATGCTAAGAGCTCCCACTAGGTGAGCTAACCATGCAGCTTCCTTGCTAGCATAAAAAATTGCCACATACTCTGCCTCTACGGTAAAAGATGACGTACAATCCTAGAGAGATGATCTCCATGTTATGGTTGCTCCAACAAATAGAAAAACATAGCCAAACGTGGATCTTTGACTATCCACACAACCCGCATAATCGCCATCCATATAATCAACAATGGATGCATCCCTATCCCCAAAGTGTAAGCACTTGTTTGTCGTATCATTTAGATATCTCAAGCTTCACTACTTTCTAATGCTTTCTACCATGATTTGCCATAAATCTGCTAATGACTCCCACAACAAAAGCAATGTCTGGTTTCATGGCTACCAAAGCATACATAAGACTACAACAACTCAAGAATATGGCACCTTTGCCATTTTTTCTTTCTCAACTTCAGTCTTGGGAGCATCATTCTTGCCAAGTTTTGCATATGCCTTCATTGGGGGTACTCAATGTAGCCTCCCCCCTGCATATTAAAATGTTGCAAGACTTTGTGGACATATGTTTCTTGAGACAACTCGACTATTCCACATTTCCTATCCCTCTTTATATGCATACCAAGAATGTGACTTGCATCTTGATCTAATGGCAAAGTGGTAAGCCTAATCTGTTATGTTATGCACTACTATTTTAACACAGGGATATAGCCAAAATGTTGTAATTGCATCATTCCCTTTTGACTCATGTGACGAAGCCGGCTATGCCACAACTCAGTAGAAGGCAACGACTACATAAATAGAATTCTCTTTCATAGAAGAGACATACAAGGAATATATTGGAGTCAAAATTTTGGCCTTTGAGCATGACCAAGTTACCTTTTTTGGTCAACCAATAACAATTGCCAAACATTATAGTGTATCCAAGATCATCAAATTGTCCTGCTGAAACCAAGCTCTTAGTTATCTTTGGCACATGTCTAACACCACGTAGCATGAACTCTGTATCATTATGCATAACCAACTTTACATCTCCAATGACACATATCTCAAGCTGATGAGAACCACACAACTTAATTGAACCATGTGTAGAAGCATAATTGAAGAACCACTCCTTGTGACATGGAGAAACATGAAAATTAGCACCTAAGTCAATAATCCAATTCTACCCATAACAGTTTTCAAGAGATAACAACATCTTTGGACTCAAATCAGAAGTAAATACTAGTAGTACATTTGATAGCTATGGCACATCAGGAACAACATCAACATATGGAGACTCAACGACATTGATCTCCTCTAACTTCATACTACTCTTAGGAGGTGCAAAAATTATGACAATGGGTTTGGCCTTCTGTCTTTGCAACAAACAACAATCTTTTTCTATATGTGTCCTTTTTTATGACGATTGTAGCATTCAATGTTCCTTTTTTCACGTCCACAACTCTTGCTACATGCATTCTTTTGATCTTAAGAACATTCATGTCTACGACTATGACCTATTTGCCTTTGATTGTTTTTCTAGCTACTTTCACTTGCCATATACACATCACCATGCCCACTAGCGTCAAGAGACTAGCGTTGAATCTCTTCTGTGAGGAATCACACAGAACTCAGCTCCCTACAAGGAGTAAAATGCTCTCAATAGAGATCACAACACAAAATCCATGCCTACATATGCATAATCGATACACATAAAAAACTCCCACTGGAACTGTAATGCCTATCACTTCCAAAGATGCTTGCAACTCTGCTATGTCAAAAGAACCTATAACTATTTCTAAGAATCTATCAATGGCTATGCATCACATATCCAAACCACATTAGGCATACATCAAAATTTGTGCAAACGTTGCACCAAGAAACCAAGTAGTAATGTCAAGATTGCTCTCTCTCTCTAACGATGCCATGAAAAATGCTATGTTGATGTCAATGTTGATGTTGAGAAGAAACTCTAGATGTCAATGCCAATTTCCACCATTGAATGGGAATGCCTTGTTGATGCCAAATGATGATGAAGAAATCAATGTTGTCAAAGTAAGAGAACTGCCAAAGTTGTATGTGTGTGTGTGTGTGTGTGTGTGTGGGGGGGGGGGGGGGGGGGGGGGGGGGGGGGGGGGGGGGTACTACACACACAATCCCTCTCACTTTCTGTCAAATCCTTTTTCTCTTCTTCCTTAAAAGTGTATGTATTTGAGGCCTTCAATGTTGAAATTGAGGTGAAGCCATCTCTTTCTCTCTTTCTACACTCTCTCCCCTCTCTTTCTCAACTCAAATGCGCAATCTGTCTTGAAAAACAATCTCTATGTTTTTATTTTTTGACATACCTACACTTTGAATCAGCCAATTATCTCTTCTACAAAGTTGCAGAGCTCAAAGAGATCTTGTTTTGATAAAGTCTTTATTGAATACACGTTTTGTAGCTCAAGTTATGAGCAAAATAGTGACCTGCTATCAATATTCCAAAATTTGAGGAACTTGCTTCTCTCTCTCTCTTTCAGCTCATAGAAAGCTCAATATCCCTCCCCTTGTGGCTTGTGGACTTCAGCCCCTTGCTCGCTTGATGCGTGAGCTCTATGTGCCAAACTCACAATGCCTCCATAGCCATGGAAGCTTTGAACTTCAATCCGTTGCGGCTGTGAAGCTTGTTGGGAAGAGGGAAACACTGGGAGAGAAGTAGCACTACAACCTTTGGCTCTGATACCACTTGTGAAGCGTGTGTGGTATGAGCATGCGAGTGTAGTTGAGGAAGGAGAGGAGCATACAACATGTTGGTGGATCTCTCTGTTAACTGAGTCGACGTCAGTTAATAGGAGCTACTAAAGATCAAAGCCTTATGAATGCACATCGAAGATGAATATGAAGAAGCAGTGAAGATTGGAGTTACACACTTTTTCACATTTTTCCAAAATGGCCATGTATTGTAATCTCCTGATTTATTTAGCCATTGTGATAATTGTAACATGTTACAGGCTCAATAAGAGTTCCAAGATGTAGAGCATAGGTCACTTAGTGTACCTGGGTTGCAGATACAATAAGTGTGGAGCCTCAAAGGTCTTGGGCGCCGGACAACACACATTTTAGACCTTGGCTAAAGTATAAAAGCCAATTTTGTAAAGTTTTAATCAAGTTTTTGGATAATAAAATACACAGCGTGAGCTAACGACGCTCACTCCTCACCTTCTCGTGCTTCCTACTCCCTCCCCAGTTGTCACATTGCAGTCGTGTTTGATGCATTGCAACCGCAGGTAAGAGCTCTACGCATTGACGTAAGCACTTCACAGTAATTCGTAGATTTTGGCGTCGTTGACCCGCGGCCTAATTTCATCATAACTAGGAATTTACACTTTCAAATAAAAAACTAAGCATAGGCAGGTTATTGGGGCATCATTGCTAAGCATTTAGATGCATTCTGGGTCGAAAACGACTAGGTAAGAAATCCATTGTTGTTAATAATTGCGATTTTGGCACTTGACCTAAAGTGGGGTTTGAGACCATAAACATGTGTGCTTAGGTCTTATAAACATGTCCTAGAAGTTTCGTTACGTTTGGATGTCATTTGATGCTGCAACGGATGTGATTTGTTTGCCGATGAGCGATTGGCTTTTATTGATTTCTGTCTCTTGATTGTAGCATGAGTAAGATGCGAGTTGTTAGTTGTTTTACAAGAGATTGACAACCTCTTGTAGCCTCTATGCACTAGTCGAGTCAGCTTCGACCCATGGATTGACAATTTAATCATGGTTCTTGCTAATATTGCAATAAGATAGGATGGTGAGGTTAGACACGCGTCCCACATTTGGCGCCGCTTCCAAGGACGAATAGATCTAAACTAGGGAAAACACGAGCGTCTTGTGTAGTTGTCCATTAACTTCCTCTAGGTTCACATAGAGTAAAACTTTCTTTTTAGAAACCGCATAGCTTAAGATTGTCGCCTTTTTCTATGTAGAGGTAGCTTGGAAGTAATCGTGCTTGTCGAGTGCCTTTAGAATTGTACGATGGTAGAGATAGAGTAGGATTTTGAGAATGATTGATAGACGAGACAAGTTTTAAGATAAATGCTCAGCAAACCATAAAAAACAAGAAAACAGTGTTTGTGAACACTTTCCACAACTCCATTGCATGAGAATCTAGGAGTAGGGTAAGTAGGATCCGAGGTGGATTTCAGAACATTTCTCTCTCTGAAATAATCATTGTGAGTTGTTATTGGAAGTTGCAAAATTTCAAGTCTACGGCTAGAAATAGCACGAAAAGACTTCAAACCACTCAATCGGACTGGAGAGTAAGCTTAAAAGTTTTGTATGAACCAGTGGGTAAGCTCAAGGACACTTTGAGGTAAAATTTTCAAGAGCTTGTCATAACTCTGATTATTTGCTTTTTCTTGACATTTTAGGCCAAGTTAAGTTTTGACTTGATTCATAGGCTTAAAATAGCTCATGAAAAGACTGTCCAGTGAAAAAGTTTAAAAAAGTGTTCATTTTGGGCCAAAAGTAAATAATTGTGATTATTTACTTTCAGCTCAAATTTGACCAAGGTTCATACCAGTGACTCATTACATGCGTATAAACAACACTTGTAAAGGCACAAAAGATTTGGATTACCAAACTGGCAAAAAACTGGGTAAAAACTAAAGTTTGTATTGACTTTTTGAAACTTGAGTGTAAATTGGAACAAAATTTGTCCAAACTTGATGAAATTTGATTCATAGGCTTAAATTGATGTGACAAACATGTGTACATGATCACTTGACCAAAAAGATGTAAAAATTTGTCAAAAGTAAATAATCGGCGATGTAAATAATCGGCGATGTAAATAATCGCCGATTATTTACTTTTGAGAAAAAAAAATCTCTGTAGTAAATAATTGCGATTATTACATTTGCTCCAAAATTCAGAAATTTTGCACAACTGAGTATACCATAGGGTCAAGCATATCAAGTAGACTCCACAAATCAAATTTGGTGAAATTTGGATCACAAAATTGAGACTTAAGCCAGATTCTTGGAATCAAAGTCTGCGGACACTAAACAGTTGATAACTTGGACAAATCTTGATCAAACTCAACCAAACTTGTTCAGAGACCATAACAAGGTAATTACTTGGCAAAACAAGCCTAAAAAGTGTAGAAACTAAGAAAAGTAAATAATCGAGATTATTTACTTTTGAGCCCCAGAAACTAGATTTTGGACTTTCGAGCTTTTATAGTGTTAGAACAACATAATACAAGGCCACTGGCCAAGTTTGGGTTCCATCGGATCAAAATTAATACATGATAACTCAGTTTTCAAGTTGCAGATTAGTCCTTTAGCTCCTTGCAAGGATATAATTTGGAAATCTCAATTGCTGACTCACTTAGCTCAGATTGAAGAACCAGGTTGCAGGCAAAGAATTGGGAGCTTGACAGGAGCCGAATTCAAGTCGTGGAAAAACGAATAACAATCTAATCCGGCGGTTAGATTATTCAAGGCTCAAATTTTCATCATTTCAGAAGTTACAATCAATTATGACACTTTTGAGGTAGAGTTAATCAACTCTTGTGAGTCTAAGAGCAATCAACTGCCAAAAGTACTTGGGTAAAACCAGTCTTATCAAACTCGAGCAGGAGTAATTCTGCTAATCAATACCAAGATCCTACTAATAAGAGTAAAGCCAGATTCAAAGAACTCCCAGATGTTCATAGATTTTAGTGGAGCCAGGGGGTGCAAGCTCAAAGATGAAGTGCAGACAGAAGTTCGGAAAGCCAACCCAAGTGTTTATCTGGAAATCTGCACAAGATAGCAAAACATACAGTTGGTGCATATTCAATCAGGATCATTGTACATGGATTACAATGGTCAGATCTATAGTCGAGAGCCACAATTCCAAGATCCAACAGATCAACCAATAGAAGCCTGTCTAATTGGAGAACCGAGCCAAAGACGGTACAAAGGTCAAGATGGAGCAGTCTACAGCTTGATGCTTAGTGTGTTAAAAGAAGATTCCGACAACTTGACAAGCACAGAAGCAGAAGCTCCTCAGCATGAGCTTGACATGATAGAACCAATTGAAATACCACTAGTCATGGCGTATTGCTCAGATTGTGGACGAGAAGGTGGACATTTTTCTGAAGATTGTCCAAGAAATCTCGGCAACAGGGATACATCAACCACCAAGCAAAGTACATAGCAAATTGGAAATGCAAATCTCGATGTAAGTGCATTTAACTCGTCACTTTAATGCAATCAAATGATTTTGCATTACCATTAGAAGCACCAGTAAAAGCACTGCAAGTTCAAAATGAGCATAAAGATGCACAGACACCTGAAAAGCTTAAAATTGGTTCTTTGAACAACAAATTCTTGCATGAATTTAGTAAATGTGTCAAAATATCACCAAAGGTTGAAAAGATTGTTAAATTTGCAAATGATTTTGCATCCTCTGTCACAAGTGTGCAATCATTCACGAGTCTAAGGGACACATCAAACAGAATGATGTTAGCATTGTATGGTACACATCATTCATATGCACACTATGTAGACCAAAAAGGGAAACTGTACAAAAAGGATCAACCAGTGTTTGAACGACCCATATACCAACTCATAGAAGTGTGTCCATTGATTAATCAGAAAGGATGGTTCATTTCAGAGGAAAGAATCTATTATAGCCCATCCTCTCTAGAGTTGAAGGATGTTACCCAAGTGAACCCAGAAATCTGTTCAGAGCCAAACTCTCCTCCATCGGAAATCAGGCTTCGATGTTGTGACCAAACGAACATATAATTTGATCAAAACAGTCGTAGATATAGACTAGAGTCTAGCATCTATGATGCCTTGGGTCCTGAAACCACAAAATCTCATATCATAAGAGACCCATGGAGTAGACAATATCAGGGAAAAGATAATGCTATCTATAGCTTGACTTGGGGAATAATTTGTCATGTTTCACGGAGATACATAGGAAACTATGCAAAAGGTTTACAAATACCAAACATCAATAATGCTACCCAAAGTGTGCCTTCACAATCCCAAAAGGTGAGACTCAACCAGAGCCAAACAGTTTTGAACTCTCACAATGAAGCATGCTACATTGATCACCCTAGAAAGAGGGAGCTGTAAATCCATCAAGCTTAGCTTATGTACCAAGAAATGCTACACCAGAAAGAAGCCCAAGAACTTCTAGCCAACAGACTCCTTCAAAGCAAAAACCATTGGAAGATCATATGGTTGTTGGAAGTTTTCCATTGACCCAAAAACTATCAAAATTTGCAAAAAAAATCTTCTATGAAGATCATCAGGGACAAAAGTTTCAGTTGATCTCCACGAGTCAAAGTCAAAAGCCAACAAATCCCATAGTGTTCAAACAGTTTCATGAGACCAAGCTCTCATATGCATATCGAGATGCAAATGGCAATGATTCTCAGTAGGTTCATGACCTTGTAGAAGCCCCTAGGGATGCTAAACCTGAAGTCAAGGACTATCTGAAGATGATGCAAAGCCTCAAGCTGCCAGAACAAGTGGCAAAAAAGTCAAAGTCAATGAAAGCTAAAGTCCAGAAGGCTACACAAAGGTCACCACAAGAATCTCCTCCGAAGAGACAGATTCTGCCAGAAAGTACAATGGATCTTCTAAGATCAAGGGTTACTGAGATGCAGGAAGACAATGCTCAACAATTGCAAAAAAGTGCAGTATCACAGTCATACGAGTCAACATCGATTGAAGCAGGTGATCAAAGCAAAGAAAATACAGATAAAGTTCAACCAAAGGACATTGCCACAACAAAAGCAGTCAATTCAGATACAAATCCTGAGACGATCAAGTGCAACATCACCGGTGAAAACGAAGAAAAACTGTCAAGAGAAATAAGCTAGATTTTCAGTTAGACAAGAACCTCGTGTCTTTTTGCACTTGGAAAAGATGTAGTCAACCACAACTGGAAGATGCTCCTGAATTTGTGAGCATATCAGGAAAAAAACGAGCAGAATGCTGGGGAATCATCTCCACTACCTTTGAAGTAGGTTCACAGATCATCATAGCTCAATTCTATGTGATCATAGCAAAAGATATACCAGACGACATCATAATGGGAATGCCAATGGTCGAGAAGATGTTAGAGATACAGGATGTAAATAGGATGCAGTCTTCAGAGACAACAAAGAATGAAGACCATGATTGGTCACCCGCGGACAACAGTACAAAGTCCTCAATCATAGTTAAAATAGAGACTGATACCAAATCAAAGCTTATTGAAGATGATTCATCTCCATCATTTAAAACTTCAAAAGTGCTTAAAGAAAATCGGGCAATAGCAAGTGCAGATCAAACAGAACAAAAAGCAACCATGATAGCTATTGAGCAAAGAATGCCACCAGAGCCAGAAGTTAAGAAGAATGAGGTTGCAAACAACCAGGAAGAAATAGGAAGTCCAAAGATCAATCAGACAGTGCCAGTCAAATCAGCTTATGCAAGCCAGATTGGAACACAAAATCTCAAGCTACTCTCCATAGAGACACAATTAGATCAAGATGAGACCATGGAAAAAGCAAAACAAATACAAAGATCTTCAATAGAACCAACAATGAGAATAGCTATAGTTCTCAGCAACAATACAAAAGGAGCAAGTGTCAGATGCAATGCTCTACTCGATAAAGAAACAAAATACAACATGGTTGTAGAGAGCATCCAAAGGATCCTCCAAATCACTCCATGCAAACATGATAGCAAAACAATGCGAGGTTTGCCTACAAGTAAAAAAGAAATGGTTGCTACCCTTAGCATCCAAAATCATGAAGAGCAGGTGAAGTTTTAGGTAAAGCCTTCAAAGGAAGAGCTTGCAGATGTCATCCTTGGACATCAGTGGTTAGACCAACACAAGGCCTACAAAGAAGATAAAATGCTAATACTCTCTTCTCCGAGAGGTAGCCAGCAACAATTACAGGTACCATTAATGCTAGATTCAGAGTTGTAGGAGTCACTAGAATCAAAGACAAATCATGTAGACAAAGGTAAAGCTAAAGTGAAACTTCCACCGATTAGCAAAGAAGGTGTGAAAGCATATGCCTCTACATCAAAGAACCCTCATGGATCAGCTTCTTCAAGCAAGTTAGGCTTTCAAAACTTCAAGTCAATTGTTGACCCAACCGAAACCTCAATGGAGACACCCGGAAAAGCAAAGGTATATCAGCCAAAGTACTCAAGACAACGAAGAAAAGTTAAGCAAGTGTTTGTTCCGAGCAGTTTAGTCAAAGTCAATGATCCAATTTGGGTTAAAGACGGGAAATCAACACAGAAAGACAAAGACATGGGATGGATAGCATCACACTGGAGTTTAAAGGAACAGTAGTACTATGGAGGTAACAGACAGATATGGGTGCCAAAACTGCAGGTTAGGGCATATGAAGTAACTTCAAGTCCCTCCGAAGAAAGAAGGCCCACAAGGTATCAACCTCGACAATATCCTAGAATACCTAAGAAGTAAGTATAAAACAGAACAATAGGGGGGAAAAAGCGTTGGCTAAGGAAACCTTAATTCCAAATGATGGAAGTTATAGGGTTGGAATAGTTTTTTTCTTTAATTCAACAAGTTTTCCCATTTCCACTGCGAGATAGGACTAGGTCTCCTTCTAGGGCTATAACCTAAACCATTATTAATGGTAAGGGTGAATTTCTTGGATTCTTCTTGTTTAGGGACTCAGATTTTATTAGGCCTAGAGACTTGTCAAGGATCCCATTCCGCTTTTTGGTGTCGGCGGGTTTGGGGATCTCACGCTCTAGGTCTTGTTGAGCTCTTGAGATCTTCTTGCAGGTTTGGTGTAGTTGCAGTTGGCTTGTGGTTGACTGGTAGCCAAATCTTTGTACACTTTGTGTAAAATCCTTGTCAAGGGGAAGGCTCTTTGAGATCCGTCTTTTTTTTGTATCCTCTTGAGAGTTGTGGTAGACTTTAGCCTCTTTTGATGTTGAGGGCACAGCCGCTGGTAGACTCCTCTTCTAAGTGGAGAAGCTTCTAAACGCTTTCAGTGCACGGGAATGGATAGTTACCTGACTAATCAGGTCCACCCGTCCATGATTGACAACCTTAGTCAATCCCCACTTACCACCCCGCACTCACACATGTTGCTTTGTTATTTAATTACTACCACATTCTTGTCACAATGAAAACAATGATTTCTTTTAACTTTCATAACTGAATTTCATTAAAACAGCCCTTGAAAACAGTATTGAAAACATCTTTTAGCAAACAAACATCTTTAGACTTAAGACAAGGTACTGTCATTATGGAGTAACTCTGACCAGTACTGGCTTGTCTCAAGACCACCTATACAGGGGTGAAAAAACGGCACCCATTCCTTAATTATAAAAACCGGGGTGGAAAAAGGCATCACCCATAGTCCGGGCGCCCATACGCCAACCGGTTGCCCATACAACCGGGCGGTTCCTCTAGGATAAACTCTATATCCTAAGTAATATCCACAAGCACGGGGTAAAGACTCCACGTGCACTAAGGAAACCGACTCATCCATGGCGGAGTCGCCATCATTACTCATTACCTGGAGTAAAATATTCCAAGGAATCAGAGGTGTCTTGAGACAAACTGTCTTAAGGATGATCAAACATTTCTTTCCTAGGTCAATCAGTCGTAACCCAATCATTTCTTTCCTATTTACAACCATTGCTCGTTGGTTTCTTGCAAGTCACCTTCCGTTTACGGCCAGTTAATCCTTTCTAGTCCTTACGTATGCAATGTTAATTTATAAATGAACTTTAATCTAATTAAAGACTCAAGTGAACAAAATGGAAATCCACTTGTGATTGGTCAGTCATTTGTTGTTGCGCTGGTGTCTGCAGACTTTCCTCTGTAGGCCTATGACTAGGCCCAGCCTCATGGTCATGAGTTGCTTTATCTCTTTTGTTGATTGTATCCTCTTCATCGGAAAGAGGATTTCCTCTGGTTCTTTTTGGAGCCATATTGGTAGCCTTTATAAAAGAACTTAATTGATTAGAGAATTAAATGAATAATCTCTTTTCTTACTTTCATCCAAAAATAAGGATTTTTGGAGTAAATAGGTATCCTTGTTAAATATTGGATGAGACATTTCTCATGTAACTTCTTGGTACTATTAGTATTCTCCCATAATTATCGTATAATTATGGGAGCTATTTTGCTAAATTTCTCATTAGTTTATATTCCCAAAATATCCTATTTTGGCCTTAGTAAATTATGAGTTACCTATCTACTAGTGGATTATTTACCCTAGATGGAATTTGATATGTTATATCTCGTAGCATTTTCAGGCTAACTCATAAAATTGATTTATAACTTTTTCCTTCTAGATTTATGGTCTAATTTACGCAATATTGGCCGATAGTAATTTTTTATACTAATTATTTGGGCTAAGGTAATTTTACCAACCTTTAAAAGTTATTTCTGACCTCTAGTAATTATTGGGTAATTATAAAAATTCATTTACTAAATTTCTTTCCCCGATTTATACACAAAATCGGTTATTATTAGTTAAAATAATTTGCTCAACTAGTTATCTAAGGTTAAGATAATTATCACGGGTGCCTTAAAATGTGTTTTATCTCTGATAATTATCTCAAAGCATTTTGGATTAATTTGCTATTTTCTCCCTTTTATTTTCTTCTTAAAATTAGAGTTTTTTGCTGAGATAATTAGTTAAACTAATTATCTGGAGTTAAGATAATCATCACAAGTTTCTTAAGATGATTTTTACTTCTGATATTTATATCAAAGATTTTTAAATTAATTTGCTATTTTTTTCCTTTTATTTTCCCTTAAACATAGTATTTTTCTATTGAGATAATTAGTTAAACTAATTATCTGAGGTTAAGATAATTATCATAGGTTTTCTAAGATGATTTTTACCTCTAAACATTATCTCAAAGCTTTTTGGATTATTTTGCTATTTTCTTCTATTTATTTTCCCTTAAAAATAGTGTTTTCTATTAAGATAATTAGTTAAACTAAATATTATTAAGATAATTATCACAAGTTTCTTAAAATGAAATTTACCTCTGATAATTATCTCAGTGTTTTTCTACTGAGATAATTAGTTAAACTAATTATTTGAGGTTAAGATAATTATCACCGGTTTCTTAAGATAAGTTTTATCTCTAATAATTACATCAAAGCTTTTTGGATTAATTTGATCATTTTTGCCTTTATTTTTTTCTTAAAAACAGTGTAATTTTGCTTAAACAATTATAAAAATTAGTCAAAAAATCGAAAGATAATTTTCTTAGCATATTGATAGTCTAACACAGCTCTGATAATTATCTCATCTTAATCTAAATTTAAGTAGTATAATGATCATTAATTTATGGCTAAAATATGTAATTTCAGTCCTAATATAATATAATAATTAATTAGATTAGTATTGCTAAGCTTAATCTCAATAATCAGCAGAGTTTAGAATTATGAGAGAATTTAAGAGTATAAATAGGTTTAATCTTCAATTAATTAAGAAAATGTAAATAGAGTTACATAGTTCTACTAATTAAAAAGGATTAGTGCTAATTACAGTTGATTAACCAACTAGAGCTTTGCTCTCTAGTGATTTCTGAGAAGAGGTCCGTGTAGATAAGAGAGAATTTTCCAAGACTCCGAGTCTAATTTTTTGTGAAGAAGCGGGGTTTATTTATAGCTTTTCAGGGCCCCTGGGTCTCTGGCAGGTTCTGGCACCTCGAGCAAGCTCTCAGCTTCCAACTAGCACCACCTGCTGTTAAATCTGTCTTGGGCAGGTTCCACACAGCTCCACACAGGCCCCCCAGCTTCCAGAATCGATTTCTGCTATTTTTCTTGACTTTTAATGATTAAACTTGGAAATATCTGCAATTTCTAGAACCTTATGATAAAAGTCTTTAGCAGTGATAATTACTGAAACCATTCAATTTTACTTAACTAATTAAATTCCTAATGTAACCTTTCAGAGCCCGTAACTTTTTCAGATTTTATCGCAATTTGGTTCAGAAAAATTCTAACCATAGTAAAGCTTTGGTTACGGTTCCAAAAATACCAATATTTTCCATAGTTGGATCATTCTATAGCGTTTTCTTAATAACCAAGTTAATTTGATCAGGCTTTGTACAATGTCTAAGGTTTCAGAAACTGGAAACCTTACATAGAGCTCAACAAAGTCAACAAAGGAGATACAAAGGTCATCAAGAGATTTGGATTCCTAAGTCTTCCAATGCTCCTAGTCAAAAGCCAGATGTCGATAGCCAACAGTGGCCTACAACAACATCAAAGACTCCTATCAACATGCCTACTTGGAGAATCAAATGGATAATGGAGTCTTCACAGTCAAAGAAGGACAACCCAACCAACAAGAATGCAGACTCAAAGATAATAAAACAGGTATGGCAAAAGAAAACTTCAATGCCAACTTGGTCCTTCACTAATCCTCTTTTTGAAGATTCAAGCTTACTTTTACCTGAAGAAATGTTTGTAGTAAGCACAAGAATGTGAAAATTTAAGTCGCGAGGGTGCAAAAAAGACTCTTTGGCATAGTCAGAGTTGAGCTGTTGAGCCATAAAATGAGCAAAGCATTAGTCCAAAAGCTTCAAGTCATATTAAACTATGTGCTTAGAGTCGTAGTTATTAGGCTTACGCTCAAGCTGGAAGAGTTGAGCATATCATGTCGCTCATGTTGGATGAGATGAGCATAAGAGTCGAAGTCTATTAACTTGAAATTGGTGGAGTGTCGTAGAGTCCAACACTCACGTACAGTGCATAGTAAGATGAGAGCACATATCCTCTTCAACGAAAACCATTCTTAAAGGGGTGCCAGCTTGCAAAGCCATGTCATATGCTTTTATAGCTACACCATCATTCTGAAGAACCCCTTAAAATCTTTCTTTCACAACATATTGTTTCCCATGCATTTATGTGTATTCATAAATAGGATGTCCCACCATTGGACATATGCATTAGACACTCTTTTTTGCTTCCACCTATGCACCTTGAGTGGACTACATCAGGCAACAAATGTTCCATCATGCTACCCTTTCATATTTGCTGTCTCTTTATTTCCATATCTATCAGCAAATAATCCTTTAAGTACTTAATTAATATTTCCTATGTTCATAAGTACTCCAATAATGCACGTATCCCAAAGGCACTTTTTTTCCAATGGATTTTTTTCCTTTGGTCATCCAAGTATTAGACCCTAATTTAGAACCTCATCATTCTATTTCCCTTGTACATACTTTTTGTAAATAAATAGAAACCTCCTCATTATGCTATTACAATAGACAACTGCAACATCATCTCTCACATCAGACATATTTGGACCAATGAAGATGCTGCAACAAATTGAACCTCATCAACAAATCCAAAGAAAAATGCAGATGATCAGCCCATCAACAACCAATCCAAACCTTTCACAACCTCCACGGACACTTTTCAACTGTGCCCGAGGGTGGGCACTAAAATTGGAAGGGGGGAATGTTCACTGAGCCAACGTCAGTTAAGGAGCTACTAAAGATCAAAGCCTTATGAATGCACATCGAAGATGAATATGAAGAAGCAGTGAAGATTGGAAATACACACTTTTCACATTTTTTCAAAATGGCCATGTATTGTATGTAATTTCCCAATTTATTTAGCCATTGTGATAATTGTAACGTGTTACGGGCTCAATCAGACTTCCAAGATGTAGAGAATAGGTCACTTAGTGTACCTGGGTTGCAGATACAATAAGTGTGGAGCCTCAAAGGTCTTGGACGCCAGACATTACACATTTTTTGACCTTGGCTAAAGTATAAAAGCCAACTTTGTAAAGTTTTAATCAAGTTTTTGGATAATGAAATACAGAGTGTGAGCTAACGGCGCTCACCCCTCTCCTTCTCGTGCTTCCTACTCCCTCCCCGGTTGTCACATTGCAGTCGTGTTTGATGCATTGCAACCGCATGTAAGAGCTCTAGACTATGGTAAGTAGAGTACAATGTACAATCAAGGAGATAATGCTTCAAGTCTTCATGATCCCATCTTGGCAACACATTCACCTTGGATAGAGATCCTTCTATATGTATGATTGCTTGTAACCCCTGAAATTTGATAGAAGGTGGTAACAAGCTTTGCAAATAATACTCACTAAGGAGAAGCTCTCCATTCCTTAATAAAACGCTATGTCCTACAAGAGCACCATTTATCATCCATGAAACCATGGTTGAAGTTGTCATGTTCAAAGCAGAGATGAAAAAGAAAAGTTTGAAATAGAGAGAGTGAAAATTTGAGATGGCATAGAATGTGTCAGACAGAAAGAAATGAAGAAGAATATAGCACCAAGAAGTTAATGTGTGCACAAAAAAATCACTCCAAATGGATAAACAATATCCATACTTTAAGATATGCACAGTTGTAATTATAAAGATCCTTTTGAATCTTCTTTTGTTAAATTTGGATATCACAATCTCTTGAAAAATGTGCTTTACAATCAAAAACATTAAAACAATTATATATATATATATATATATATGACAAAACCTTAATACTATACATTCACATTATGGTCACCCAAAAAAATGAAAATAACTACTTTAGATATCAAATATTATTTATATTCTATTGTATTATATTATATAGTCATAATTTTAAATAAATAGTTGTATATACATATATATATACAACTATTTATTTAAAATTATGACTATATAATATAATACAATAGAATATAAATAATATTTGATATCTAAAGTAGTTATTTTCATTTTTTTGGGTGACCATAATGTGAATGTATAGTATTAAGGTTTTGTCATATAAAAAGCAAAAAAAGAAAGTGGCTCATCTTTTTGGGAGATACAAGGGCAGTTTGAGGTATTTCTTCTCCTCCTCTCAGTTTTTTTTTGCTTCTTCTCCTCGTTGTCTCTCCACCATTTCTCCTCCGGTGCCTCCCCTCCACCTCTCTATTTCTCTGATGTGTTGTGGCACCGCCGCTTAAACATAAAAAACACACCATTTTCCTACGGGCGCGTCGCTCGAGGAAACAAATGAGGGGCTAGATCTGCCGCATCATCCACACACACACACACACAGATGATACGGAGGCTCTGCCCCCTCATTTTTTCCACCCAAGTGATGCATCCATAAGGGAAAAAAATGCATGATTAATTTTGTTTTGGCATCGTTGATCCGGTAAATCTGCTAGAAATTCAAAAAAAAGGGGCAGGAAGAGCTCCCCCATCATCCACGAGTGCATAGATGATGGGGGAGCTCTGCCTCCCCCATTTTTTTTTGCATTTTCAACGGATTATCTTCGCCATTTTTTCCCATCAAATGAGCAAATTGCATTTCCATTCTCTGAAATTTTGCTACACATAGAAAAAAGGGGGGAGCTTTGTCTCCCCTTTTTTTAGCATTTTGAGCGGATTATCTTTGCCGTTCTTTTTCCATCAAATGAGCAAATTGCATTTCCATTCTCTCAAATTTTGCTACACATAAAAAAAGGGGGGAGGCAAAGATGCCCCATCATCCGTGCGTGTGTGGATGATGAGGAAGCTCTGCACCCCCCCCTTTTTTTTGCAAATCTTTTGTTCTCTGCCACTGCCACCGCTTGAACCATTTGCACTATCGCTTATTTTGCTTATTCTTAAAATAAAACACATAAAAATCATCTATTTCAGTCAACTATTTTAACTTTTATTATAGTTTATTTTCAATAATTTAATATTATCTTATGTTATTTTCAAACAAATTACTTTCAAATCATCTATTTTATTTATTTACAAATTAGATTCAAAACATTGATTAATTTAATAACTATGATGATAATTTATAATATATAATATATAAAATATGTTGTATATAGTATTACAATATTGTATATAGTATAATTATGATATGTATTATATATTATATATAGTACTATATAGTATATATAATAGTATATCATATATATAATATAATATTAAACTATGTATGATAATTATATATAATATGTACTACATATTATATAATATATACTATTATAGTTGTAGTATATAGTATATATAATAATACTAAACTATAACTATATATAAACTATATACTATAACTATATATAAACTATATACTATATATAATATATACCACATATTATATAATTTGTACTACATATTGTAGTTATACTATATAATATGTAGTGATGCATAATATTTACTATTGTATATAATATATACAATATATAGTGAATGTAATGTTTTACATATAAATTATAAGACGTAATATATAATATATATACTAACTAATCTAGGTAGAGTGAAAAATAAAACATAATAGTTTTGAAGAGAGAAATAATACATGAATTATGCAAATGAAAAATAGATTAAAATCAATTGTCAATATGTGATGTATAGAAAATGGCACCTAAGAGGGATAGCAAGAAAGGAAAACCTCCAGTCTCACCATTAACCAACCGTCAAGTGAGCATGTGGTTGAGGTCAAGTTGCATCCCTAATAGGACTATTGATCAAGAGGCATCATCCCAAATCCAACCTTTGGACACTCCTCCCTAAAAAAAAGAGTCGTGTTTTTAAAAGGTGTGTCTTCATCGATGAGCAGGCTCAAGTTGATGAAGACTCCAACAACATCAAGGCTAATATAGAGATCACGGGTAAATTTTGAATATACTACACTAATTTGTATTTTTCATGTTATTCCCTAAAAGGTGTTTTGATTGTACATGCTTGTCATTTTTTTCTCTATGCAGAGACTAATGTGCATGTTGAAGGTCTTCATAATAATGAAGGCGATAGTGATGGTAGTGATCAAGAAGGGGATGATGGGTGAGGAGAATAAACATCCAAGACACCTATGCAAGCAAATTTATCTCGGCTCGATGAATGATGGCTTTGGTCAATTTTATGTTCAAAAGAGGACATTGCCTCCTCTTGTTTCTCTTTGTCGACTAGTGGTACATGAAGTTGCTAGGTTTCATTAGGAAGAGAATGGGGTCTAGGAGGGCCTCTTTATTTGGCAATTTAAAGAAGTCAAACCTTTAGTATTAAGAAAGTAATCAAATGACAGCTTTTGAATTCAAACAGGCAAAACGGCTAGTTTATTTGAATTCAAATTTTCCCCCCAAAATGGAATTTAAAATCTAGCGGGTAAAACCATATCATGTAGCATATCTATGGAAAGAGCTCAATGTGTAGATTGCAAATCTATGATCTCCACTCAAATCGGAGATCATGTGTGGGAGTTATCGAAGTCCATAAATTTGTCCACCTCCTTTTTGGGAGGAAAAGTGCATCATTTGACCACTCTTACACATTCCTTACACACCCACCATTCTTGCACACATGGAATATACCTATTCGTCAAAATGTTAATCACCTCCATAAGCTCATGGAAAATAAAGAGGCCCTCCTAAACCCCATCCTCTTCCTAATGGCTAGAGATGATATAAAATGGCTCAGTTTCTCATTCAATTCTGCTGGGTATTTGGAAACTATGGGACACTTTATTGTGTCGATTAGGAATTCTAGAGGAGATACCATACCTGTGATCGCAACCGATCTGAAGGAATGGGGACTACTTTGGCAACAACAAAATGTTGAGTTTGAGACAACACTTGGAAAAGAATGGCAGGAGCTTAAAGGGAAGAAGTTCTTGGTTTGGGATGGAAATCATAGGTTAAAAACTTGGTGGAAGAGAATAAAAGACAGTAAGATATTTTATCTTTTTCACTTTCTAGATGTAAAGCTTTGTTTTTACAACTAATGATTATGTTTTTTCTGTGATAGACTACTCGAACAATGCTCAATACCATGTTAGTATTCGTTGCCAACTCCTTGAGTTGACCAAAGCCAAAGAAGTAGAGTTGCTACTTGCACTTGACACCTCCAATGTGTAAGTGTACTAATCGCTAAACCTACTCTCATGTCTTCAAAGATTCTTGCATTCATCTCTTTGTTTTGTTTTTATTTACAACATTTCTAGGGCACATGTGACACCAAACATTACTCACGAGGTTTATATGTTTCAAAAATTTGGTATGGCAAATAAAGAGTCAATTCTTGGAAAATTGACACCCGACATGAGAGAATGGGCCAACGTGGAAATGCCTATGGAGGCAAGGTATTACCATGATGCTGCTCCCTCGGGGGGGGGGGTCACCTCTTAGACATGTAAGTTACCATGTGAGGTCAAATGAATGGGTTTTATAATTGCCAAAATTTTAAAAATTTTACAGGATTATATTAACAGAAGGGGGTTTTTTTATTGATTTTAGAGGAAATTTTTATTGATTTTAGAGGAAACTTGAAAGTTTTTGAAGAAAAAGGGATCATTTTATTACCTTAAGCATGTAAGTAAAGTGGTATCCTTTGAATGCACGTTATATTAATTATTTCTTAAAGGCACACCCCCCCGAGGCTACACCATGGTACAACACTCCATGTGGATTGATCTCTCAACTTGTGTGGAAGATGATACCTACACTACATGTTTTTACATTAATGTATGTCTTTTTCATGATTTCAAAGATGTTGAGAACAAGAAGCGGCCAGACAAGGCCACAAAGGTGGAGGAGGAACAGTTGAAAGATAGGGGATACAAGGACCTATCAATTGCCAATCCTCTCAATGGTGATGAGTTCTTCAAGTTGTTGCTTAGCATTAAATGGGATGAATATCGCATGCTAAAGATCACTAGAGATAAGCTATTGAAGGTGCCGCGGGAAGCGTGTGCGAGTGCAAGTGCGAGATCAGAGAGAGAGAGAGAGAGAGAGAGAGAGAGAGAGAGAGAGAGAGAGAGACCTGCTTTGGGTGGAGCACACAACAACGTTATCCTGTTGCAGTGCCTTATTCTATTGTATTAAAGAATAAGTGTATATATGGTGAAATTAGTAGATGGGTTAGTCGTAAGTGGGATGTCCGGCCAGTTGGCCTGAATCCCAACAAACTCCCACTTGAAGGCCAATGCATCCCAAGTGACTTTCTATGTACAACCATGAAGCAATCTAGTGCTTCAACCTATACCCATCAACTCACTGCAATGTGAAAACTGCTCCAAAGCTAAGCCTTTTGTCGCCGTCAATGTGTACCTTGACCAAATCAATGAGCTCTTTGGCCAAGAAATCTCTCACGAGATGATACCTGACTTCAATGTGTTTCAATTTGGAGTGAAACATGGGATTCCTTGCCAATGCTAGAGCACTCTGACTATCACAATATATCACTGGAGTCTCATCAATGCCAAGATTTTTGACCAAGCGAGATAACCATACAGCCTCTTTACTTGCATCCGACAATGCAACGTACTCTGCTTCCGTAGTGGAAGACGACGTACAATCTTGAAGACATGATCTCCAAGATACTGCTGCTCCAGCAAATATGAAAACATAGCCAGATGTCGATCTCCTATTGTCAACACAACCCGCATAGTCTGCATCCGCATAACCCACGATGGATGCATCACTGTTCCTGAAGCGTAAACACCTGCCGATCGTACCTTTGAGGTACCTAAGAATGTGCTTCACTGCTTCCCAATGCTTGGTGCCAGGATTTTCCATATATCGGCTCACTACTCCCACTGCAAAAGCAATGTCTGGTCTTGTGGCCACCATAGCATACATGAGATTGCCCACTGCCGAAGAATATGGTACCTTAGCCATTTCAACTCCTCGCTCAGCATCAAATTTTGGTGCATCTTCCTTGCTGAGTTTCAAGAATGCCTGCATTGGGGTACTCACTGATTTCCCCCCCTACATATTGAAACGCTGCAAAACTTTCTCAATGTATGTTTCCTGAGATAACTCAAGAATACGACATTTGCGATCTCTTTTGATTCGCATGCCAAGAAAGTGTGTAGCATCCCCCAAATCTTTCATTGCAAAATTACTGCTAAGTGTTTTCTTCAAGTTGGCAATTTTCGCAATGGATTTCCCAGCTATAATCATGTCATCAACATACAAAACTAGAATGATCCTCGAGCCATCTTCTAGCTTTCTTGTGTACAAGCGGTGTACAAGCGGTGATCCTCTTCTCTCCTTCTAGCTTTCTTGTGTACAAGCGGTGATCCTCTTCACTCCTTGAGACCTCATGCATGCATCAAATTTATGATACCACTGCCTTGAACCCTGCTTTAAGCCATAAAGTGCCTTTTTGAGCTTACATACTAGCTCCTCACGAGATGCGTTCTCCTGAACAAACCCTTCAGGCTGCTACATGTAAACATCCTCATCGAGATCCCCATGTGTCTTCACATCCATTTAGTCAAGTTCCATGTCCTCAATCGCTACAATACCAAGTACAGTTCTAAGCGTTGTCATCTTGACCATAGGAGAGAAGATTTCATCAAAATCGACTCCCTTTTGCTGTTTGAACCCTTTGGCTACAAGTCTAGCCTTGTACTTTGGATTTGGATCACCTTAGGTAAATTTCTTCTTGTAAACCCATTTGCAAGGTAAAGCTTTTGCATCATTTGGCAGTTCTACCAAGTCCCAAGTGTCATTAGCCAGAATCGAGTTATACTCAGATTGCATAGCCTGCTCCCACTTCACCACATCATCCGCCATCATGGATTCTTGGTAGCAGCTTGGCTCACCACAATCGGTCAACATGATGTAATCAAGACCTGGCTCAAAACGTGCAGGTGGACGAGAGACTCTAGTAGACTGTCTCACTCCTTGACCATTGTTATTTTCTCCCTCAAGAGCATTGCTAGTGGAAGGTACATCACTAGCCCGCTGAGTTGATTTCACTGTCTCTGAGGCAACATCCTCAAAAGTGACTCTCCGAATCTCTATTTCCTTGATAGGTTGTTTATGCATCTTCGACTCATTGAAGATCACATCTGAACTACGCATGACTCGACAAGATTCCAAGTGCCAGAGACGATATCCCATCTCTCCATCTGCACCATATCCAATACATTTGTGTGACTTTGGCTCTAACTTTTGGCGAAGTTGTTTAGGCACGTGAGCATAAGCTTCACAACCAAAAACACGAAGATGGTCATAGTGGGGCTTATGTTTAGACCATAATTCTTCTAGAATCTCATAATTCAATGGTGTACTAGGCGAACGATTTATAATGTGCACTGCAATCAAAACGGCTTCTGCCCAAAAGCCTTGTGTGAGATTTGCTCTAGAAAGCATGGCTGTAACTCTTTCTTCAATCGTACGATTCATGAACTCAGCAACTCCATTCTGAGGTGGTGTGTATGGTGCAGTAAAGTGCCTTTTAATCCCCCATTTAGCATAGAAATTGTCAAACTCTTTGAAGATATACTCTCCATCGTTGTCAATCCGCAACCTCTTGAGTTTCTTGCCAGACTGATTCTCAACAAGTGCTAAAAATTTCTAGAACACAGGAAGAACTTGATCCTTATGTTTCAAAGGATATGCCCACACCTTTCAAGTAGAGTCATCTATGAATGTCACAAAATAGCTGGCGCCCCCTAGAGATTTGGTTGACATAGGACCACAAACATCAGTATGCACTAAATCTAGAGGTTCATCTCGCTTTTGACCCAATGGTAAGTGGACGGACCTAGTCTGTTTGCCATAGATACAGTGCTCACAAACAAGAAGGTCAACATAAGACAAGACAGGTAAGTAGCCAAAACGAGTCAGAGTTCTCATTCCTTTTTGGCTAATATGACTAGCTAGCAATGCCACAACTCAGTAGACGGTAGCTCGGCTATAGTTATGTTGGAATTGGAGCTGATCTCTTGAGATAGCTAACTCCAGTGTTAGAATATTTCAGCTACTGGTGATGTATTAGTTCAGACAGTAGACTGGACAAAGGAACAGAAACTGAACTGGAATACATCTACTGGAATAAGAACCAGACTAAGTACTGAAAATGATATTCCGATTCAGATTCAGATTCAAAGTAGCTGAGTATAGAGTAGGTATAACTGGAATATACTGCACTGCTGTAATTGGAATTACAGATGAAGGATTACAATAAAGATGATGTGGCTTATGAACAAAAGGATGAACAGAGTACAACCGACAACAACTGCCAATGATTGCGAACCCGAGTACAATTGCTAACAAATCCCAACCCGATTACAATGTAATGGGCCCTATTTATATGCCTTGGGTTTACCATGGTAATTACCGTAATAATTACTGACTGATTCACTGTCTGTCTCACAGGAGCCGGTTCCCACCTAGTGAAACTGTCTCAGCCGTCTACATCCTTCCCTCCTTTCTTGGTGTCAGGATCATAGAGCGTGCGTCTACCTTTGGTGATCCTCGTTCTGGCTAGTCTGTGACAATGCAAAGCTGTATGGATCCATCCTTCTGGGAGAGGCTGATTGGTTTTGACCCGAGCTTCAAAAAGAATTTCTGCCATCTCTCTATATTGTGGTCCTAGGTCCGGTTTAGCTGAAATATCCTTTTCAGGCAGTTTAGAGGACTCAACAGTAAGTTGCAGCAATTGATTGGTGATCTTGGTGAGGCCTCTGATCTGAATCTTCCACTGACCCATACATAGCCTCATCCTCTGCACCTCCTGTTTCAACTCCTGAATATCATTTAGTTGGAGAGCATCATTGAATAGTGTTTGCCAAGTTTTCTATTCCACAGTCGATCGCTCATACCAATCCTGGAGCTCATCAATAATCTTGAAATATGTAAGGCGATCGACTGATTCTGGATGTTGAGGATAAAGGGCTGGAAATTTTTTTGGCAATTTTGTCTCTCTTGCTGGTAAAGTATACAAGAGAACTGGGGAATCAAACACAAATTCTAAGAAATTGAGAACAGCCTGGTTCTCTTGCTGCATCATTTTTTTGGTTGCTCTCACCAGCTGAAACAGTTTTCGGAGAGCAGTTGCCTGTTCTCCGACTGACATTCTAGTCTGAGGTCCTTTACTGGTGGCCGTCTTATCTTCAAGAATGGCCCGCACCCTTTGATCCAAGACTCCTCGAGCAATTTTCTTCTGTACCAAAACCTCTTTCAACAATTTTTGACATCCTTTATACATTTGTAGGTTGGCTTGTTTCCCACCAGCAGTTCTAATTCTATAGCTAGAGAGCGACAATCTGTAGTAGACTGTCGTTGCAAATGTGGATTGGTCACTCTCTCTTCAGCAGTGATTATCCATTCAGGCACCCTTTCCAGCAGCAGCTGGACTGTGCTGGGATGTGCAGGTAAATGGCAGGTCTCTTGATCATGAAAAGCAACTGATTTCCAGTGCTCAACCATTTCCCTGGCTCCGACATACATTCGCTGAAAGTGTTCCAGATCAGAGAGGAGATCATCATCCTCCAGATATTGCCTGGTTATGGAAGCCTGCTGATGTCTCAATCTCTTGTTTAGTGTGATAAGTTGCAATGAATGCTGCTCATCAGCTGCTGGTCCCTGAGCCATAACTTTACTTTTCCCTTTGTCCTCCCTATTGTGTTGGGACTGGTTTGCTGGCTGATTCCCAGTGTTACTGGGTCGTTCTTCTGGCTATTGATTGCCTGACTTTTGCCCTTCATACTGGTCTGGCTGGTCTGCCTGTGTGACTGACTTCCATCAGTTGGCCGTGTGCCACCAGTACCAGGTCCTGGAGGTGGCGATGGAGGAGAGGCATCATCATCATCATCATTAGTATGTCCTTCGTCTTGGTCATCCTCCTCCTTATCAGCTTCTTCTTCCTTATCTTCTTCTTCTTCCTTATCTTCTTCTGCTTCTTCAAGGGAATTCTGATGTTCAATATAATCTAGGATTGCTTGATTTGCCAGAGCATTATTATATTCAACCACCTTATCCTGCAAGTCACTCTACATGGTCTCCATAAGAGACTTCAAGTTCTCTAGATCAAAGATAGCATTGCTTGAGGGTAGTCTTGAGAGCTTTATGACGAAGCAGCAAGGAGTTGAAGTCAACTCTCTTCATTCTCAGCATCGTCTCAAACCGATATGCAGCTCTCTCTGCTTCCTCCTTTTCTTCCTTCATAATCTGCATAGCAGACTCTGCCGTAGCTAGCTTGCTTTCCAGTAGCTTAATGGACCTCTTTGAATGAGCTTCAAGTAGCTTGTGGCGTAGATTTTGGTTGTCTCGTGCTTCCTTCAGCTACTCAATCTGGTCTTTAGCTCCCTTCAATTCAGCTTTAACCTTATTCAATTCATCTTCTGACACTGCAGCGTCGAGCATCTGTTCCATATAGTTGACAATAGTGTTCCATGAGGATTGGATGAGGACTGAACATCCATCATTGACTGTTGCTGGGTCAGAATCAGTGGGCTCATACACTGTAACAGGAGCCATATAGGGTAAGGCAGCATAATCAGATTTTTGTAGAAAGAGACGTCCTTTAAGTGGATGGGTCTGTAGCTGCTGCAACCTGTCCTTCTTCATCAGGTGCAAAGCTTCTTCATTGTTTGGGATAGAGACGCCACCCAATAGGGTTGGAGATGCTGGACCTTTGCCCTTATCCAACTGTTCTGCTGACTTTTCAGAGGTAGTTGCTGTTGCCTGATCTTTGCCAGTACCAGTAGTGACTGTAATCTGTCCTACTGACTGGTTGACTTCGGTGGTCTAAGCAGGTTGTTTGTCAGCCTGGATGACTAGAGTTTTTTCAGTAGTCACTGTCTTGACTTGACTCTCCATCTGCTTCAGGAAAGCACTACTCTTCGTCAATATCGTCCTCGATTTCTTTGAGCTGCCAGATTCATCTTGGGTAGCCTTCCTTTTCAGACCAGTCAGAGTGGTCTGACTGTCCGTGGCTTCTTCATCCGAAGAAAAATCAATATTTTTTGACACTAGAAATGGCTTCTCACTCCAAGCCATTCTTACTTGGTCATGAGCATCTGGAGCAGTTGCCCAATATAAAAATTGCCAAACATACCAAGCTTTAAATACACTCTGGGATTTCAACTTGGCAGTTTGTTGAAGCATATTATGTGACAAGACCTGACAAAGGTTGATAGAAACCTTTGAATACAATGTCTTTGCGAGCAGCATAGTGAAAACCTTCTCGGACACATATGTTGGATTATTCTTAAGACTGACAGCTTCAGCTACAAACCTATAAGCAGCGGAAGCTTCCAGTCCGGCCAATGGAATCCCTTGACCACTGGCTTTTCTTTTTCGCTTGGCAGTATCATCCTCCTTCAAGACTGTGTTGATCTGCTATGGAGTTGCCACAGACGGCTTGGGCTCATTTGGCATACGAAATGCAAAAGCTATGTTGTCTGGTGTGGAAAACACCTTTTTTCCATATACCATAGCACTGCCATCTTCAGCATTGAAAGAGTCGAGAACTTGCTTGATGATGGCTGTGTCAAAAGTAATTCTTGTGGCCTGCAAAACCACCTGTAAATCCCACAGTTGCAGCAAAGCCATAGCTTGGTCAGTGAACACGTAACGCTGAATCTTGTTGTAAGGGATGAGGGGAAGGCTTGCCTTTGCAGTAGTGACAATAGCTTGGGTTTCATTGAGAGATTCCTGCATCTTGTCTGAACGTTTCCTCCTACCCATACACTGTGAAGATGACAAAACAGGTGAGGAAGAGGAAGACTTACTTGATGCTTCAAATCCGTACCCAGGTGTTGTTGGCAAAGCAAGACGACAGTCCACTGTCTCCTCAGAAGACGAAGTCTGCAGCTCTAGCGAAGATACCTCAAAGCTTGGCGATGGCGAATGGACAACAGGAGGGAATCGTCGCATAGGAGATTTGTGAGGAAAAATGCCAACTCTCCTTACTGTTATAAGCGTTCGCGCCATAAAAGCTCCACCACTGGCCGTTCCTAGACTTTTGTGTGTTGCTGTTGTCGTGGCAGACATGCATTGGACAAGACTTCTACCCATCCTTGAAATGATTACTACTGGAGTGCCATCTGACTGTTGGGCTCTTAAAAATTGAAAATTGTGTTCCCACTGATACTGGGCGTCTGGCGTGATCACACTGGTACTGGTACTGGTCCTGGTACCAGTCTGGCTTTGTCCTACTGGCACTGGTTCTGAGACTGGAACTAGCTGCACATGAAAAAGCCCAAAAATATCTAATTCTGGTATCTCTTGATCTTCAGTTCCCAGCTCCCTAGTACCCTATTCTTGGCCAGGCTCTCTAGCTTCGGGATAGTAGAGCTTGATCTTCGCGCCATTAGACACCCCTGGCAGCAGTAATCCAGATAAATCTTTCAATCTTACCGTGCCATTGGAGAAAACCCAGTCTACTTCAAATGGTCCTGCCCAGGCAATCTACAGGTTTGGCTTCTTAGGACCCAATCTAGACTGATAGAGGAGCACCAGATCCCCTTTCTGAAATTCGCGGACCTTAATTCTACGATCATGCCAGTGCTTCCTTCGTTGCTAAAAAATCTCTTGTTCCAGCATAGTCCGTTGCCTTAGTTCATCTAACTGCATAAGCTCATCCAGGCGCTTTTTCAGATTGTGGTTAAAGTCTAACCCATATTTCACAGCCATTCTCAGACTTGGGATAACAAACTCCATAGGAACAACAGCTTCATTTCCATACACCATTTTGAATGGTGTCAACCCTGTAGTGACCTTGTAGGCTGTCCTATACGCCCATAAAGCAGTCTGGAGCTTAAAATCCCACTAGTTTGGCTTCTTCTACACAACCTTAGCAAGAACAGTCTTAATTGTCTTGTTACTACTTTCAGCCTATCCATTGCATCTGGGATAATAAGGGGTATATTTCCGATGCTTGACTGAAAGCATATCCAATAGAATCTCCATGGTTTCATTGATAAAATGTGTCCCTTGGTCCGACACAATCTCTACAGGACATCCATAGCGACAGACAATATTCTCAAATAGAAACCTTGCAGTTGACTTGGCTGTGTTGTCAGGAAGAGCCTTAGCTTCAACCCACTTAGTGACATAGCAAGTAGCCATCACTATGTAATTGTTCTTCCTGGGGGTAACCTTCTTAAAAGGTCCCATAAAATCCAAGCCCCATTTCATGAAAACACCCAGTGGTTGTACTGGCGTTAAAGGAGTCATATCTGCAGTTGTAGGTCTACCCATTCTTTGGCATATGTCACAAGTTTTACAAAAAATTCTAGCATCAGCTATCACCATAAACCAGCTTGCAGAATCTTCTTATAGGTAACCTCATTGGAAAAATGTCACGAGATTCACCATTATGTGCCTCTGAGATGACTTGCATTCTCCCTTCCATATGCACACAAAGCCGAAGAATACCATCACCACCTAATCGATAAAGTGAACCCCCGATGATAGTAAACTTCAAGCTCTTGATGACCAAAGCCTTCTTCTGGTTATGCTTCCAGTCATCTGGGAAAGCACCCTAAGAAAGAAACTGATAAACATCATACCATTCAGGGTCAACTGATTCTCCTGCTGCCAGCTGAAATAATTCAAAATCCACTGGTTCGTCCCTAGAGGATGCTTCTGAATAACCCTTTGTGCCTCTGGATAGAAAATCAGCTCCACTGTGATTCTTGCCAGGCTTATGAAAAATTCAAAATTCAAACTCCATGAGGAACATCATCCACCGTATTAGCCTGCCTTGAAAAATGACTTTATTAATCAAGAACAAAAGAGCCTGATGATCCACATAGAAATGAAATAGTTTGCCTAGCAGGTAATGCCTGAACTTTGTAGCACCAAAAACCATTCCTAGGGCTTCTCGTTCAGTGGTCGTATAACCTTGTTCAACCTCACTGAATCTACGAGACTGGCAAAATAAACAGGATAATCAATACTTCCATCTCGTTGAGCCAATATTGCCCCCATCGCCAGTTCCGAAGCGTCCACATGTACATGGAAAATAACATCCCAGTTTGGTTGCTTGAGGACTGGTTTACTGATAATGGCCTTTTTCAGGTTCTGAAAGCTTTCCTCACACTCACCAGTCCAATTGAACTTACTGGTCTTCTTTGTGAGCTCATATAATGATATTGCTTGAGAGGCAAACTTATGCACAAACCTTCTGTAGAAGTTAATATAACCCAAGAAAGAGCTTAACTCAGATGCATTTCTGGGTGCTTTGGCTTGCTAAACACACTGGATTTTATCGTTGGCCATTTCTATTCCATTACGGGATACTACATGTCCCAGTAGTTGTCCCTTCCAGACTAGGAAAACAGATTTAAATGGATTCAGACAAATCCGTTTTTCTTGATAGCGTTTGAAAAACCATTTCTAGGAATAGTAAGTGTTGTTCCTCATCTGAATATACAGTAAAATCATCCATGAAGATGGCGAGGAACCGATGAAGGAACTCATTGAACATTTCATCATACACCGTTGAAAAGTAGTTGGTGCATTGTACAGGCGGAAAGGCATCACCAGATACATGAAAGCTCCCCACTCTGTGATGAAAGTGGTCTTCGTCCATCCTCAGGAGCAATCTATAACTGGTTATAGCCACTGTAACCGTCCATAAAACTATACATTTCGTATCCTGCAATCTCATCAAGCAACATGTCAGTAAAAGGCAATGGAAATGGATCTTTGATAGTTTGGGCGTTGAGTTTCCTATAGTCAACATAGACTCTCAATTTCCCATTCTTCTTGGGAACTACTACTATGGGAAACAGCCAATCGCTACTGGCCACTTCTGTGATGAACCCAGCCTTGAGAAGATTGTCAATCTTCTCCTTGACCTTCTTATCATAGTTGGGGTTCATTCGGTATCTTTGCAGTCTTACTGGCCGAGCATCTGGCTTCAACGGTATCCTGTGCTGGCATACTTCGGGATCCACCCCTTTCAGGTCTATGTGTTCCCAGGCAAATATGTCTTTGTAGTTCTGGAACATCCTACGTGCCTTTTCCTTCATTATAGGATCGAGATGCTTATTAACCTTGATCATCCTAGGACTATCCTCAGAGCCTAGGTTCCATTCTTCAACTTCTTGGTCATCTAGAAGCAACCAATTAGGCCCACCTCCTTTTCTCTTGGTCGATTCCTTAGCATATGCCGATTCCTCAGCATAATCCCAAGATGGCTCATTAAGTTTTGAATCAGCATTCTGATTCACTGTGTGCTCTCCAAAATGCATTGGCTCCTCTGTCATGCCAGTTTCAGCTGATTCCTCTAGCCTCCCAGTTTACTGAAATGATCTTTCTCCTGTATTGATTTCAGTAAACTGATATGGGAATTGCTTTTTCTGCTTGTCGTCCTGCTCTTTGTTCAGTAACACCGCATTCAAGTCAATTTCTGCTAGAGGAAATATGTTCAGAGCTGCTAACATTCGTTCAATCTTCTTTGCCTTGTACTTCTCGCATAATTCCTTAGGCCTCATCTCTTTTCTCCAGCTCCTAGTATTGTTCGTCTGGATCTGAATTCTGCCGCTGGCCTCTTGTATGGTTAAGGTTTGATTCGCATAGTTGTGAATAGCATGTGCTGTTCTCAACCATGGGCGCCCTAGCAGCATCCCATATGCCCCTTGCACATCAAGAACTAGGAAGCTGGCTTTAAATTTTTCCTTGCCTACTCTTATCTACATATTTTCAATCATGCCAGTAGCTTGTACTACTCTATGATCTGCCATTCTCACTTTAAATGGTGTTGGCTTTAGATTTGTGATGCCCATCCTCTGCTGGAGATGTACTCCCATTATATTGACTCCTGCTTCTCCATCCAAGATAACACTTGAACCGAACCTTGTAATCCACCTGAATGAGCGGTACTTCATCATCTCGGACAACCGCCAGATCAACTGTTCTGGCCTTCGCTTCAGCTTTCCTTCGTTGTTTGATGAATTTCGCCACTTCAGGCAAGGTTCTTCTGATATCTTCCAACTCCACAGTAAGCTTCTGAATTCTATCACAGATCTTAACATGGATTTCTTCCTTCTCCTGATTAGACTGGTTGTCGGAGCTCGAAGAACTGGTCGTATCTTCACAATGCCATTCCTCCCTTGCAGTGCTTCCAGTTCTTCTATCAACTCCCAATTCTCCAATCATTCCTTGTACCGCAGCCAGCATGGTCTCAGGTATGCCAGGCTTTGACTGATCTTTCTCAGTAGATTGGGCTGGTATCTTCTAAATGACTCGGGCTTCAGAACTTTCTGGAAGCTTTGGCAGCTTCTTGGCTAAATCCTTCGTGACCGCTAGTTCTCTCTGCTCCTGCCATTCATCAACCACCTTCTCTTTACCCTTGGCCTTCCATACCTCTCTCTGTTGAGCCCATTTGTTGCTTTCAGTAGTGACTGGTTTTTCTGGAGTATCTGGAATTTCTTCAATTACTACTTCTTTGCTCCTTGTTACTCCCCGTACTGGAACTGGCTCTGGTGCCTTTGCCTCAGTAGCAGCAGGTGCAGGTGTATCTGGACATTGAGCCGCGAAATTTCCATACTTTCCACAAGTATAGCAATTCAAAATCCGGCTCTGGAAGTTGCCACGCCCTCGGCCTCGGCCAGTACCCGCTTGGTATCTACCGCGCCCTGGACTAGTACCACTAGTACCTGGTTTCTCCTCTTAAGAGGCTTTGGCGGTTTCCACTCTTACTAGTTCAGTATATGCTACTACTGACAAGTCTTTGCCCTTCTTAAAATGATGAATCCTAATACCACAATTATTCCATAAATGGCCAAAGGCCTTACAGTAAGTACATTGTGGACACTCGTTGAAAACATGGTCCTTGGATTTGCATTTTCAATGCCAAGTCTCCATTTTCCTCACTGGTTGTCTGGAATGGCTAACTCAGCACTCTGCCTAGCCAGCTCTTCAATCTTCTTAGTCCAGGGCCCCTTTTTTGACTTATCCTTGGACCGCTCATTAGAGCTACTTTCAGAACTGCTAGATACTTCGCTGGAATCAGAGTTCTCAGCAGAAGAACTACTGCTACTAGATCTTCTCTTTTTATGGCTCCTTTCCTTCTTGGCCTGTTGTTCCAGCTTCAGTGCCCGCTGTACCAGATCATTGAATTTCTTCATTGGTGTTGGTACCTCCTGCTCTCTAAGCTTCTTGCTTCGAAAGCCATTCAGGAACCATGCACGCAGTCGCTTTTCTGACGGTGGTTCCTGCAACTGCCTTGTCAGCTCCTTGATTTTCTCCACATAGCTTCGGACTGACAGATTCCTCTGCTTGATCTTGTCCAGTTCACAAAGAATATCTTCATCACCTTTGTTGTCGGAATACTCCAGTCTGAAGGCTTTAAGTAGTTTTTTATAAGATCTAAGCTGACAAGCGGGGTAATGGTAGTACCACTTTCTCGCTGCCTCCTTCAAGGTTTGCGAAAAGTATTCACCCCAGTCATCCTCATCAATATTCTTCAACTCTGCATACTGCTCAAAAGCTTGGATGTGAACATCCGGATCATCCTTCTTGCCCCTTTGAATACTGGAAAAGAGATTTTCAGTGAGGATGTATAATCATGCCGATTACCGCTGGTCCTGCCGCTTTATGTGTGTTCTGCCACCATGCCCTTGCCAGATAAGCCACCTTAGGATTGACAATTATCTCAATCCAATACTACAATGGCATCGTTTAACATTTGGCACCTAGGGATGCTAAACCTAAGCTAGAAAGAGTCTAATGGGTAGGAGTTCAATGTTTAAAGGATGGTTGTGTCTAGTTTGTGTTTAATATCTTGTTTTCCCTCTTTTGATTTCACTAATTACATTATAATTTTCCACTAATTTGCTAGCTTTGAATGAGTTTTTAATGCATATTAGCCTAATTAGAGGATGGTTGTGTGTAGGCGTGTTTAATTTCTTGTTTTCCTTGTATTGATTTCACTAATTACATCATACTTTTGCACTAATTTGCTAACTTTTTATGAGTTTTAAATGCATATTAATCTAATTAGAGGATTGGCAACACTCTTTTGTAAGAAACTTGAATGTTTTGCGTGTTGAAAGAGTGATTTTGTGTGGTTGCAATATCTGATTCATTTTAAGTAGTGGGGCTAATTACTCCCTAGTTATCTAGAATTTTTGCACCACACATGGTTGGTTGTGCCATTGAAGCATGGACAACATTCTTATGAAGATGATTTGGAAGAGTTCCACTCTACTCTTGTGATTTTTGTGGTATTTTTCTCGTAGGAAATGTCATTTTTAGAGCCATTTTCTAGAGATTTGAAATCCACACACATGTGTGTGGATGTGTCTTCCGCGACTCATGGAGCATGCTATACCATCAAAAGGCCTCAAAATCAAGAGATAAACTTATTTATTTGGTTGAAAAAAATCATTTTACTCGATGCCCATTTTGGAGGGGGGGATGAGGTAGACTTAAAATCTGATTACCATGTGGTCTATATAGCCGTTGAGTCCGTACAAACCCATAAACTGAATAGATCATGCAAGGGAACATCTTTAGCTACGGTCGGACATTGTGTTTATCCGAAGGTGCAACGAACTCAAGGCTATCAATCAAAGATAGGACTTGACGGTCTAACTAGCGTCGATGGGTCAATCACTAGCCGCTCGTGCTTGGCTGTTATAGCAACGCCAACTAGTGGCTCTTGTGCAATCCTTAATTGAGTAGTAAGAGACCTTGAATTTATCAAGTGAGAAAATTCTTGTGCACATCGCATCAGATCCCTTGCTCTAGCTAAGCAATGTAGCCCAAAAGCCCTACTCTTATTCCCATCGGTGCCCTCAGTTTGGTTATTGACCCTTCTGATGGATATTTTTCTAGGCCGGGACCAGGGAGTAGGCCTAGACAAGAAAAAACAAGCAAAGACTAAAGATGCTCAAACTCTCAAACCCAGGCCCACCAACAAGGAACTACAGCTGGAAGGCGTGATACTAAAATCTGGTGCCAAGGAATGTGCATGCAATCTCAGTGTCAGATCTCACCAATGACTATCCACAAAGACGATCACTTCACCATTCACGAGAGAGAGAGAGAGAGAGAGAGAGAGAGAGAGAGAGAGAGATTGAATGTTGTCTTTATTTCAAAAGAGAGAGAAAGGGGAGAAGAGCACAAGACACAGTTTGAAATTATTAAGCAATTATGAGTATTGAAATTATTTTTACAACAAGCGTAGCAAAACTTGTCTTTGTTCGTTTTCAGGTCGAGGCAACTTCATTGGCTTCCAGAACTTTGAATGATAGCGACTCAAGGCTTACACCCTATAGGACAACACAATATATTCGGCTTACACCATATAGGGCAGTGCACTCTTCATACTCGATAGCACCGGACATTTTCTCTCTCTCACAATAAGCTTTCTCTCTCTATCAAACACGGCCCATAAGACCGGTCTCTCTCTATTCGCCTTTCTCTCAACATGCGAAGACAAACTTCTTCTTGGTCTTTCTCGCACCTCTTGCTAGTTTTGAACTCAAGGCCTCCTTCTCTTTGCAAAAGAGAATCAATCTCCTTCTCTCTTAGAGGTGGTCTAACCCATCTCTCTCTCTCTCTCTCTCTCTCTCTCTCTCTCTCTCTCTCTCTCTCTCTCTCTATCTCTATCTCTCTCTCTCTCTCTCTCTCTCTCTCTCTCTCTGGTTTTGGAAGCCCTATAATAGTTTCTCTCTTTCTCTCAGCCTCGATCTCTCTAATTCTCCACGACATCAAATTTTCCCTGCAATTGATCCGTCTCTCTCTCTTCTCGCTCGTCAAATAGCTTAACGACTATCCTTCTCTCTCTAAGGTTTCATACAGGGCAATGATATTCTCTCACTCCCGGTTTTCCTCACCTTGTATCCGTCTCTCTCTTTCTCTACATGGCGGTCCCCCTTCATGGCCTGGCAACAAACTCCCACCCTCTATAGTAGCACCCTCTCTTGCATGGCATACAAAACTGGCAGCGCACCTTGACTCCTGTTTGGATTCCCCTGCAAATGGCGGTGCCCCCTCTCTACTCAATCCTTACTATGCCCATGAGTCCCTCTTGGCATGGCAACAAAACAATGTCCCCTTCAACTAATTGATGCCCTCTCAGGATGGCCCCCTTTCTTCACGCCGTTTCAGAGCCAGCCTCTCGTCACCTTGTAAAAAACAAATTAAAACACCCTTTTATTATTATTTAAGAAAAGCCTTCTTAAGTTCCCATTCACACCCCCTCAACTCTGGCTCTACACCCAAAATGCACCCCCTCTCGCCTCCTCTCGGACCCGCCCTCAACATGGCGTCTTCTTCCCTTGAAAGGGTAGTGGCCCTAGAGGGTTTCTTCACTATATTGTTAAGAAAAGCATAACCTTATATCTTTGATAAAATAAAAACTTTTTCCTTGTTCATATGGATCACTTGCAGAGGGGTTTCCATCTTGGATCCTTTCTCCACATCGATGCTCTCTCTCCTTGCTCTCTTTGAATGAGAGATTCTCTCTATCTTTGAATCCTTAGACCATCCTTTCAAGCTTAGTTCCATCGATAACCATAGAACACCTTGACAGGGGCATCAAGAGTTGATCTTTTCTCTAGCTAAGGACTTCATTGCAACATTCCAAGCACAACTCCTCATGGAAAATCAAGTGAGAGTATCGTCAATGTAGCAGATAAAATAGCAAACACTGGCAAACATTTTAAGTGCAAAATGATCATGTATCAGTGCTCTTCGGGGCTCAAAAAAAACTCCAACACCCACTAGGAGGCGACTTTCATATGGACTACCTAGGCTTACATTAATTATTGAGGTTGGACCTAGAGCACAGAGATTACATGGAGATATAGTGCTATGGCATAGTGTAAAGCCTTAGAGATACATGGTTCATTGGTGTTAGGAGTGGCTAACACATGCTACACCGATTATGCACCAAGCTAGGGACGTGCTATGGATGCGCACAATATTTCCTATTCACATTGTATAAGGTCTTTGACTCATTTGAGAGTTCCAAATTGTATATACTAGAGGGCTCAACTTAATCCCATAGTAGAAAGGCTTGTGGTGCATGCCTTTATAAGAAAACCTTTTATGCAAAGAGGCTTCATTCGGGAGGATCCATTCTTGAGTACCCATTCTTGAGTGTTCACTCTATGGATGGCCAAGCCTTGAGCTTAATGCCCATGCTTAGAAGGCTAGTGCTAATCCTTTCACTACAAGAGGTACTTCACATTAGCGACGCTCGCAGTGCGACGCTCAAATTCACGGTGTCGCTATGGGCGTCACTATGAGCGTCGCTAGTTTATTTGTTACATAGCGACGCTTATAGCGACACCAATAGGGGTAAAAAATAAATCGAGAGTGCCCGAAAACTCGGATCTCAGATCTAAGTTTTTGACGCTCAAGCAAAGAGGTAACTTGCGCTCTCCCTCTCTCTCTCTCTCTCTCTCTTTCTTCTCCACACACACACACACACACACACACACACACACACACGAGGAGAGGAAGGAGAGTCAGGTATGCTCCTTCCCTCTCCTCTCTCATGTTCCCTTCTCCTCTTTCTCTCTCTCTCTCTCTCTCTCTCTCTTTGTGTTTTTGAGAGAGTGAAACAGAGAGAGAGAGAGAGAGAGAGAGAGAGAGAGAGAGAGAGAGAGAGAGGAGAAAACAAAGAGAAAGAGAGAGAGAATAAAAAACCAAAGAGAGAGAGAGAGGGGGAGAAGACAAAAGAGAGAGGTAAGGGGAGAAAACAAAGAGAGAGAGAGAGAGATTAGGTTAAGATTTAAATTAGATTAGGTTAGATTACATTTAGATTTATGTTTATGTTGAGTTTAAGATTATGTTAGATTTAGATTTACGTTAGATTTAAAATTAAAAAAGTATTAAAGATTAGCTAGCTATGTTAGGTTTAATTTAGATTACATTTAGGTTCAGGATTTAAGATTGGATTAGATTTAGGTTTATGTTGAGTTTAATATTAAATTAGATTTAGATTTAAGATTAAGACAAGATTTAAAATTAACTAGATTAAATTTAGATTTAAGTTATATTACATTTAGGTTTAGGTTAGATTTAAGATTAGATTAGATTTAGGTTTATTTTGAGTTTAAGATTAGATTAGATCTAGATTTATGTTCGATGGACTAAATTTTTTAAGATTTAGGTTAGATTTTAGTGCATGTCAATGAAGGCGCGCTTTGCCCAAAGAGCAAACACTAGTTACACAACAATATGTATATTCCCATCAGAATCTGACACCTGTTAACTCACACACTAACCATATTCAAGTAGCCACAAATCACCACATGTTCAATTAGGTTAGATTTAAGACTAGATTTTGGATTGTTTTTATATTAGAGTCTACCTTCGGGATTACAGTAAAAAAATTAGAGCTAGACGAACGGTGATCCCTCTCTTCCTCTCTACGGATGCGACCTTAAGTTGAAAAGCTTTCAACGGCATGATACTCAGATTGGAGGCCAACATGTAATGTGCTAAGTAATCCCTCGAACAAAGATCTACTGTGAAAAGATGTTAAGATGATGTGAAATGCTACAGCTAGAGAAGAGGCAAAGGGGTTTTTTCCACTACATGCACTATCATGTAGACGTGGGTGTGTAGATTTCTCGTACCCACAAATATAGGCATTGACCAATAAAGACGAGATTATAACTCGGTGGTTCTGATCTCCGTGCACCTCTAGACCGAGGTGTGCGAGGATTGGACGTGACTAGAGAATGTGAGGTAGTTTACAGTGTGAACAAAGAGAGAGAGAGAGAGAGAGAGAGAGAGAGAGAGAGAGAGAGATAAAAGACGAAGGATGCCAATAGAAGATTAAATTTATGTCCAAGTTATAAGGTTTTTATCCTCATTATGAGTAGTGACGAGGATGTGGGGCCGTCCAACCGAAACACCTATCTCTCAATGAGGATCTTATGTCCTTGTAATCAATGCAAGCATCTGTGCAACGGACAAGATGCGTTTCTTTGCAGCACATTCGCGAATGTGGCGAGTTCGATCCATCTATCATAGATCGAGTTGTTGCCAATTATAACTCGTCGGACTCTGACGCTGGCCAACAGGTAGCAATCTTGCAATCCAATAGACGTGTTTGCAGGCGCTTTGGTCAAGCAGCATATGTGAGGCCACAAGATGTAGCCTCTGACAGCGCGGGGGATGATCATGCAGACCACATTCCCAATGAGGCAATGTTTGAGCCCGAGATCGATGAAATGATCGAGACAATCATGGATTCAGAAAGGCTTATCTATGATGATATGAAAAGTGAAGCCGATATGGCATTGTATGATGGAGCATGTGTGTCTAGATTGAAGGCGCTCTTGGTTCTTCTCAACATGCAGACAAAGTTTGGATGGAGTGACAATAGCGTCAGAGCACTTTTGAGGTGATCTATTACAATGTGTTTACTTTAATAAAAAACTCTAGATGTATAATGATCAGATAGATTTTTACACAATTGTATCACATTTTTTGTGTTGTGTAGATTGCTCAAAGAGCACATACTGCTAGCTGATAATGTGATGCCAGATTCCAAAGAGGAAGCAAGAAAGATCTTGCAAAACTTGGGGATGGATTACAATTCGATCCATGCTTCTCCTAACGGCTGCATTCTTTTCAGAGGAGAATACATAGACATGGAGAAGTGCCCGAAATCTGATTCCGAGAGATATCAAGTAGATCTCCACGGAACAAAAATTCCACAAAAGGTTTTGTGACATTTTTCTCTGCTTCCTTGCATCAAGCATTTCTTCGAATGTAAGTCCATGGCCGCCCTATCATCATGGCATGAGGAGAATAAATCTTCGGATGGTGTGCTACGGATTCCTGCAGATTGTGCAGCCTGGAAACATATAGATGAAACATGGTCGAATTTTGCTAGGGAAGCTCGAAATTTGCACCTAGGCCTGGCTATGGATGGCGTAATTCCATTTGGTCAAAGATCAACATCATATAGTGTATGGCCCGTTGTCATCGTCAACTACAACATTCCCCCGTGGTTGACTACGAAGAAGGGGCACCAATGGCTAAGCTTGATTGTGCCGGGGCAGTATAAAGTGATTAATATGGATGTGTATCTTCGTCCACTATTGGAAGAGCTACAACAATTGTGGATTGGCATAGAAGTGGTGGATATGAGCCGACACACAGGTCGAAAGAATGCTTTGATCAGAGGCATTCTAATGTGGACCATGCATGACGATCCCGGACTAACAAAATGCTCATGTGATTTACACTCAAACTCAAACACTGTAAATCCTGGTTTTTCTCAAGCTTATCTATTATCATGTGTATACATGCAAGGCTTCAAACAAGCGGATACATGCATGTGTCACATGTGGACCTAGACTGAATGCACGTCGGGCACCCTCATTGAAGAAGCAAATCTACGAAGGTCATCAAGCGTATCTTCCAGAGAATCATGTGTTACTCAACGGCTTTTTGGGAAGAGAGCCACCAAGGATGTCTACACAAGCATGGTTAGAGCAGAAGGAGATGTGTGATGATGGTTTGCCCCCAGGGATGAAGAGACTCTCTCTATGGTACGAATTACCATATTGGTCCCACATCATGATCAATCACTTGCTCAATCCAATGCACATATTCAAGAATGTGGGTAATCTGCTATGGGACCATCTGACCGGCAAGAAAGATACTTTGGGAGCGAGGGTTGACCTTAGAAATGTGGATCGTATGGAGCAATATTGGCCGTAGACAGCATCCGATGGATCAACAAAACTCCCTAAAGCGCCATGGATTTTCACAGGAGCCCAAGAACACAAAGTAAAAGAGACCATTCGATCTGTGCGGACCCCCATTGGCGTAATGCACTCACTCCAAACGTGTTTTACTAAAGAAGTAAAGCTTACCGGTTTGAAGTCACACGACTGGCATAAAATGTGTCAGGTATGTTTGAAGTCAGAAGGCACGTCCGGAGGGTAGCATGGCAGAAGGTTGGCTGGTATCAGAGTCCCTAGTTTACATTGGAGAGTGGCTATACGGATTTGATAAAGCCTGGGACACGCTATGGCGAACCATAGATGATGAGCGCATATCTGGGATTTTCATGTGCAATCTCGGTGTTGAGAAGCAGATGATGGAAGATCTAGCGGCTAAAATCAACCGATCTTGCATGCTTCACAATCCAGTGATGCAAAAATGGATTTCACAATATGAGGATGAAAAGCAAGAAGTTGACGACGGTCCTCTGATGCAGATCCTGTGGTGGCGGAACTCACTTACTTCGGCACGCTACAAGAGATTTTGAGGATCAATTATAGAGGATTTTTTGTCAACTTGTTCGACGTGCAATGGTTCAAGATTATCATGGAGGGTCGCAACGCTACTGTGCTTAGAGGAGAGTTTGGTTTTCTTGAGGTGGATTCAGCTAAGAAATGGATTGACCTAAGAGACACTTTCGTACTACGTGAGCATTGTGAACAAGTAAGTATGTAAATAGTTAAAATCCAATTTTAGAAGTTATATGCTTGGAAGCTCTCATGTAAGTTATGTGGCTCTGGAAGGTGATATTTTATCCTACAAAGTCTGCATCAAACTGGTGGTATGTCATAGAGGTAGCCCCTCGTAGTGCATGGCTGTATGAAGGCTACCATGTGCCAATCACAGCGGCATCAATGGAGGAGATCGAAGAAGATGCTCACTCAGAAGCCGCTGAGGTGGTCCCAGACGAGCATCGAGCTGCTACTCTATGGGGTGCATGCAAAGGATCTACAAAATGAAACAGAGGACATATGTCTAAATGGAGAGCTCTATATAGATATAAGAATTGATGCTGAGCTTTGCGAGGATGAGAGAGAGACCTCTTAAAGCCATAAATATTGTATATGAACAATTTTGCTCCATTTTATAATATATATTGTATTCACATGGATTTTGTTCCATTCCTGTCTATATGCACCATTGCATCATTGTATTTGATGGTCTTTGCATCCACTCTAGGTACGTATGCTCTAGGTATATTCTCACAAGCAGGGACAACAAGCACTGCGCTCTGGGTGCGATAGAGGCTGAAGTTTTAATCGCGAAGGTCTGCTCATAGATGCTGCTCATTCCACCGCTAGATCTAGTTGATCGGGTGAAAGAGGCACTAAGAAGCAGCTCTAGTTGATCGGGTGAAAGAGGAGCTAGGAAGCTGCTTCTTAGCATCTCTTTCACCCGATCAACTAGATCTAGTGGTGGAACGAGCAGCATCTATGAGCAGACCTTCGCGATTGCAGCTTCAGTCTCCATCGCACTCGGAGCGCAGTGCTTTTACAAATCCATACAAATTCAACGAAATCTCTCTACATAGGAATCCCTCCCCCTTTATGAGTCCTCTCTCTCTCTCTCTCTCTCTCTCTCTCTCTCTCTCTCTCTCTCTCTCTCTCTCTTTCTCTCTCTACTTGTCCATGTTTTCTTCTCCATTCATTCAATATTAAGATTAAATGTTCGTGTGTTTAATGCAGATATGGATGATGATGAGTTTCTTTCTTCTTTGTCACCCCAGCAGAGGTAGTGGTACATGGAGCATGATCTCTCTGAAGCACCATCACGCATTCCTACTCCTTTAGCGTCTCCCTCTGTTTCGCAGCATTCAGCACGCTCCAAAGCTTCGGTGTCGACGAGACGATCTTCACACTCGTCTAGGCACCGATGCTCTAGTGGTGGCAGTGGTGGTGGCGATTGTTGTGGGGATGCCACCACCGATGCCTCGACACCGCCTCGTGTTCGACGAGGCTCTTTACCCTCCCCTTCTTTGCCCGCCTCCACACCAGCCACGGCATCGCCATCTACACCAGGTTTTGCGCAGCTGATGACCATTCCTAGCAGCTACACACCAATACCTAATCCTCCAAGAGTCACCCTAGTCGACACTCCTCGCTTCGTGGCCCAGACTCCAGTGGAGACACCTAACGTCCGTACCCCCATTGACACGCCGCTAGAGACCCCTGCCAGGACACCCAGGTTTACGTGTCACCGGCAAGAGGGCTTGCCTTACTCCGTCGATTTCACTGGCAACATCATCTTGGATGATGAAGGCAAGAAGGTGATCTCGCGCATGCGCGGTCTTTGCTCTCAGGTGTTTAGACACTACATACTAAACACCTAGAGTGAAGTACCAAGTGATTTAGAAGACAAAGTCATCAGCATGCTGCATGACGAGTTTCCCGTTTCAACACGGAATGACCGCTTTAATGAAGACCTGATGAAGGTTCAAATGCGCGAATATTGCAAGCACAAGCGTTCCTAAGTGCAAAAAGCAATTAAGCATGGGTGGAACAGACCAGATTGGCTGGCCAAAGAAGATTGGAAGAATGCGAAGAAAGCAGAGCGCGAGAATCTTGACAAGTGGAAGCAACAAAAGGAGGCAGCCAAAGCGTGAGTAGAGGCAGGGAGCTCGCACCACTTGGGGAGCGGCGGGTGGGCATCATTTGAGGCCGATTTTGTAAGTGTTTTTGCATTGCTATTTAGGTTTGATAGTTTAGGGTTTAGGGATTTTTAAATTCTAACATAATGGATTATTTGTATGTTTTGACAGTGGTCAATGATAGGACGTGACTCCACACCGTACGAACGCGAGTACATAGGCAGGAAGGGCTTGAACGCCCTGAAGGACATTCTGAGTTCTCGCGGCGGCATGGTTAGTATTAGGGTTTACTCTTTTCTATTTGTTGTATTGTTTTGTAAATTATATGTTTATATTTATAGAAAGCTGTCTTATTGTTTTTTTTTCTAGAATCCAACAGATACGCCGCTTGGACGCGATGAGACGTCTGATTAGACGACGTCAGTCTAGCCGTAGCTAAGATAGCATTAGTTTCCTTTTGTCATAGCATATGTATCATGAGATGACGTTTATACGTCTTTTTGTGACTATTGGAAAACCATGTATATTTTTTCAATAATGACAATGGTGTTGTAACTAATACATTTGCAAAGTTTAACAATCAAGTGATTTTGCCTATGATGTGTACAATTGTCATTGATTTACTTTCATCAATATTCTATAACGATGCATATAGCAACGGTCATAGCGATGCTCATAGCGACGTTCCCGTATCGACGCTGCTAGCGATGGTCTTAGCAACGTTGGGGAGTATAAAAACCCAATGTATTTCCATCGTTAACAGTGTCACAAGTGCACACAACCTCTTGTAGTGTTTGTAATTAGAGAAGCTCTTCTTGATTAATCTAATCTCTACTTTCTTCATTAGTCTTAATTCTCTTATATTCCATTATGTCATGAAGTAGTTTCACCTTCTCATTATTCTAGATTTGAGTGTGTGGTGATGACGTCTTGCTTGTTGACCACTCCTATCATTCTATGAGTACTCAGTTGTGATATTTAACATCTCTAATTAGGTTGATTAAGTGGATTCTTAATCTTGTGATTAAAGTATATGCCCTATTGTTTGCTCATGTGCAGATGGATTTAATGAGACTCAAACACCATTCACCCTTGTGTGTGTAGCTTTTGATTAAGTACCTTGATTGGCATGTGGTGATTGAAGAGGCCAACACCAATGCAATTAGTGTGTGCTTGTCAAGAGAGTGCTTTGAGATTCAAATCTATGGCAAGTTGGACTTTGGTGGGCTTAATGTGTGTAGGTGATGCTTGATTGATGATTATGGTGTGATTAGAGTTAATGATTCATGGCTAATCTCTACTGCATTGGAAGAGCATTCTCTTGAATCCTCTCATTCAATACATCCAATGATGCTCATGTCTCCAAGCTCTAGCCGGGTTGCCGATCCAATGATTGATAATTTTGTTGGTCTTGGCTTGTGATTAGGTGATACTACGATGACCCCCAACATTTGGCACCGTTGTCGGAGATCGATAACCTAAGCTTGTGAGTAGAGGATGTTAAGAATATAGTAATTTTCACTACTAATTTCATTGGTTTTGAGTGTGTGTAACTCAATTTTGGTTTAATTTGATTGTGAATACCCAAACCCCCAATTTCACTAACTTCTCACTAACCATTACTAATTTCGCTTCATTTCCATGCTAATTGTACTAACTCCATGCTAATTTTTACTAATTTTTTACTAGCTTCACTAACCTAACCGCTAACATTGATATGTAATGTATATTCAATGCCCTTATAAGAGGAGGTATCAACACTTTTATCAAGTTTCTTTGTGCTAATCCATGCCTAATCTATTGATTTGAGTGACTGATTTTTGGCCTACAATGGTCAATTTTTGGACCAAAATTGGAAGAGCCGCACATGTGTGTGCAAGGTGGAATCATCGCGTGGAGCAAGGAATAGCTTGGAATGCGTTGATAATGTAAGTGCATTAACTTGCTCAATCAAATTATTGATTGCTTAATGTTACTTCAATGTCTGCTAATCACTTTCTAAAATTAGGTGTGTAAATCAAGTCACCTACATTTTGTGCCTAATTTGAATGCATTGAAGTGAAATTGCTGGTCAAATTTGACTAATGAATGATGTGTGTGTCAATATTAAGCTTGATTTGCAACAATAATTCATGTGTGTGCATAAATATCATTGTGTGTGTAATGTACCAAAGAAGGACAAAACTGTCATAAAATTCAAGTGTGTGTAGTGCACCTAATCTTGAGTGTGTGCATGAATACAAATTGAAAAAATTGATGATCTATGAATGTGCAATCATGTAATTGGTATGTATGTTAGGCTAATCCAATCATTGGATATGCCTAATTGCCACAAAATTGGGCAAAGATTGAGTGTGTGTGCCCATTCAAGACCACTTGATTTTCAATGATTGATGGTCAATTGGGACACCTAAATTCTTGATGATTGTAAACTTTGCATCAACTTTGTGTGCAAGCATGAAGGGTAAGCCTAATTGCATTGTCAGTTGAATCAAAATTGAATTTTTGTGTTTAATTTTGGAGTTTGTGCATTGCTTGATTAAGAAAATATAAAATTGATTTTGAGAAATTGAGCATGCATGCATTTGTTTATGCTTGATTGAGCTTGCAATTTGAGCATTGCAATAAAAAATGATCGATTAATTGCATAAATGTTAGCTTACATTTGGGTGTGCGTGCCTATGCAATGGCACAATCTATCCAATTAGAGGATGAATGATCGGTGTCCCATCATTGATCATGATGATTGTAAGACTTGAAAGGTTGGTGTGTGTATGATTGATTGAGTTAAAAGATTCAATTGGTACTCAAGTGAAAATGATTTATGTGCATTACCATCATGATGTATGCCAATTGATTGACCGGATATGGTAAGAATGCATTGATTTGTGTGCTTATAGATCACACTTACTTATGGCCATGCAAACCAAAATGACAAGCCCATTGGGTTTGGATGATTTAGACGTTGAGCAATTGATTTTGTGATGATTGTTAATCGGGCTCGAAATGGCCAATGAGGATTTGCTCATTTTGTGTGTGTACATTCCTAATTGATGGAATTGAAACCACATTCATGGATTCTTTCAACTCAATTGCATGAATTCTAATATTTGGAAGCAATGGGTGAGCATAAGGGATGACAATTTTTGTTCTATTACAAGAGAAATTGCACTTACAACTATGTGCAAAGCTCAATCAAGTTGGAACATCATTGATTTCAATTTGAAAATGAAGCACTTGATTATATATGAATTTCACTTGTATGTGTCTATCCTATCAAATCCAAAAATAAAGCAAGATGTATGCAAGATTTGAATTGTTGTGTGTGTGCGCTAATTAACTTGGGTTTTTAAAGCTGGATGCCTTTGATATTTATCAATGCCAAAACACATTTTGTGATGCAAGTAAGGGAAATGTTGAAAGATTTAAGCAAGCACACAAATTTAGATTATTTGTTTTAGTGAAAGAATTGCCATCCATGGATTTTTGTCCACACAAACACACAGACCATACTTTGTGTGGGAATCTCCTTTTAAGAGGATATTAATAATGAAAAAAAAAAGTCTTCAACTTTGTCCTGAGCCTTGCTCCTGCAGTTGCGCGCAACTTGCAGCTTTGTTTGGATCGACCCCACCTACTTGCCCGCTTTGGCTTCACTCACAAACACCACACATACACATAGACAAGCATTTTGATGGCACACAAAGTCACTCCTACTACCCTTTTGACCCGGAGCCAAAACCTCTCAATGCTGGCCTATCGGCTCTGCTCCACATGCCATGCCAACTCACCGTGCTTTGGCTCCTCCATATGTTCTTGCCCATGTGCAGAGCCGAACCACTTCTCCTAGCACACACGCACACACACACACACCCAAAACGAGCTTCTTCCTGGAATCTTCTCAATATCCACTGCCACTGATGGCTCTACCTGTGAGCTCACACACCCCTTTTGGGCTCTTGCAGTTGACCCTCCAACAGAAAGCTACAAACCCGCCTTCAATGGGTGCCACGTAAGTGCTACACTCCACACACACACTCGCTCTTTGGCTTGTTCTATTTCGTTCTCCCTGGTACTGCCATGGTCCACCGCAAGCAAAGACCCACAGTTCACACATGCCAATTTTCTTCCCCCAAGCCCCGTAATTTCTACAGCCCCTGCCATTGAAGGCGGAGATTGAGGCCTAGGCCTGATGCATCCAGTGACACCAAACACCGGATTTGGCCTAGGCAGTCGTAGGGAGTCAGGGACTTCTGTGTGCACCGAGTCAGGCCGAGCGTCAGCCGACGTGATCAAACACAAACTCCTCCATGTGCCTTTCCTTGGCTCGCTCTCTCTCTCTCTCTCTCTCTCTCTCTCTCTCTCTCTCTCTCTCTCTCTCTCTCTCTCTCTCTCTCTCTCTCTCTCTCTCTCTCTCTCTCTCTCTCTCTCTCTCTTCCCTCCTCAGGCTCAAGCTCATTGTCACACAAGGTGAAGCTAAGCCCGCCACCATCAGAAGAAAAGCAAAGCATTAAAAAATGAAATAAAACAAACTCAATCCCTCTAATTCTCTATCTCTTGTACCTCAACCCGTCCATGACTCCCGGCTCCCTCGACTCGACCACTCTCACCTGCAAGCGAATCGCGATAGGGCGCAAGCAAGAAATTCCTTAGATACAATCATATTTACGCACACATACTCGAATTTTGTGCAGCACCACTGCCTCGATGCCTACACCTACCGTTCTCTCTGCAAGTCACGCCAATAAAGTAGTCTCCTAGTACTATTTTTGAAAATAAAGAGAATAAAAAGAAACTTGGGCAGAGAGCATAAGAGGATATTCACACCCTCACTTCCCTTAAGCTTGTAAAGCCATTTTGAATTCTTGGAAGCAGAGAGTGAGAAAGGAGATTCACATGTGAGAAAACAATATCAAAAATGAGTTTCGAAAAAATTGATGGGGTCAAAACAACAAACGACCATTTTTTGAGATGATGCCCTTTTTGTGCAAAAAATAAATAAATAAATAAAATTGAGTTGCATTGTGCTTGAATCTATCGATAAATTCTTTTAAACAGTAGAAAATGAGCTTATTGAGCATGCTATGTGCATTAATTGATCGACAACGTTTTCTCTTACCTTGTATGTTGCTACCTGAGAGCCAAAGAATCAATTTTTGTGACGACTCTAGACCTTCGACGTTTGTGATTGATCATGGCTCTTTTTAGTGCTTATTTTGAAAACACCAAATGATTTCATGCACTAATTATTGAGCTAATTTGCAGAGGTATTAGCCAATGACATGAAATTGGATTGATTTCCTCGAGGGAGCTAAAATTGACTTCATCATGTGCCTTCTTTCTGTTGAGCATTAATCTTGTGGATCCTATTGTGCATATTCATTAAGGAATTTTCATAGATCGCCTGAAAATTGGAGAATTTGGGGATCATGTGCGAGATTTTGGTGCTTGGTTTGAAACAAAACTTCTTTTATACACTAGAAATGGAGTCTTTTTTTTAAGGGATGTTGACCTATGGTGATCCAGAATCAATTGACCAACCGAGGGAGTTGAAACTCAATTCATCTTATGCTCTCTCCTTCTTTCACTATGTGTGCAACATTTGCTATGTAAGAGCAAAAGTGTGGGCATTGAGTGTTTTGATGATTGTGTGAGGATTTCCATGCATAAATAAACATCATTACACAAATTTATTTGGCTTATGAATAATTTAGTGCTTCGTCTAAATGCAAGTCCTCTTTGCACTAAAGAAGAAAAATCTTTTTGTGCCTTTTGGTTTCACTTTTTAGAGTAACCATTGATCGGTGCAATGATGTTTGTTTGGGACTTTATGCTTGAAAATGGCATTGGATATACATTTTAGTGCTTGATTTGATTGCAAAAGCCTTGCGTAGCACTAAAATCGAGATTCTCTGAATGACCATGGGTGAGCAATAAAATTTCGAGCTTGTAGTTGATTGTGAATTCTTTTAGTGCCTATGATGAATGATCATATGACTATATAGCACTAGTGATTGAGTGTTTTGTGAAGGAATGGGGGCAAGCATGAGTGTTCAATGATCCAAGGCCAGGCATTGGCATTGCAAGATATTGCAAAATTTGGCTATTAAGAGCCATTTATTTTCATTTCATTAGAAGTTGCAGTCATCTCTAGCTCAGAGGTTGCTCTAAAATTGTAAAATTTCATGCGAGCTAGTTGTTAGCCAACTTTTTGAGAACTTTCAATTGTACAATTTGGCTATCAAGAGCCAATTCACTTCTTTTCATTAAAGTTGTATTATTTCTAGCTCATAGCTTGATCTTAATTTGCACATTTTCTTTGGAGCTAGCAATTAATTAATCATCTTTAAATCATGCATGAGAGACTTTACATTGCAAAATTTGCTTATGTAGAAGCATTTTCTTTCTCATTTTGTTGTGTATGCATAGATTTGCTACCTAAAGAGCATCATGTGCATAACCAAAGGCACTTTTTTTCCCTCGGGTTTTTTTCCCTGCTGCACCGGTCGAAGCTGTGAGGATGACAACCTTCCTTTGCTTTATGAGTTGGCTTGTGATGTACCTTATGAGGAAGCTTTTGCCACTCTTGGTAGTGCTTGTGATCACATGTAGGCCACCATTTGTTGTTGTGAGCTTCATGTAGATCTTTGCTTTCTCGGTTGTCAGTGTCGCGTTTTGGACATTTTGAAGTTCGTTCAAAAGTGCGAGGACACAAGATGACGTGTCTTGTTGCTCATAGGCTGTTTGCACATTCAAAGATTGAAATGAGGTAGACTTCGTTGAAGACGTCTTCTGCAGGATCATGTTATTGAACTGATGAGTATGATCCGTTGTGAGCATATTTCACCGCGTGTACTCTGTGATGTACATCTCAAGGTCCTCGTCTGTCAATATCAGATGCCTTAATTGGCACTCAATATAGTATGACCTTGACGTGTTCTCAGGTGTTCTCAGGTGAAAGTAGCTAGGATTCATTTCTGAATGTGATGCTCTTTAGCAACACATTGTAGAAGAACGCCTCTGTATGGTGGCCAGCGTGATAGTCAGTGAATTGAACTAGTCAGCATTGCCACTTTAGAGTTTGGCCATATGTGCTCTCCTCTGAAATTGTTGTTTTTTTTTCATTTTTCTTTAACACTATATAATTCTTGTGAAAGTCATAGAATGTCAGATCCTCCAGAGTATGTGGTCGTGCACAATACACATCAACAGGGTGCAACACGATGTTGTTGTTGTGAGAGATGATTTGTTGCCTTAGTGTCGGGGGTGAGGAGTCAATGTAGTGGACATTGTTGCTCTTTGAAATGATTGGGATCTGCAAACAGTTTAATGCCACCTCTGTTGCTGAGATTGGCTTTGACAGTAGGAAGGCTGAAATTATCTTCAACTTCAAAGTGTCAAGGCCATCAAGGCCTAAGCGCTTTACATCTTCTGAGCGAATGTTGAGCTGGCCCATTGGTTCTGTTTTAAGTGCATACTTCAGAAGGTAGTGATGAGTTGGTGACCCGTTGTATATTCATATGTGCACCCCATAGCAAGAGTAATGTAGGGTGGTAAGGCACAACATTTATGTCTTATATCTTGCCCTAAAGTAGTGTCATCTGTGATTGTGCTCGTTGAAGACTAGGTTTGGGTTGAGTTGTACATGAAATGGGAACCCGTGCTTGCAGACTCCATCTATTTGACCTTGGTAACAACTTGGACGGCACTTATGCACTTGCTTCTTAAGCACAAGGTCTCAGAACCATTGTATTTGAATTCAAGGATTCTATCTTGTGGGGATGTATGCTGCTATTTCACTAGATACTTGATTTTTGTCTTCTTCATGCACCCATAGTATCACAGGAGCATGCAACGATCCTCTATTCTGCACCTCATATCTGACCAAGTGGTGTTGCACACGGCCAACTACACCTTCTCAGACTATGTACTTCCACATAAGTATTTGGAACTTAGAGTGGTATGTAAGAGCGCATTCGATCGGGCAGTATGTCCAAGTAAAGGAGGCATTTAACTGCTGTGCAATTAGCTCAATGTTGTTGATTTTAGGCCATCTTATTTCTGTGACTTCATCAACAGTAAACGTCAAGAAGAAATCAGGCATTCCCCATTTGTCCACCATTGTTATCAAGTCTTTTAGGTTCTTGTGGTGCCATGAGCAAGAGCCTAGAATTCTAGGAGGGGTGTTGTATCAAAGCACATGCCTGATAGTGTCCTCATCTGATGTTGTACGATTGGTCCTCTTGTATTTTTCAATGTCCTTCTGCAACAGGCTCGTGTGTATTGTTTGCTAGCATGAGTGACTGCTTCAATTGGTACATGATGAGCAAGTATGGCTTGTATAGAGTATACACAGAGAATAAAGTCGATGCACACATCTTCATGTATGCATTGAAGTTGATTTTGCTGTCATATTGGCCTTTCCCAATTTAAGGGAATATGATTCATGGAAATGTCATTGTCTCTGTTAGTGATGTCCTTTGCGAAGGTTCATGAGGCGGGCACGCCATCAAGCCTGAAAGTGGCTCTTCTCTCAAGCAATCGCTTACTCCTACTACGGAGTTGCAAAGAAGCAAATTCATAAGTATTGTTAGCAATGTATACTCTTCGCCTAGCTGGTTTGACAATGTTTTTGATAATTCCAAACATCGAACTTGTATCGAGTTGTGCCATTAGTGAAAATGGTGCGTTGTCCTGCTGTTGTTGAACAATCTTGTCCACACTGTCCTTATTCAAGATGCAAAGTCCAAGCTTCTTATTCGGTCGTTCAGCCACCCATTGATAGATACTTCTACAGTACAAAGTTGTTCTCAAGATTGAATGCAAGTATGTCTGCCAATTGTGATGCCGCTAGGTCTTGCTCTGTGAAGCATGTTCTATGCTCTGCACTCCATGAAAGAAATGGGCTATCCAATATTGAATGCCTGTCCAACATACCCCGGGCAATTGCTACCACTGTTGAGACGGTGTTGACGGATACATCGATCACACTCAATAGCTGTACATGAAGCTGATTTCCATTCAATATCCTTCTCGTGTAGTCTCCAAGTAAGGGCACACAATAACTTTGACGTGTATTTAAGCTCTCACAAGCGGAGCATTGCACCTGTATATGTGCACTCTCAAAGCTAGATAGCAACAGGCTGCTAGCAAACATTGCAGGCGATGTCTCAGTGTCACAAACTGATAATGTGTCAAAGCCCTGGAGAAGGGATCTAACTTGCAGATGTTGGCTGTTGGGCCAGCAGAGGATCACACCCACATTTTTGCTCACACTCATCATTTTGTAACCATTGATTGTAATAAATGTCTTTCCGACATTAATTTTGATTTGATCCATTCATTAAGTAACGGGACTCAATTGAGTTTCCAGCTTGTAATCCCGAAGTAATTTCACTCGCTGATGTAATTAGTTAGAGATGTTCTCACCTCCAAGGCTGAGGTATATAAGCCAAAGTTTTTGTAACCTAAGGGATTCAGATCATTAATCAAGGTGAGTTTTTGAGCGCCGTGACTGTGTCTGAGAGAGAGAGAGAGAGAGAGAGAGAGAGAGAGAGAGAGAGAGAGAGAGAGTCTTATCTTCTTGCTACGCGAGCTACGGAGCCGCCATTGGAGAAGCGACACCGTCATTGTGTTAGCAACGGCGAGAGCTACGTACAGATACCAAGAGTGCGCGCTATCGGCTTCTATGTGTGGTAAGTTCCTACGAGCTTCGGTGTGAGTTTTCTTCCAACTCGTGTGTCGAAATTGAGCGTGCAGCATATCTATAGAACCACAACGAGTAGAGCTACACATTAGTACCATCGGGGTCAAGTTTCAATCACCTGTATTTTTCGGGCTGTCTTCATACGCGTTTACCGCACGGAGTGGTTATAGGTTGATTTTGCAGTTCAAGTCTTTAGGGTGTTGTTCTTACCTAGTGTATAGACTTCCCCTTGAGTTTGAGATCGATTCAATGATTCTAGATCCTGTTTCGTATAGCATTCGTTCGTAGTACGGATTTCAGTCACTTGCGTATTTTAGAACTTAGATTTGATTTCCTTAGTAGTGATTGTCATTAGAAGGTCGAGTAGGTGATTTGACACCCACCTAGTTGTTTCCATGCACCTGCGGGTCAAGCTCTGTCCTCGTCTGACAAATTCTGTTGTTGGTTGAGTTCTCGCTATTTAGCTTCCGCTAGCGGCGTAACCGCCTTAACATTTGGCGCCGCTGCCGGGGACGAGAGCCCTAAGTAGGTGACCTTAGACTAATCCTACGAGGTGAGTCGTATAAACTACTTTGTATACTTTAGTTAGAAAAGATCTAGGAGTGGTGGACTCCGAAGATCTCGAGAGATACTAGGAAGTGGGGTATTCCTAGGTCTTCCGTGTTGACAGTATTTTTAGTTTAGCTTAGATTTGTTTGTTGTTTTGTTGGTGTTGAGTAGTTGTTGATAGAAGAAGAATTTGCTAGTCCGTGAGTGACAGTGGATCTCTTTAAAATCACAATTACCAAACCCATTTTATGATTAGGAATAGCTTAGGTAGGACTTCATTTGATCCTGATCTGGAGCTAATAATCATTGGAGTATTTGCTTGATATGGTTGATTGCATGATAGATCACTAAACCGTCGAGTTAGTAGTGAAACTTGCAATAAACAAAAGTCAGAGAAATTTTCTGTGTATCTGGGAGCTGCTGAGCACTTGAGAAAGCTTTAGGAAGGATTATGTGCCAAAAAACTGGAAATCTGCAACTTTAGACATCATACGCGTATGATGTCTAAATGACCAAACAGAGACCAAAACAGAAATTTTGACTTTACCAGAGTGTTCAAAAGGGGGGTTATACCCTAATTTCAACTTAAAACAAGAACATCAACACTCAAAGAAACCCAAAAAGACAAGTCGGAGCCCAAGAAACGCAAAGAACAGGAAATTTTGGATTCAGATCTTGTTTTTACATTCAAACCTGACAAAAACACTTGAAACTCAATTATAAACATTGGAGAAGGCTTAAAACCAAGAATAGTCAAAATCTGGGATAAAAGACATCATACGCGTATACTGTCTTTTAGCGCATCCACTGATTATTTTTTATATCTGACCTGACAAGATTGTTACAAACACTGTAGAAAGCATAAATATCAAGTCTTGACCCAAATTGATGAAAAAGACATCATACGCGTATGATGTCTTTGACCTAATTTTGGACATATTTTGATACTTTGCCAACACAGATCCATTGTAATAGTTGTCTAGAGGTTATATTTCAAGTTTCATCCCATTTGGATCACAATTGACCCAAAACAAGTCAAAAGCGGAAAATTGCCAAGAAAAGCCTAAATTAGCCATAACTTGCTCAAACAGAGTTCAAACTGAATTTTGTGAGTGGACAGAGCATAAGGGGGCTACTGAGAGTGAGCATAACCAAAATAGTCCAAATCAGTGAAAAAAGACATCATACGCGTATAATGTCTTTTTCAGCATAACTGCAACAAAATTCTCACTTGATGAAACAGAAGTTGTCCAACTGACAAGATTAAACAATTGACCAAGTATCAATCAGTTTGGATCAATTCTGACCACAAAAACTTGGGAAAACAAATTGCCGAGACGGAAAAGTTAAAGTCCTTTAGGGGAATTGATGAATTTGAGATCGGGCAGGAATCTCCAGAATAACCAACCAAAACAAGGGGAACAAGCAAGTGTCATATCAACCGAGGGAAGTGTAAACCAAAGTTGGGTGCAACCATTAGAGCCGATCTTTGAAGGAAGTGTTTCTGATACTTCTTCGGAGAGATCTTACGAGATTTTCACCGAACACTTGGAACACTTGAACCTAACAACAGAGAAAATATGGCAGCAGGATCATCAAACCCTTCCGCCACAATGAAGCTATTGTTCATAAAATATCAGTACGACAATGAGCAAGGTGCCAAGATCTACAAAGATGGAATGGACCGCTATTGTGTAAAGATAGAAGATAGACCTAGTGAGTTCAAGGACTTAGTGCCTGTGAGCTATAGCGGAGATAGATATCTAGATGACGAGGGTACCATGTACTTGGTAGTCCTAAACCCTAACATTGTGGACAAGTGGGGATTGATGGGCACCAAAGCCAAAGTAGATGAAGAACTCGAGGAGAAAGCACCAATAATGAACTTCCCTGATGCGAGGTTAAGAAAGAGAATGAAACTACAAGGATCAACACTGATAACATCTATGTGGGGCTATACAAATATAATAATGGGGAGCAAGATCTCTATTATAGATGTGAAGAACCCTACACCGGAGAGTTGACAGACCAAAAAAGACTTTATGTCTTTACCTACACAGAGGGATCGGAAGTGAAAATTGCCGCTTACGACAAGTATGGGAGGCAATACTCAACAATGGGCAAGAAAGAATTAGAAGGATATACATACTTTGGGGGACCACTACATCAGTATTATGTTACTTCTAGCTCACAAAGACCAGCACCAACAAATGGAGTGCAAAACCCAATGACGACAGGAGGACAAAGAACTCAGGCTGCTGACTCTTTCAGTCAACCTCAGTACTCGAAGCCCGGACCAATGGGATCATTACATTCCAGAGAGTCAATGGATACGAATCGAGGTAGTGCAGTTCCAATCCCCACGTATACCACTCCAGGTCCAAGGTTCGAAGCGGAACCATCACATTTACCTCCTAGTAGTAGACTCAGGGCAGGGGAACCGACAAGGGTAACCCATGAAGTCCATGATGCTAGAGAAAGCTTTAGCCGGACACAGGAGCAATGAGATTGGTAGCAGACCATAGACGTATGAGACCATCTCAAGTAGCCAAGTGTATGCCAAAGAAGTATGGTGGTTCAGGAGATCCGTATGCACATGTGTCACTCTTTAAGCAAGTCTTAAGAGCTGAGCAGATAACAGATTTCCATACACAATACGAGGGATTTGGTCTTACTCTAGAAGGTACGGCATTGACATGGTTTCAACCACTGAACAGAGGGGGATTCCATGACATTGACCATTTGCTAAGAGAGTTTGCTGAGGAATTCTCAAAACGAGGGATTAAGCACAATACGGTCTCACAAATATATGCTTTTAAACAGAGAGAACACGAAAAAGTGAAGGAAGCTTCACTTCGCTTCAAACAATACATTGAGAGATGTCCAGTACGTGAACGACCACAAGATGACAGACTATCTGTTCTCTTTATTGAAGGATTGAGAAACGACACTCTCAAGAAGGACTTGCACTTGAAAGCTTGTACAAGTTTCGAGCAAGTAACGAGAGAGCATTGTACTTAGTGGATAACTGTACGGTTTATGGAGAGGTGTCAGCGGATACAGATTTTGCATCCAGTAGCTCTTCCTCCGTAGCGAGCGAGACTACCACTAAAAAGAATGTTCAAACAACAACCATGCCAAATGTAGAGCAAATGATAGAAGATGCTCTAAAAAGGATGGCACCATACCAAAAACCATTGCCAAAACCACTGAAATGGTGTGTTATTGAACAAAAATGGACAAACCATCCAACAGAGGAGTGCTATTACAACAAAGGGTATGTAAGGGAGCGTCAGTATGCACCTCCTGCTCAATTAGCACCACCTCAGGTACATCCAGTACCTCGATACCCAACAGGAAATGTACCAGGACCTATGGGGATAGAAAGACCGCAACCGGTATTGGGACAAAAACCACCTTTACCAGGAGCAAGACCAGTGGGCATTAGATATGCACCAACCTTAGAGAATCAGGAAGAACAAGCCTTAGTGCCTGTTCAAGCCTATTATGAAGAATCTGGTGCACACATGTCTCCAACTGTGTATTACCCACCAGAAGAACCCAAACAACCACAACCATGGGGCATGATTAGGAATGTTGGAATACCAACAGTTGCAAGTGCTTCTGATGAAGAGAGATACAATTTGGACGCAAGAACATTGATGTTCATAGCTCATGGAGGGTTAACAGGACAAAGACCATAGCTCATGGAGGGTCAACAGGACAAAGACCATCCTATCCACAAAGGACGAATCAAGTGGGACCAAGACCAGCACTAGGACCCTGTTACAAGTGTGGAGGTGACCATCTCATGAATGTTTGTCCACATACGGAAATCATTAGAATTAACGCTTATTGCACTAAGTGTGGGGTTACTCACTTCATTGAGGATTGTTCAAAGAATCCAAACAAAGTGCAAAAGACGACATTGAATATGCTAGAAACTATTCCTACCAGCAGTGGGTCTGAAAATGAAACTCTGATACCAACGCAAGTTGTTACTAGAGCTCAAGCTAAGAAAACCACTAGAGAACCTGAGAATGGAAAGTTAGTGACTGAAGTGGTTAGTCAAGGACCGCAGAGTCAGAGAAACACATGGAAATCTAGAAAAGCACGCATGAAGTTGAGAAAAGAACGTGAAGACGCTATTCTAGCTGAGGAACTAAAGCGAACTAAAGATAGATTAGAAAAACTTGAGAGTCAAAACGGAAACGAGAGATGAGCCCGAAAGAACGAAACAAAAGAGTATCAAAGAAACAACGAGCTTAAGCTCAGGGGGATCAGTGCTAGTCGACAAAGTACACGAACCATTGGACGCACTGATGAGAGCTTACGAAGCTAGGTTAAAGAACAACCAAACACAAGAACAGAGGTGGATGACATACCCAAACGCGGAATTGGAAAAGCAGAGACTTGAAATGTGCCAGAGAATGATCGAGACTGCACAAGCCTTATTAGAACCACCAAGAGAAACAATGAATTGTGGAACGGAAAACCCAATTCAGCAAGAGACTATCATTTCACGGGTAGCTGAAAAGACTCCCAGTGCACAAAAGCCTGAAAATACACACAAGGATGACCGCATAGTATTGAACACAACCGATCAGGAGATAGAGAGTTTTCATCCAGTCATACAGAGGTCTTACGGAAGAGATGAGGATTACAATGAATTTTGGAAACAAGTGAGAGAGGCAAACTTTGCAAACGAGCTAAGTTGCCAAGCTAATCAGACAAATTGGGAAAAGGACATCAGGAATCCTCCCATAGTGGAATTTGAGGCAGGATCTCAAGTGGACTTGGATCTGCAATCTTACTGGGGAGATGGGGGCTCTGTTAGAACAATGGAGAGCAAACCTCATTCACTGAATACCTTACCTTCATACTTAGGAGAGTATGAAGCAAAATCCGAGATTAGAGCACTTCCCTCACGAAGAATCTCATCAGAAAAAGTCATGGACTCGCAAGGATTGATAGAGATCTTGTCAACACCAGTGACATGCACTATCACTCTAGCTGAGCTTTTGAGGCTAAGACCACATATGTGGACCACTGTAGGAAAATGCTTGGAGAAATTTGGGATAAAAGACCCAACATCGAGACTGCAAGAGGGTATACAAGAGCTGAGCAAACCACAAAAGAACGCTAAGCCTGTACCCTTAAACAAGGTCGGAGAGTATTGCGAAGGTGAAGAGGGGAATACAACCTTACCAGTTGAATTCCAAGGAGTGAACACGATGGCAATACTAGACAGCGGAGCTGGGGTAGCCATTGCTACAAAAGAAATCTGGAAAAAATGGGGGAAACCAGCAATAAGGAAGACTAGGTTGAAACTCCAATTAGCAGATGGACACATGGAGAAACCTATGGGGTTATTAGAGAAAGTCGTAGTGACTTCTTGCGGCATTGAATACGAACATACTTTTGCTATTGTCGATTTTGGCAAGGAGAATAACTATGATATCATACTGGGAAGACCATTCATGAGACAGTTGAAAATGGTCCAGGATTGGGGCTACGATCACATATACCTGAGAAATATGGAAACCACTACACGTGTGAACCTGAAAGACCATAGCTACAAAGATGTGAACCGAACACCGGTAGAGGAGTTTGATTCAGCTACTTTGGCGGGATCCGAATTTCCAGCTTGGTTAGGTAAGCCCAAGGAGTTATGGATGTGTGGGCTCGAAATGTGGAAGTCTGAGGCGAGAAGAATATGTTTTAGAAAGGGCTATCGAAGACGAAACTTATATAGGAGAACCCTTTCCAGAGGACACGCTTGAACCATTAGAATGGACACACATTCTAGCAACCCTAGATGTTTGTGCAATTCCGGATGGTCCCACAACAAAATTTTGCGACAAGGACGGGTACGACGTGGTTCCGTACTTCATGTTGAGAACTGTACTCGAAAAAGAAACTGAAAAGAACGATACACTGGAAAAGGAAGATGAAGAAGAGGTGTTTCACGACATTCCCGATCATCCAGAGTGGGAAATGAAGCAGACAACGAGTCAACGGACAATTCAAGCGGAAACGAAGAAACTATAACGGATGTCCGATTTTATGATTTTCCGAACCAAACTAAACAACGCCAGAAACGCTATAGAGCAAAGAGAAAAACAAAGGGGGTTAGAACCAATCCGATGCCTAGAATAAGAGGAAAAAATCAATTCCTAATGCTAGTAAAGGCGGAAGATTGTGTTAAGGACAAGATTTCTGGAAGAATGAGAGGCAATGATCAAAAGAGCTTACGAAAAGACAAAAGAAGCTCAAGAAATCAAGTTCAAAGGAATGAAACGAAAACTGAAACAGAAAAATCAGAAAAGAACAAGCGCAACAGAGAACACACGGAGTCCAAGTTAGAACGTAGAAACAAGTACAGAGAGCTCAAGAAAACTCTGAAAGAAGTTTGGACGACAGAAATTGAGAGTGGAGAGGACGAAAACGCCAAAATCAAGGAAAACATGGATGTTCCCTCTCACTACAGGAAATTCACAATAGAGGATAGGAAGGTGGTATTAACCCAACCTATTCGAGAGAGAAAGGAGAACGAATCTTATGACGGACCGGAGGATGCAAAAAAAGTTGATTTAGCAGCTCCAGGTGAGACACCTAGACCGGTGTACATAGCCACAGATTTGTCTCCAGGCGAGGAAGAGAGACTTTTGAGTCTTCTCAGAGAGTACAGGGATGTGTTTGCATGGTCTTATAAGGACTTAAAGGGAGTTGACCCATCGATATGCCAACACACAATCCCACTAAAACAAGATGCAAAGCCTAGCAGACAGAGACCATACACATATAATGATACGTTTGCTAAGCGAATCAAAGAAGAGATAGATAAGCTAATGGAAGCTGAATTCATATACGAGATTGAACACACCGATTGGGTATCTCCGATTGTGGTGGTACCCAAGAAGAACGGAAAACTCCGAGTGTGTGTCAACTTAAAGAAAGTGAATGCTGCAACAATCAGGGAAAATTATCCCCTGCCGATAACTGATCATGTTCTAGAGCGTGTATCAGGGAAAACAGCATACTCCTTTCTTGATGGTTTTTCAGGATATAACCAGCTAGCCATAGCACCTGCAGATCAACATAAAACAGCTTTTGCAACGGAGTGGGGAATTTATGCTTATCGGGTTATGCCTTTTGGTCTAACCAATGCTGCCGCAACCTTCCAGAGGCTGATGACGCATGCTTTCAAAGAATACTTAAGGTTGTTTCTAGAAATATACATGGATGACTTATGTGTACATTCTCTTCTGAGAGATGAGCATCTAGAACACCTAAGAAAAGTATTTGAGAAATGTAGGACATATCGCATTTGTCTCAATCCTGAGAAATGTGTGTTTATGGTCCGACAGGGCAGAATTCTGGGACATATTGTCTCACAAAACGGAATATCCACGGATTTAGAGAAGATAAAAGTTATAGTGGATATGCCTAGACCAACCAATGCGAAACAAGTACAGAGCTTTATGGGACATTGCGGATATTATAGACGATTCATTTACATGTACGCTATAATAGGCCAACCACTTTACAGGCTAATAGTGAACTTTGAATGGACAGAGGAGTGTGAGGAATCATTCAAGAAATTGAAAGAGGCACTCATTACTGCTCCAGTCTTGAAATCACCAGATTGGGAGAAGATATTCCATGTGCATATAGATGCTTCGGCATATGCAATAGGATGCATTCTGGCTCAGCCAGAAGAAGGAAACATGGATTTTCCTATCTGTTACGCCAGTCGACAGCTCAACAATGCAGAGAAGAATTACACCACAACAGAGCGAGAAGGATTAGGAATGATATATGCTGTGAAGAAATTTCGGCATTATCTTCTAGCCAACAAGTTTGTGTTTTTTACGGATCACCAAGCCTTGCTCTACCTAGTGAATAAACCATGCAATACCGGGAGAATAGTGAGATGGTTCATTATCTTACTGGAATTCGACTTCACGGTAGTAGTAAAGAAAGGAAAAACACATCTTAGAGCTGATCATCTTTCGCGATTGACGAATGGAGAAGACCCTATAGGAGTAGATGACGACATGCCAGACGCGTACTTGTTCAACATAGAAATGATACCGAAGTGGTCTCAAAATGTCGTTAGCCTATTAACCTATGGAGGAGAGTTTGATAGAAGAGAATACAACCAGAAACATATTGCTATTCAGCAATCCAAGAATCTTCAATTGGTTGCAGGAAGGTTGTATCAATTGGGAAATGATCATGTTTTACGACTATGCATCAATCCTGAGGAATATAATATATATCTGCGCGAAGCACATGTTCAGGAATGTGCATTTCATTGTTCAAGAAGGAACACATATAGGAATTTGTTACAATTGGGAGTCTATTGGCCAGGAATGAAAGAAAGCGTACATGAATATGTCACTGTATGTATTGTATGTTCATCAAAACCGCCAGCAGAGTATTCGACATTATATCAGATAATGATCGCTCCGGAATGGAGTCAGTATATTGTTGAATATCTCACAAATAGAACTTTCCCAGAAGGAACGTCAAAAGCTCGTCAGAAATCTGTAGAGACAGAAGCTAGAGATTACGCTTTAATAGGAGATCAACTCTATAAGAGAGGTAAAGACAACCAGCTTAGGATTTGCGCATCAGAGTCTGAGTATGTGATAATCCTGGAGCAAGCTCATGGAGGAGTAGGTGGAGGCCATTTCTCAGGTGATAAGACAGCAAAACTTGTCTTAGCCGCAGGAATATGGTGGCCAACATTACATATGGACGCTGAGGAATACGTTAAACGGTGTGATGACTGTCAGCGGACCAAAGTACCACTTAAAAGAGATGATATGCCGCTTAGACCAATGATGGGGGCAAGAGCTTTTGCAAAATGGGGGATTGATTATGTCGGACCCATTTCACCTCCTGCATATAAGACTCATGCACAATACATCGTTGTGGCTACAGACTATCTAACAAAGTGGGTCGAAGCAAAGGCAACTCAAAAAGCAGATGCCAGGACCACGGCACAATTTCTATATGAATACGTCTTTGTACGATATGGATTGCCAATAGAAATTGTGAGTGATCGAGGCACACATTTTATAAATGAAGTGATAGAGATCCTTCTAGATGAATTCATGGTAATCCATAGGAAATCAGCCCCGTATCATCCACAAGCAAACGGACAAGCTGAAGCAACAAACAAAACCATATGCACGGTCCTTACGAAGATTGTATCTGAGTCGAGAACTGACTGGGACCAGAAGTTGCATTCAACATTATGGGCATATAGGGTAGCATATAAAACATCAATAGGAACGACCCCATATAACATGGTTTTTGGGCTAAATGCTATCTTACCAATAGAATTCTTGATTTCAACCTTAAGGGTGGCTAAGGATCTAGAGTGGACAGGGCACGAGCTTTCTGATAGAATAGATGACCTGGAAAAGCTAGACGAGCTTCGCCTAAAAGCAGTAGCTTCTATCTACGCTCAAAAAAGGCGACAAAAGGAATTTTTTGATAAGCATGTGCGGACTAAAGAGTTTAAGGTTGGGGACTATGTCCTAGTTTACACTCTGAAACAGCATGCTAAGAAGCTTAAAAAGCGAGGGATGGGACCTCTGGTGATTAAAGATCTATCACCAAGTGGAGCCGTCAAGCTTGCTACATTAGACGGAGAAGAAATGCCCAATTGGATTAGTGGATGCAGAGTGAAAAAGTATCTTTTGCCGCTAACCCAAGACATGCTTCTCAAAATACATCAAGAAAAGCTGCGTGTCCAGAAAAAGAAAAAGATTGTGGAGGAAGCGCAAGCCGAGGCGAAGGAAAGAATGGAGAAAAGAAGACTACTACGTCAGAAACAGCGCAATGAAGGAGCAATACGAATAAACGCAGTCAGTATAACAGAAATGGATAATGACAAAGAAGAACCCATCATTGAATGCAAAGTAGGAACCAACCAAATCAAAGCCAGAGCACTATTGGATTCAGGAGCTCAAACCAACCTACTTTCACTCAGTTTGTATAGACAATTGACAAATGACACTAAATTACAAACTGCCAAGCAAGAGTTAAAGAGTTACTCTGAGAATTCAATCAAAACTGTCGGATGCACAGTTTTACATATACAGATTAACCAGTATGTGTATCCTCATATGTTTTACGTGGTTGAAGACCAAGCTACACAACATCCATTATTGCTAGGACAACCATGGCAGAAGCAATACAATGCAATGATTGACTGGAGTTCTAAATCAGTGCTTATCAAATACGAAGGTGAAAGTCAATCAGTTAAGTTCACCAAAGGAGCAGAGCCAACTCCAAAGGAAGAATCCAAGAACAAAGGTAAACAACAACCGGAGAAAAAGAAGAAGCAATGGCAACCAAAAATTTCTATACAACTGGATTAGTCTTTGACGAGGAACTCTCAACATTGGATAAGGAAGACAAGCAATAATATAACAGCTCAACCTTGGAAAAAAACGGAGTCAAAGTTGGTATGGAGACCAAAAAAGGTTGTGCCAGAGAACACAAAGGTGGAAAACAAAGTCTTCAATACCAGACAATAGAGTGATTCCAGACAATCAAGGACAGTGAAACAGATCTGGATTCCAAAGAAGTTCATGACGGCACAAAGCTATAGCAAGCAAATTTGGATCCCAAGGATTTGTAAACAGGAACTCCCTTCAGTACAATACACGGAAGCTCCTAGGTATTTCAAGGCGAGGAAATCAACACAAAGAACAAAGCAGGTTTGGGTCGCAAAGAGTTTGTGGCAAGCACAAGCGAAGCGGAAGCAGATTTGGATTGTGAAAAAGAACAACAAGGTAAAGAAGAATCCATCTACTGATTCTACTACCGAAGTGCCAAAACCAACCCAAAACCCGACCACCAATCCTTCAATCAAACAAAGAGCAGCTTTATTGGAAAGACTGTTGTATCATCGCTCTACAATTGCATTGGGAACTTATGACCAAAACAACTACAATGCTTCGCCCACAGACACTTCATAGTCGTCCGGGAGGACTCAGACTAGGAGGGGGGGAGGTATACATATATACAGGAGCTACAAAGCAGCTACAAGCGACAAAAACAAAGAAAAACAAAAAAATTATATTACAAGGACAGTGTCTTACATGATTTTGCAATTTTTATGTTTGATTGCGGATATTGATAATATTTATGCTCTTATATACCTTGTTTTGCAACAAGAAGAGATCAAATGATGAATCCGGGTCTCTAGACGTGTAAATATCACTAAATAAGAGTGTTTTTGGAGCTAAAAAGTGAAAAAAAGTGATAATCCAAGTCCAAAAATCACAAATAAGTGTATATTCATATACACAGGGTTACCAGCTATTTATTGTGTATGTTTGGAATTTTTTGGCTTCAATTTGCTATTTTTCTTTATTTTTTATGATTTTCTTGATAAAAGTAAAAGAAAAATAAAAAAGCAGGTGAAACGAGATCAGAAAAAAGAAAAAAATAGATGGTGATGATCCTAATGACAAGGGCAACCCATGGTAAAAATTGAGTACAATTCGGAAAAAGTTGCGGAAAGCCCGAAATGACAGAATTTTGGCAAAGTGGACAGATTTCTCAGAAACAGGTCAAACGGAGTCCAAATTGAGAAATTTCAAATCCTAAAGTGCATTTCACGATGAGATAGGAGCACATGTCAAATTTGGTAACAAGTGATCCGGGAAGTCCGAAGTTAAGTATTTTTCACATCACTTTCAAGCTCATTTCCACTATTACCTTCTTGGAGAGAGCAAAGAGCACACAGGAGCATCCAACCTTCTACAGCCTTTTACGACTGCTACGAGAGCTCAGAGGACACCAGACATGAGAGGTAGACTCGTTGCCATAAGCTTTTGATGCGTATCATTAACTTTTGTCGCGAAAACTGACCAAAACCAAGAAACAAGAGCAGACGGGGAATGCGGTAGAATGCTAGGTAGTGGCACAACCGCCTAACCAAACCTTGCAAGAACTTATAGGTGGGTTACCCTAGTATAGAAGATGGGTTTCTAACACTCAAAGCTCGAGAAAGAACGACTGGAAAAACCCTAGGTCAACAGAGCCTGCAAGAGGCAAACAGGAAAAAACTGTCGAAACGACACAAAACTTCTCAGAAAGCTTAACAACATCGAGGGCAATGCAACCATGGAGTATCTCCAGGTTTGAACCACCAAAAGTGGGTCAAAACAACCGATTCGACGACAGACACACAAAGCGTCATTTTGGCATAACGGCTGAAATTGACGACCGAATGAAATGAAACTTCACAAGCAGCTTCAAATATACATGGATGACTTATGTTTGCAAGCAAAACCCAAAAGAAAGCTGATTCACTTACCGATGGTGAAAAAAACGCTTTCGGACAACCAAAAGGAGAAAGATGGAGAATGGGGAGCCAAAGTCAAGTTCAACCAAATAGATGGCTTCACAACATATCCAATGAGCTGGAAATGCAACTCTCGAGAAGAAAAGTTGAAGAAATTCAACTCCAAGGCAAAAAGACGACTTCGAAGACTGAAATGCCTATAAGGGGGCTTTTTAGCTAAACTGATGACTTTTTAAGTTGAAAAATAGTTAGCAGGGCTTAGGGCACTAGCACAAAGCATTCTTTGCACAAAAAGACCAACATTTCAAGAAAAGACATCATACGCGTATGATGTCTCACAGCATGAATTTCACATCCATTTCAACATTTGAGTGCATAGCCTCATTCCACATGTTAATCACATCCTATGAACCAAGTATCATGAGAATTGGAGTTAGAAAACCCAAGGAAAACCAAAAAGACGCAAAGTAGGCCATAAAATTGATTTTTGGTCCTAATTTTGTCAAAATAACTCCAAACTCATTGAAACTTTGTAGGATTGTTGATTAACACATCTATAAGCTATCTGGAACCAAAAAGCACCATTTTGACACAAAAGACATCATACGCGTATGATGTCTATTTGCACTTACAGAGCCAAAACTGCTCATTTGTCATCATACATCCATTATATATATCTAATACATGCTACATATGAAATTTGGAACCATTTGGTCAAGAGGATCACCCCATTAGCCCAATTGAAGGAAAATCCTTCACCTAAAGCCTATTTTTGGCCCAAATCCAACATACTCAAGTCCAAACCAAGATTTGAGTAGAAACAGTCCTTCACTAGTACATGGGGAGTCCACAGAACCAATCCCATGCAAAATTGATGAAAAAGACATCATACGCGTATGATGTCTCCAGAGCCATTTTTAGCCCAAAATCTATCCAAACTTCATAAATCCACTGAATAAGCCTATCTAAAGCCAAATCCAAGCTTATAGAGAAATTTGATCCAAAAAATACACTAAAAGACATCATACGCGTATGATGTCTCACTACGTGATTTTGGCACCTCAGGGCTTCAACCACCAAACAGAAGTGATCTACATGCCATTTGAAATGAACCACCAAGTTTTATCCAATTTGGATCATAAAATCCAAATCCCTTTCAAAATTTTGCCAAGAGCCGGAACTGGACTAAACTGCCCAAAACTTGACCAAATGGGATCCAAACTCAAATCCAAGCATATGATACTCATGTATACACTATCAGCTACAAGCACAACCAATATGAAGTCATTTTGACACAAAAGACATCATACGCGTATGATGTCTCCAGCATGAATTTGAGCCCATTTTGCATATTTTTTTCACCTACCTTGCATCCTTAAGCCCTGAATAGCTCATGTTTCAATTTTCAAGTCATTTGAATAGTTAAAAGCTTCACTTCGGCTTTCAGTACTAAAAAGACGCTAACTTCTGAAATTGGAGTTACAGGATCCATGGATTCCGCCAAGTCATCGGCAACGAAGAGAAAGAGACCGACAATCAAAGATGCTCTTGTAGAAGCGGAACCCTTTGGCATTCCAGCAGAAACCCTCAAGCCAACCAAAACTTGGGTGGAGGAAGCAGTATTGGAGAAAGAGGGAATAAAGATCTACCAGGGGACTTTCAGAGATCCTCAAGGGCAAGCGGTGGATGTACCGATGATCCCACAGGAATTGGTAGATTATAGCAGGTCAGAAGACATCAGCAGGTACCTGGAAAGGGCAGACTTGCACAGTTTCTTCACCTCGAGACCATCAGGTGTGGATACAAGAAGAGTGTACGAGTTGGTAACATCCATTCAGAAGGATGGAAAAGCCACATTGACAGCCATGGATGGAGAGAAAGTAGAAGTACAGATCACTCCACAGCTCATTGCAGACGCATTGAAGCTGCACAACAAAGGGAGCTCGGTCAGGGAAAGAAGGGAGGCCATAGAGGTCTATGGGCCCAAGAAGCAAAATGCAACCTATGGAGATATGGCGGACCCAAGAGCGGCAACCCTTTGCCGGCTGTACAACCAATTTCTTCATGTTTGCAGTAAAAGACCGAAAAAGTATACGACACCACCCCATGCCATTGCGACCACCATCACATGGGCATTAAAGAGCAATATGCCAAAAGAGGTAAATTACGCTCAACACATCCACGAGCAAGTAATTGCCATGCACAACGAGAAGCCAAAGTACATAGGAGGAGCGGAAATTCTAACAAGAATAGCTTATGAAGCTATTGGAGCTAGAGATCAGTGGCCAAAGATTCCCTCCCAGAATGAGTGGCTTAGAGAAGCCGACGAGGAGGAAGAACAGCCCGAAGTATCCAAGAGGGCATCCACAAGAGCACGCCGGAAACTAGAAGTAGTTTCAGAACCTGCAGAGGATGTGGACGAGCCGCTTAAGAAGAAAGTAAAGAAGGAGGTTGCTCCCAAGCAAACCAAAAGTCAGAAAGCGGCAAGAATGGAAAGACTAGTGGAGCAGTTTAGAGCGGAAAGAGCTCTAAAGGGTGAATTTGAAGAAAAGTGGGTGCCAGACCCCACTAAAGTCGGAACTAGCTCAGCCAGACCACATATTGATCAATACGATCAATATATTAAAGCTTATGAGGAGTCAGAGGCTATTCTGGAGCAGCAACCTGTCGAGCCATACACTGAAGAGGAGGTACAGCAATTAAAAGCTGAGCTGAAAAAAGACAACAAGGGGAAAACGAAAGTAGATGAGTCTACTAAGCCTCAAGAGAAAGATGGGCAAGCCGACAAAGGGAAAGCCAAGGAAGCTGATGACAGATATCCCTCTATGACTGATGTACCAAGCCCTAAGAAGATGGAAAAAATTATGGAGGAGACCACAGTAGAGGTGGACACAGATGATTTGGAAAAGCCAGAGGCCGAGACCAAAGAAAAGAAGATAAATCCAGTTCAGCAAAAGAGAAATGATTATGAGGATCTGGTAGAGATAGGATACACCGAAGAAGAGGCCCTTGAGGCAGTTTATGGGATCACCCTACAAAAACAAGATGAACGGAGAGGAACGGAGGAAAAAACAAAGAGTAAAAAAGAAAGTGAAGAGAAACTGGACGAACCGAAAGTACTAGAAGAGCCAAAGCCAGTGGAGGTGGTGGCGGAAAGAGCTTTAGAGTTGACAGATGATGATGAAAAAGACATGCACATGGTGCATGAACTGCTCAGCAAGATAAAAGAAAGGTCCAAGGCAAAGGAAGTAGAGATTGAGACAACCAAACAAAGGGAAGCGGAGTTGCAGAGAAAATTAGAGAATGCTATGACTGAATCTAAAAGTCATAAAGCATCACTCTATGACGCGGAAAACGAGAGAGACGGCTTGATACTCCAACTAGCCGAGGCTTCAAGAGAAGTAACAAGTGCACAGGAAGCAAGGGAGCGGATAGAGGATGAGTTGGAGGCGGCCAAGGATGAGCTCATTGAGCTAAGGGAGAGAGTCGAGCTCCAAGAAAGAACAATCACTAGACTCGGGACTACCCCTAGAGCTAGCAGAGCAGGAACCGAACAAGAGGGAGCTATCATACCAGCTTTGGAAGACCAGGTCCGAAGCTTACAAAGAGAGCTGAGATTAGAGCAAGTGCAAAGGTTGCACATTGCGGAGGGATCATTGGCCGCAGAGGAGAGGCTCACATTAGAAAATAAAACACTACGGACAGAGAATGAGGCCCTCCGCAAACAGCTCCAAGATCTACAAGAGCAACAAAGAAGAGAGACAGAGACACCACAAGAAGAATCAGGTGGAGCAGCCATAGAGCTACCAGAAACAGGAGAGGCAACCACAATAGAAGATCCAGCCCCAGCTCAAGAGGTAGCCTCGACTTCAAGAATCTCTGAAGAAGAAGAACAAAGGCTCCATGACCAAATAGAAAAGTCAGCAGAGGAGAGTGTCAAGGCGGAAATGGAATGGGAGAGGAGACTCCTAATCTCCATTAGACTTCAGGGACTAGACACAAAAGTGCTCCATGAACAGTGGATGCAACCCAGCCTGCCTTTCCCTTTGATGAAATTTGAAGTGCTAAAGACGAAAAAGAGAATAGAGGAGGAGCAGTATGTTGCTCTTTACGAAGGCGACATCACAAAGGAGGAACAATCAAAGAAGATAGTAGATTCATAACCTAGATGGAGGAAAGGTTGGCTGAACAAATACCCAGCCTACCTCATCTACTTGGTGGAGGCACCAAGGAGATTCGGGAGGATGCAACCTTCTGCCCGGTGCCAAGAGTCAGAAACTGGAAAGAGCATGGCAGGATTGCAGAAAAGAAGCCAAATTGGCTTAATTATCCCAGGATGCCAGGACCAAAGGCAGGAGAGAGAATAGGTAAAGCCTACATGGTGAAAACCCTAACGGGCACCATCAAGCTCTTTATTGGCTCTCCTGACCTTTCATGTCAGATGCTCAAGAAAATCTGCACGACTCTCTTAGCTTGCATTGAAGTGTTCGCGCCAGATAAAGCCACGACCTCGAGTCTACTATCGACGGCCGACACAGTGACTGATATGATGTACGATCTTTCATTGCAGCCTTCTCCAAAAGTGTTCCACCTCCTATACCAAAGGATTATGTTTTTGCCTAGCTTCCACATGCAAACATTCGAAGAAGCTTTCTACACCGGCTTTTTCACCCACGAAAGCAAAATATTTGGCCCAACCTTGACCATCGGCAACCTACGATACAAATCACATTTGCAGATACTCAAGACGACAGGACTTTATTGACCAAGCATAAAAGTCATGTCAGGGACGACATGAACGCGGAGGGGGGGAGTGTTGGGCCAGCAGAGGATCACACCCACATTTTTGCTCACACTCATCATTTTGTAACCATTGATTGTAATAAATGTCTTTCCGACATTAATTTTGATTTGAGCCATTCATTAAGTAACGGGACTCAATTGAGTTTCCAGCTTGTAATCCCGAAGTAATTTCACTTGCTGATGTAATTAGTTAGAGATGTTCTCACCTCCAAGGCTGAGGTATATAAGCCAAAGTTTTTGTAACCTAAGGGATTCAAATCATTAATCAAGGTGAGTTTTTGAGCGCCGTGACTGTGTCTGAGAGAGAGAGAGAGAGAGAGAGTGAGAGAGTCTTATCTTCTTGCTATGCGAGCTACGGAGCCGCCATTGGAGAAGCGACACCGCCATTGTGTTAGCAACGACGAGAGCTACGCACAGATACCAAGAGTGCACGCTATCGGCTTCTATGTGTGGTAAGTTCCTACGAGCTTCGGTGTGAGTTTTCTTCCAACTCGTGTGTCGGAATTGAGCGTGCAGCATATCTATAGAACCACAACGAGTAGAGCTACACATTAGTACCATCGGGGTCAAGTTTCAATCACCTGTATTTTTCGGGCTGTCTTCATACGCGTTTACCGCACGGAGTGGTTATAGGTTGATTTTGCAGTTCAAGTCTTTAGGGTGTTGTTCTTACCTAGTGTATAGACTTCCCCTTGAGTTTGAGATCGATTCAATGATTCTAGATCCTGTTTCGTATAGCATTCGTTCGTAGTACGAATTTCAGTCACTTGCGTATTTTAGAACTTAGATTTGATTTCCTTAGTAGTGATTGTCATTAGAAGGTCGAGTAGGTGATTTGACACCCACCTAGTTGTTTCCATGCGCCTGCGGGTCAAGCTCCGTCCTCGTCTGACAAATTCTGTTGTTGGTTGAGTTCTCGCTATTTAGCTTCCGCTAGCGGCGTAACCGCCTTAACATTGGCCGAGGGGCCTAAACCCTAAGAAGAACAAGTAACAGAAGAAGAAGTCCTACCAACTTATGGGGACCCCGTCCGATGAGGCCCCAAGTGACAAAGGATTAAAATAAAGCAGGACCCACACACACACAAAGAAAGACTTGTGCCAATACTGATGATGTGGCAGCTATACGATCAAATTCCGTAAATTCCGTTGACATGATGATGTGACAGACTGTACGGATTTCCGCATTTTGCGCTGACTACTGTACGGAATTTCGTGATTTACGCTGGCAGCTTTTTGGTATTGCTTTTGGACCAGAAGCTTTTGAGTTTGAAGGCTTTTCATGTAAAACTGCTTTTGGGACCTAGGGCCTTTAAATATGAGGCTAAGGGCTCATTCTCGGACATGCTTCCTGGAGAAGGTGCAGAGTCTGGAGTATCGGCTTGTACTGTGTTGATGCAATATAAAAAATATACCAAAAGGGGCGCCAAGGTTTGGGGCCAATACTCTCTGGGGTGGAATTCCACCACTCTGTGTCGCGTGTCGTCTCTCTCTTTCAGTTCAGTTGTTATTGAAGTGCTAAAAGTCTGTTCAATCTGTTCTTTTCTATTGGCATGTGGTGCCCGTCTTGTGACACTCCGTTGGAGCTTGAGTGTTGTCAATGGATGTGCTTCTGTGGATGAAAATTGTATCACAGACATGGCATATGCTTAAAGGTCTGCATATTCTTGCAACATCTAAACTCCATTGGTAGGCTATGTTGGAGATAGCAACCCATGATTTTGCAGGCGGTAGACATCTGAGCTTATTCCTCACTGAGGTGCGATCTCTCGCCTTTGCTCTATTAAGATATATCCAACATTTTTTACGTTGGTCCATTGGATGCTTATTTTAGACTCAATCTACATGCGTCTAGCTTCAATACAGTGAGAACATTGTGGCACACAAATACCAGTCATGTGCAAGCAAGAAATTACGGAAGCATGTGAGACAACTATGTACCCCGTGCTTGATCTCGTTCCTATGGGTGTTGTTGTTGGGTAGAGACGGAAGATGGATGCTTGTTTAGGTGTGCCTTGCAAAAAAACGTATACAAAAGGTTAGATAAGTAGTAATATAGTTTTGAAGAAGCTGGACTAAATCTCATTATTTTTATATGTTCTTCCATTCTTTAGTTGTAGAAAAAACAGAAAACAGGCAAGTGTCCTTGCATGGGGGAGTTTGCACAGTCCTCCCATTTTTTATAATACGAGGGAACGTGCCATTCCCATAGCAGTGCGAAAATTTCAATGTGTTCATTTCACTGTGTTTTCAACAATCAAGAGTAGAATGTGGTAGCTATTACTCACCGCTCGATCAATTATCTTGTGTTTGTAAATGTGCAGGAGCTGTGTCCACGATTTCTTTATTCGTTCACTACAATGAAAAATAATAACATTAGAAAGGTTTAAAAATTAAGTAGAGTGCATGAAACATTAATGTAATTGTGAACATTCTACAATTGAAATAAAAATTCAAACAATTTATGAGTATTTGTACCATTCCAAGTACAATGATAATTCATTACAAAGGCTTGTCGTTTTTCATAACGATTGGAATGAACGTACGCTATTATCAATCTTATAGTGACTGCTTGCTTTCTAGCTTTGGGCTAGTGCTAGTCATTTGTAGTAGTTGTGGGATGTTGAGTGGCCATTTGGGATGTATGAGGTCCATCGTTTTCAACTATCCAAACCACCTGTTTATAAGGGGGTCAAATGAAACAACCATCCAATGATGCCTGGAGTTAGAGATCTCTTGATTATGCAAAGTATCACATGCCTTTGAGATGTAAGCATACATGATTGCATGTAGAGAACTGCGTGCTCTCCCAATGTTCGGCACATCTTGCAATCAGTGCATTCAAAGAGGCGAAATTACGGATAGAAACCTCCTCAAGCACTCTTTATCCTTTCTCACGCTTACCACATTTCGCATTCATATCGACGAAGACATTGCGAAGCATAGGTGATTGCATCTAGATGGATGCGGTTGCTTTGCATCTGTTCCAAACAGTCGAGGGCTTTTTGCCCATCTCTGCTTGTCGCAAATTGCATCATGTCTTCAAGATGAGAGAGATGCTCTCCCTTCATGTAGAGAGATATGGTCGCTTTGCATAGTCTAGAGCTTCCTTGCTAATGTGTGGTGCATCCCACAATTAGTGCGTTTGAAGAGGACGCATCCCACAATCAACTGAAAATAGTCTAGAGCTTCCTTGCCCAGCTAATGTGCGGCACATCCCACAATCAATGACTTTGAAGAGGCGGCATTCTGTACAAGAAGCTCCTCGAACATTTTTTGTGCGTTCTGAAGAGCACCATATTTGGCGTACACATCGTCCCAAGGAAAGCCAAGCATCTTGCGTACAGCCACATGCCTTCAAGTTGCACGCATATGTGACTGCATCTGGAGAGAGACCCTCGCTTTGGATCCGCTGAAAACAACCGCGAGCTTTTTGGCCCTGCTCTTGTTGCACGTATCCCGCAATCAATGCACTCCAAGAGACGGCATTGGGGACAGGAAGCTCCTCAAGCTCCTTTTGTGCTTTCTGAAGTGCACCACATTCAGTAGACGTATCGACCAAGGCATTGCCAAGCACGACAATTTTTTCAAATAGCCCTTGCTGATACATATCGACCAAGGCAGTGCCAAGCACGCCATCTCTTTTCGAGAGCAATTTGCATAGATCCACAAGCCTGCAAGATGCACAGGTAGGTGCTATCGTCTGGAGAAAGGCCCTCACTTTGCACCTACTGAAAACAGCCCAAAGCTTGCTGGCCCGCCGGCCATAGTTGGGCATATCTTACAATCAGTGCGTTCCAAAAGACGACATCCCGCACAGGAGCAACACATCTCGCATACAAATTGACCAAGGCTTTGCCAAGCATGGCAATTGTTTGCAACTGCCCCTTATTAATAATATCAGAGTTTTCCAAGCACGACAATTTTTTGAAACAACCCTAGCTGAAGTGTCCCACATTTGGTGTACATTCCCGCAATCAATGCACTCCAAGATACTACATGAATCTCCCCAAGCACGTTTTGTGCTTTTTGAAGTGCACCACATATAGCAAGGCTTTGCAAAGTCTAGAGCTTCCTTGCTCTGCTGATGTGCGGCACATCCCACAATCAGTGCGTTTGAGGAGGCGGCATCCCACAATCACCTAAAAATAGTCTAGAGCTTCCTTGCCCTACTGATGTGCGGCGCATCCCACAGTCATTGCATTTGAAGAGGCGGCATTCCGTACAAGAAGCTCCTCGAATGATTTTTGTGCGTTCTGAAGAGCACCATATTTGGCATACACATCATCCCAGGCAAAGCCAAGCATCTTGCATACAGACACATGCCTTCAAGTTGCACTCGTATGTGACTGCATACAGACACATGTCTTCAAGTTGCACTCGTATGTGATTGCATCTGGTGAGAGGCCCTCGCTTTGGATTGGCCGAAAACAGCCAAGAGATTTCTGGCCCTGCACCTGTTGTGCGTATCCCGCAATCAATGCACTCGAAGAGACTACATTGGGGATAGGAAGCTCCTCAAGCTCATTTTGTGCTTTCCGACACTCAGCAGATGTATCAACCAAGGCATTGCCAAGCATGACAATTTTTTGAAACAGACCTTCCTGATACATATCGACCAAGGCAATGCCAAGCACACCATCTCTTTTCGAGAGCAATTTGCATAAATCTACATTCCTGCAAGATGCACACGTAGGTGATAGCGTCTGGAGAAATTGACACTTAGCATCTAGCACTAAAGGAAACAAGATTGTGACTAACTCGACAACGGCCTCACTGCCTAAGAGGGAAATACATTTAGAAAATGTTATTATATTTTTGGTTAGAGACGAAGTTAAGTGGCATCAATTAATAGAGATTATAGGGGTGATTTTTAAGAGAGTTAGTTGAGTTTTCAAGAGAAGCACACACATTTTAAAATTGTTATTGTGTTCATGGGATGATACAAAGCTAAGTGCATCAATGAACTACAACAAGAAATGAGGTGCTTTAGTGACCTTCAATGTTGTACTTGTGCTTTTTGATTGTCCAATCTATAGGCCGATATTTGAGTCAAGCTACAAAAAAGCAATGTGAATAGTTAAACATATCGTCTTATAATGAAACCTCACAGACTGGAAGTGCAAAATATACAGTGCACGTCATGCAGAGGTGCCATACAAAAGTATGGTGGAGAGCTGGCACTGTGGTCTCTCCAAAAAATTATAAGAAACGAAAGCCATGTCCTGGCCCGTAGAGTTTATGTGTTGCGCCAAGCAAACGCATGCACATGGGAAATTGGATGCAAATAACGGACCTTGTAGTGTTGTTGAGCTGGAGACGTGCTTGCAATCACAACATCCAGCGTTGTGAATATATGTCCTCCCTACCATACACAAAACACACATTAAGAGAAATACAAAAGATGTAGGATATTGATTAAGCTTAAAGAGAAGCAGATGTAACTTTATGTTCTATGTCCTTTAATCAATATTAGCTTCTCTCTCTCTCTCTCTCTCTCTCTCTCTCTCTCTCTCTCTCTCTCTCTCTCTCTGTTGTAAGCTACTTCCATCAGTAATTTTGTCTTCTTGCCTCCATGCTGACTAACCTGCGTTACGTATCCTCCTTTCTAATTGTCCATGATAATGGGTGTCTTGAGTTCGGTGTCCCCATATCAAAAGGCACCATATTCACTCTGTTGCATGCACATCAAATTCACTACCCCGTGCTTTTGGCTTGGGCGTGCAATTTAAACGCCCCCTAAAATTTGATTGGGAGAAATTGGCTCAATCCGCCTAACTGGAATGGGTCCTCTAGCCAAGTTCTACTTATATATGTAAATATATGTATATATATATATATATATATATATATATATATATGTGTGTGTGTTAAAGGGGTCGAAGCCGCTATTTTCTCACCACAACATTCGAGAGACAACCACGTGCAATTCTAATGAAGTAATGAATGGCCTCCAGAGTCCAAAGCCTTTCACGCACCAGCAACATAGGCGACGTTAGTGCTAAACACCCATCCACCAACACCCCCTCCTCCACGTACAACACGCCTTCTCACCTCTCTCTCTCTCTCTCTCTCTCTCTCTCCTCTCCTCTCACTCTCTCATCTCTTGCTCGCACTTTTGCCCTCACCTTGACGCATAAACTCGCGTGATTGTGGGCTTGTGAATTGGATCAAACTCAGAGGCCTCGCATATGTGTAATACACACATTTTAAATTAATTAAATGAAATGAAAACTCTCCCTCCCTCTCTCTCTCTCTCTCTCTCTCTCTCTCTCTCTCTCTCTCTCTCTCTCTGCCATAACTAGAACCCATGTAAAATAAAAGACTCGGATCACATCTATCGAGCAAGGCCCTCAGCAAAGGGCAGAACATCCCTCCATACTAGAGAAGAAAGTTGCTATCTCACATGGAAAATATGAAAGAATCCACAAGTCACATGTGGGATCATTAATTGACAAACAAAGACAAAACTAAATAAAAGAGCTAGTTCATAAGGATATTGTTGAAGCTTAGCCTCAAGGTCCAACCAAATCAACGCGGTTGTTTCCAAGCAGTCACAAGGAGTTTTGTCAACTTTCTCACTTTAAGTTCTCACTTTGGACTTTTATCTAACCTTCTCACACGTGATACATGATTTCTCTCATAAGAAAAGTTCTGAGTTTTATTTTTTTGATAATCAAAAAAATTATTCTCATGTTAGAAAGGATTTCTCATAATTTATCTTACATGCGAAATTTTTCTCACATATGAATGTATAACCGTCCACACATCTTCATTTTTCCAATGTGAGCAATTTTCTCCTATGATAATTTCATATGTGAGTCTCCATATTTCCAATCTCAGAAATTCACATATGCGATTTTTTATCAAGTGGACCTTATGTCTCCAATGTGTGAAGTTTTCAAATATATGAATTTTCAATCACAAGACTCCATGCTTCCAAAGTGCTATTCGCATATAAGAAACATATGAGCGTATTCACATATGAGAAACATATGAGCGTATTCATGCCCTTCTCATTACCTCTAGTCTCACCCCAAGAAACCATTCCTATAAAGCTATTTCAAAGCATTTTTACATTGAAAAAATGCACACGACTATTATACATTTACTTGCATCAATTAGCAATGTGACAAGCATGCCCAAAATGCATACATACATATTTGCGCCACATTAACATTGTCCAACCCTCTCTTGTAAAATCCACATAGAATGTACACAACATTTGCTATTCATGAAAACCGTAAATTTGAACCATGCAAGGAATCACTTCTTACTTCTATAAAAAGAGGTATGTTAGTGTGGGTATCCATCCATGGTAGTGACCCCTCAACCATGCCATAAATTGATACCTCCACGAGCATCAACGGTATTGATATTCTCAAGAGCGTGGACAACAACAAACTTGTTGCAATAAAAATATTGCCACGATCAAGCTGGCTAACTAAGATAGATCATCAAATTCATGTAATAGATGGGGTACATCAACCAACATCTGTTAAGATTTTGAGAACCAAAGTCATCCAACAGATGGTTAAGATAGATGGTCAAAGTCGACCGTAAGGCAAAAGAGCATTTGAAATAGCATGTATTGATTGTCCCATGAGGAAATACTTGTACCACTAAGCAACCGAAACATAATTCAACTAAACTAGAAAAGGGCATTGCATTCTTGAATAACTATCTCTTGGAAACAAAGCTTGACATTTTCCAAAACTTGAAAGAGTGTAATGAGAGTCACCTTAATTTCATTTGATAGGCCCTAACTACAACATTCTAGGTTGCAAATATAATAAACACCTAAAAACTTGTGTTAAGCACTCACCAAAATACGTAGCTAATAGGAATTTCATTTCAAATGAAAAATTTACTTTTTTTCCTAAAGAAGAGCATCATAAAACTAAAGCATTGAGCTTGTAAATCTCATCAAAAGAGAAGTTTTCAAATAGTTTTCTCTTGGTTACAGCCATCTCAATATGCACGGCTATCATAAGCTCAAATAACAATAAGCCAACAAAAAACATTGTAGCATAGTTATACACAAAGGGCAGGACCCATTTATTAAACTTCAATAGCTAAAGATAATCTTGGGTCCCGATATCACTTGTAGCTTTGAATGAACTTCAAATAGCTCCAACTCCTATTAAAACAACAATTTCACATATAAGTATAGTTAGCGAGTTGGTACTAGATATAATCAAAATAAATCAAAAGTGTGGTAATTTTTTTATTGCAAGGAGAGAAATACAAAATGCCAGTTAGATTAAGCAATGACTTCATTACAAATCAAACATATTATATTACATACTTAACAATGTACATAAAGAAATTAAAACATCACACCTTGCATGACCTTGTAAAAGTGTTTCCAATCCACCCAAGCTTGTCCAAGATGTTCACCAACCCAAGCTAGAAGAGTCCTTTTGCGTTCAATGTACACCTCCCTCACAAAAGCATTACAGTTTGACTTTCAGAGTACCTTGCAAGAACAAGATCTCCTCTCTCGAGCCATGGGGGGATGCAACCCACCTTTCCTGGAAGTAACAGTCTTTGGCGAACTTCTGAGCCACTTGTCTCGTAGAGTATCTTTTTGTCGTCACTCGAAGCAAGAAGCCAAAAAAATTTATGTTGAATACAATTGATGGGCTCAACTATAAGTTCACAATTTCGTTTTTGACTTCTCTGAATGACATGCATTCCAATGATCTCATCACGATAATCAATGCTATCTAGTAGGCACTCTATCACTGCAAAGACATTTACATCTCCTCGTTGCTCATGGGTGAATAATTTCTTTAAACACCCGCGCGACATAACCTCTTGTCCTTCACTCCCACTACTGCTTCGAAGAACAACTACAAACTCACCAATCATGTATTTTACGTTATTCAAAAATATCTTAGAATAAAAAAAAGCACTTGTTTGAATTTAATCAAGAGTGAATAAATGTCCATCTTTTCGTGCCCAAAAGTCTATCAGCCCTTTCTTTTCTGTGGCATTAAGATCCAAAGGCTTTGGTCTCTTAGCCCCAACAAGTACCCCTTTTCTCATGATCATACTTTGACATGGACATGAAGGAGCACAAAGACAAGAATCCCACACTTCATTAGCCTTCTACTCTGAAGATGTATGAAATGCACAATTTTTATGCATGTCGTAGCACATTTCTCTTGCTATATGTGATACACCTTCTGGAAAAATCAAGCATGAGTGCACAAGCTGCATATCTCTCACAGCACTAGTGACGCCATCCTTTTCAAGATATAGTTGTTTGTAGACTTGTGTGCACAAGACCCGACTGTGAAACTTGCTGTAAGAGAGTTCATTTCACTTGTTATTAGTATGTATACTTAAATATCCTGAAACAGCACGTTCATGCGAAAAGCACCATGTAACATCATGGGATCCATGGCGAATGATGTCATCCAAAATTTCACCATTTCCTGTTAAAAAAAACATCGACACTTGAAACATGTTCAGAAAGAGATTCACTATAAATAAGATAAACACCAATCACCAAATACTTATAAGTATACCTGCAACATGCTCCAAAGGAGAGGAGTTTGCCTCGTAATACTCTTCTGACAGAATACGCCAAGATAATAACAAAGAGCGGCATACATCAATATATTTCTTTGTCCATCCCTTTTGTCTGCTGCAATCAAAGAACATATGTGATATGTCTACTAGTAGCATTCCTATATGAATGTCCTCCTTGCTTATCCCATCCACAACATTCAATATATGTGGGAGACACCACTGGACAAACTTCTGACACTCTTCTGCCTTAAACATCTTAAAATGAAGAGATGCGTTTTTTGGCCATCTTCCTCCATGCACAATAGGCTTGGGAATTGTTGTTGCCACTTCATTGATGGCAACATCTATGGACCTTTTAACTTGTGTCGAGGCTGATGACATTAATCTCTTGATATACGTTTGAAACAAGTTAAGGGATAATACATGCATTGTGTCATAAACGAGATCTTTAGATTCATCAAATCCATAAAGATGATAGAGTCTCCAAAGCACGGACTCACCTGCAAGGCTTGCATCTCGAAGTGTTTCTTCTACCTTCTATTTGGTTAAGCACCTTTTAGATTTCTTAATGGCTTCCCACAATTCCTCTACATCTCTTTTTGGAGGTGCATGCCTACCTTGAAATCTATTATTATTGTAGACATAGTGTTGAAATCCGTGACTATCACGTAATAGCTCTGCCTTTGCCTTATCTCTTCTACAAAAAGGCATACCACCATCTTTGACTTGGCCAAGCTTGCACTGAGCTGGATGGTCTCCAGTACAAACCATTAGCATGCACCTCAACCTAATCCGTCCACTTTGAAGACTGTCACAAATTTCATCACCGCGAGCTGCATAATCGACCTCAAATCCACTTAAGAAAGAGATTTCAAGCTCACTTATCAAGGGATGAAGAAAAGAAGACAACACATCGCCATGCTTCTTTTGCAAGTCTTTATGTGATAACGGCAAGAATAATATTGGGAGGGATCCAAGAATGGACTTTTTTCCACCATTCAAAATTACAATTTCAACAACTGCGCTATCTTTTTGAGTTGTAGATGCTGCCTGAAACCCATCCCAATGCAATAAAAGAGCAAAATTTCTCGGATCACCCTACATATTGAAATCAAAGCATAATCACAAACAATGAGTCAATGACTTTGAATGTTAGAAGCAATGATAAGCAAATTCAATCTAATTATACCTTAATCCATGTTTTTCTAGCAAATGTGCTTTTCCACACTGAGAGCATCTAAAGTTATACTCCTCAAGCTCTGAATTCCAACCCTTTTGCAAAGCTTTGCACATAAGCTCCCTGGGAAAAGCTCTATGGGCTCGCATACACTTTGGATTTTCGCATATAACAGGTGCCTCCCACTCTTGATGCGGATTCCAAAAGTCTTGATTTATTCGTGTCTTCTCTCCATCCCAAAATTCACTTATATACTCTGGATATGTAGAAGGAGACTTGTGTAGCCACATGTCCTTAAATCTCCACATTCTAAGAAGGTCCCAACACACTGCCTCACTCTTACATAAGAGTTGTAGCTGGCCAATCAAAGAGTTGAAGTGAAATGACATTACTTTTTTTCTTTGCTTATGACAAGGAGGACATCTTTCACAACAGTGTTCGCAATCTCAGCGAAGAAGCCTTGGAAGTCGCATATTAACACATGAGCACTTCAATGCTTCATTCTCATCTCGCTCGTCCTCTAAACTAGGTTTCATGAGATGAGGAGCATGAGCACTTTCATCAGTTCCAAGACATAATTTCCACTCTTGAAGCGGAACCATTCCTAAATCTTTATAGAAATCCATCAATTGTGACCATTTTGATGGAATGTCTATCATTGAGCTTTCCATCCCAGTTACTTGACTTTTGCACTAAAAGTGATGCTAACGACTTCTTTACGGGATCACCGACTGCCTGCTTTTCTTTTGATGGACCTAAACCTCCAAATAGCACTCTCAAAAGCTCATCTTGCATCTCAATTGATGTGTGATGCTTATCACATATTGATTGTATATCAACCAAACAGTTTTCAATAGCATCATTCAACTCTTGTTCAGATGCCTCTTGCACTAAGTTTGCTCCTACATAAGCATCAGATTCATCCATGGTACCTAGAATAACCAGACAAGGCAAGTTACAACAAGTACTTCTCATAAACTATAGAGAATCAGGACACCTAAGAGCTGTGTCCTAAAAGCTGATGCAAAATAGCTCGAAGCTTGGCCAAATAAGGATGAAAAGCTGATGTTAAACTATTCTACCAGAGGCCAACAAAACAACCTCAAAGTTTATGTAAACCAATCTCTTATCAATCCCATATTTTATAGCAAGAAACAGACGCCAAATAGGGATGCAAATCAGTCTCAAAACAGAGTAATACAGTCCCCATACATCATAAATGATCTTTATTCACAACAAAGCTGATGCAAAATAGCTCCAATCTTGGCCAAACATGGATGTAAATCAGGCCCCAAGGCAGATACAACTGCAACCGAAGATCTCGAAAAAGATCTACCAAAACTACAGCAAGATACAGTCGAACAAATAGATGCAAATAAGCATTATGAAAGGCCACTACATCAGCCCCAAAATTTATGCAAAGCAGCCCTCAAATGAGAATAATGCAAATCCATCCCTGTAAAACACATTACATGGTGCAAATCCATCCCTGTAAAACACATTACTCGACACCGCAAGCAAGCCACTAGTCCTTGATAGGCTAGACAAGTAGCAAGAAACTAGGGAAGCTTCCTGCCTGTTTTGCGACAAACAGGAGGTATCCAAACCACCCCAAATCTGAAGCAAATCAGCTCCAAATCCTTGCAAATCAGCCCAAAATTTGATGCAAAGCAACCCAAAAGATCATATCTATCAACCCCAAACAAGTTTTCAAACAAGAGGCAGCCAAACCAATCCCAAATCTGAAGCAAATGAGCCCCAAATCACTTGCAAATCAGCCCAAATAACTTCTCAAACTTGAGGCCACCAAACCAGCCCTCGGACAAGAGGCAGCAAGAGCATTTCCAAGCTAAGGTAAGTCAGCCCCAAATCAATTTCAGATAAGCTCCAAGAGCTGTTGCAAATCGGCACAAGAGTTTATATAAAGCAGTCCTCAAACAAGAGGCGGCCAAACCATCCCCAAAACTGAAGCAGCCCCAAATGAGGATAATGCAAATCAGCCCTGTGAAACACATTACATGGTGCCTAGATTGGGCGAGGCCTGACTCAACACCGCAAGCAAGCCACTAGTCCAAGAGATGATATCAATCAGCCCCAAAAAAGTTCTCAAACTTGAGGCCACCAAACCAGTCCTCGGACAAGAGGCAGCAAGAGCATTCCCAAAGCTAAGGAAAGTCAACCCCAAATCAATTTCAGATCAGCCCCAAGAGCTGATGCAAATCGGCTCAAGAGTTTATATAAAGCGGTCCTCAAACAAGAGGCAGCCAAACTATCCCCAAAACTGAAGCAGCCCCAAATGAGGATAATGCAAATCAGCCCTGTAAAACACATTACATGGTGCCTAGATTGGGCGAGGCCTGACTCGACACCGCAAGCAAGCCACTAGTCCTTGATAGGCTGGACAAGTAGCAAGAAACTAGGGAAGCTTCCTGAATGTTTTGTGACAAACAGAAGGCATCCAAACCATCCCAAATCTGAAGCAAATCAGCCCCAAATCCCTTGCAAATCAGCCCAAAAACTGATGCAAAGCAACCCAAAAGATCAAATCTATCAACAAGTTCTCAAACAAGAGGCACCCAAACCAATCCCAAATCTGAAGCAAACGAGCCCCAAATCACTTGCAAATCAGCCCAAAAACTAATGCAAATCAGCCCAAGAGATCATATCAATCAGATCCAAACAAGTTCTCAAACAAGAGGCCACCAAACCAGTCCTTGGGCAAGAGGCAGCCAGAGCATTCCCAAAGCTAAGGTAAGTCACCCCCAAAAGCTGATGCAAATCGGCAAGTTATGGCAATACAAGAAATGGCACCAATGTTAAATCACAAAGCAGGAAACTAATAAAACACTAAAATCACTTCTCCCAACTTTCTTCTCCTCGCAAATGAAAGGATACCCACAAAGTGAGAAGCTACCACAATCAATACATAGAAGCATTACTAACCTGAGTGGAAATTGAAGCAGCCACAAGCTCCTGATCGAGACAAACTTCTCCTTTGAGGGTTGTTGACTGTTGGTCTTCAAACCTGCAATGATATTTGAACCATATAAGTTTCTTGCAAAGCATGCTTACTGGGCCTCTTAGCACAGACAATCATGCTTGTTGTCGTAAGAATAGAGACTCACCATACACACACGGTGCAGTGGTGTATGCAATACTGCTTTGTCCTCCTGTTTCTCTCTCTCTCTCTCTCTCTCTCTCTCTCTCTCTCTCTCAAACACCCACACTACACACAACCACAACCCTTCTGGTGGCTGGAGTCTAGCACGACTGTTCCAAACTGGTTGCGACCTTCTCCTCTCTCTCTCTCTCTCTCTAAAGAGCAGATACTGCTTAACAATTTTCAATTTGATAATTACCCGCCCAAGTCTCTCTCTCTCTCTCTCTCTCTCTCTCTCTCTCCCCCCCGGGTCCCACTGGGCAAATTGGCGCCTTCCCCACTCTCCCTCCCCCGCTCTCTTCCACTAACAGACGCTCTCCCAGAATCCCACAACACGCCATGGACTAATACATTTATTACTCTAGCTGCCTGAAGCACCATGGCCCACGTCTCTAAATACTTTGGAAATATTTTTTAATTCCGAAATTTAAAAGTCGAGAGGCAAGGGAGTTGGGGTTTCCTAAGCGAGGTAGCGGTAGAGGTCAATCATTCCAAACAGGGGTGAAACAAGGAGACTCCAAGATTTTGGGCTCTCCTCTGGGATTTGCCCCCATTGTAAAAGGGTGGTTGAAGACCTTCCCCACCTCTTCGTTAATTGCCCCGCAATCTTCCGTTCTGGAGACCATTCATCTCTTGTATTGGCCGAACCCTCACTTGGAAGCATATCCTATTGGGTGATAATGTAGCCACCCCGTCTGTCATTTGGAACCATTTGGAACCACTTAAGGATGTTGGAACAGAAGATAATGGACTTAGTTGGGACCCTCTTTGATCAAGTGGGAGATGATTCTGAGTTGTGCTACATCTGGGACACTATGGAAGAGGAGTTGAAGATTGACATCCTTCTTTCTAACTGGGATTATGCTAAAAGTCTGCATGTTAAGATCCGAGCCGAGCTTGATGCTCTGAAATAACTTTATAACTGTAATGCTAACAGTAGTACCTATCCCTATGCCCTAAAGGTGGGATTAGCCTAAACCTAGGGGTAGTGGTCCTAGGGCACTATGGGATCCTTTTTAGAATCCCCTATCGCCCTTGTTAAATTTTATATGTAAAGTGTTCATATAAAAGCCCTAAATGTAGTGTAATCCCAATTACAAATCTTTAGCTTTACCTATAAATTTTAAATTTGAAGGTGATAAAATTTGCAAAATTTCATCAAATCTAGTGTTAAAAGCTTAAAATTTAGTCAATAATGATATTTAAGTTTTGGCATGAGATGACGATATTTAAGTTTATGCATGCTACCTCTAATATCAATCAAGTTATGATGTCTATGTAGCACCGGTCATCTATCAGCTATCTCTTATCATGCAGAACCTACTAATGCATGCATAACGTCTTAAGCAATACTATTGCATGAGATTACGATAGTTATTAGCTAGAAAGGATTCTTTATGTTAACTCAATCAATGCTATATTGGTTAGCGAGAGTCATGATCCTCTAATCTAGTGGGCTAATTGATTTTTTATGCTTATGCTATCCCATATAACTTTTGTGACTACTAGTATCCTTCCAATCCACATGCCTATTGTTAGCCAATGTAATAGCCATGCATTATTGCATTAGAGGAGAGGCACCAAGATAGCACTAGGATCATTGAATATTATTAGACACACAAATTACGTTTACTCAACCCCATAGCTATAAAGGATTCTCTATAAATGAGTCATAAATAATATCCTCTATCTAATGGCCTATTGCTATCATGGTACTTGTAACTATATTGGATTAATGCTATATTGTAACTCAATTACTCTTGCTTCATGACATATCTAACAATAATATTCAATCATATGATCTATTATCATAATTCTCGAGATATCTCCCATAAATTGTGCTATCCCACGCACATAATTGTGTGATTAATAGTATCCTATAATCTAACGGGCTAATTGATTTCTTATGCTATTGTGTTTTCAGGCAATATTGCATTGGAGGTTTGTATGATAAGAGGCATCAAGATAGCACTAGGATCATAAAATATTGTTAGTCATACAAATTATGTGGGATAGTGAGAGTCGTTATATCATATCAATGGATTAAAGATTAACATAGAAAATCCTTTATAGCTTTGGGGTTGAGAGAGTCAACCCAATAGATCCTATCCTTCAACAGTTTTAATAGATCCTATCCTATGATGACATTTATGTAGCACACAAGAATTGATATATTTACTCTTCAATGTTTATATGAATCATAATCTATTTTCATAGCTCATTGCAATGTCTAATAACTCTTGCTATAGTTATAAAATAATAATGTGATCTATATTTGGACAAGTGATATCCATGTGGTTATCCTTTCCATCTATCAGATATCTCTTATAATGCAAAACCTACTAATGCATGCATAATGTTTTAAGCAATAATGTTGCATGAGATTATGATGGCTAGTACCCCATAGCTATAAAGGATTTTATATGTTAATGTTCAATCATTGATATATCATGACTCTTGTTGTCCCACATAATTTGTGTGACTAACAATACTCTATAATCCTAGTGCTACCTTGGTGCATCTTATCATACAACACCTCTACAAGTGATAGACATGTGGTTATCCTATCCATCTATCAGATATCTCTTATAATGCAAAACCTACTAATGCCATGCATAATGTTTTAAGCAATAATGTTGCATGTGATTATGATGGCTAGTACCCCATAGCTCTAAAGGATTTCATATGTTAATGTTCAATCATTGATATAATATCATGACTCTCGCTATCACACATAATTTCTCTGACTAACAATACTCTATGATCCTAGTGCTACCTTGGTGCCTCTTATCATACAACACCTCTAATGCAAGGATGCATGACATAACAATGGCCATTATTTTTGCTCTTAACCTCTAATATCTAACTATTTTGCTACTTATAATTATTGCATCATAAGGACATCATAATGACTATTACATTGGTTAACACTAGGCCTGTGGATTAGAGGATACTATTAGTCACACAAATTATGAAGAATAAAAATTCAATAAGCCCACTAGATTAGAGGATACTATTAGTTACACAAATTATGTGGGATATATGTCACAATTTATGGAAGATAGCTCTAGAGTTATGACAATAAATCATATGATTGAATATTATTGTTAGATATGTCATGAAGCAGGAGTAATTGAGTTACAATATAGCACTAAACCAATATATTTACAAGTACCATGATAGCACTAGGCCACTAGAGTAGAGGATATTATATATTACTCAATTTATAGAGAATACTTTATAGCTAGATGTAGCATGCTAATATTAGATTCTGCAAAGCATACTAATATCCATCATAATCTCATGCAATATTATTGCTTAAAACGTTATGCATGCATTAATTAGTAGGTTTTGTATTATAAGAGATATATGCAAAGCTTACTTGAGAGAGTCAAGCCAATAGAACCTATCCTTTTACCATTTTGATATCAATCTACCTCTAATATCAATACTATGATGACATCTATGTAGCACTCAGGAATTGTTATCTTTTTATATGATCTATTTTCATAGCTCATTGCAAAAATAACTCTTGCTATAGTTAATAAATAATAATGTGATCCATATTTGGACAAGTGATAGGTGGTTATCCTATCCATCTGTCAAATATCTCTTATCATGCAAAACATACTAATGCATGCATAACATTTTAAGCAATAATATTGCATGAGATTATGATGGCTATTAGCTACAAAGGATTCTTTATGTTAACGATCCTCAATCCATTCACCTATTACCATAATTGTTGCTCTCCCCCATAAATTGAGTCACAAACAATCTCTAGTCTAATGGCCTAGTGCTATCTTGGTACTTGCAACTATATTGTCTCAATGCTATATTGTAAATTACTCTTGCTACATGACATATCTAACAATAGTATTCAATGTTCCATTGCTCTACTCTCACAACTCTTGCTATCCTACATATATTGTGCGACTAATAATATCTATAATCTAGTGGTCTAGTGCTAACCATTGTAATAGCCATTGTGATGGCCTTAATTATGAAGCAATAATAATGACCATAATAGTTATTGATTAGATGTAAAGATCCTAATCTAATAGCCATTATAATGTCATGCATTAGTGCACTAGAGGTACTGCATTATTTTTGTTTTTGCATGCTACCTCAAATACCAATCCTATAATAGCGTCTACGTACCACCAGTCTCAAATCAATAATCCATGACATTGTGATGGCTAATAAATGAGACATGGTACCTCAAATATTCACTCTCATAAGTAGCTCATGAGGAATTGTTATGTTTACTCTTCAATGTTCCTATGATCTATTTCATAGCTCACTGCTAGTACCCTATCCATCTACCATATATCTCTTATCATGCAAAACCTACTAATGCATGCATGACGTTTTAAGCAATAATATTGTATGAGACTATGATGGCTATTATCATGCTTTGTAAAATCTAATATTAGCATGCTACATAGCTATAAAGGATTCTCTATAAATTGAGTCATAAATAGCATCCTCTAGTCTAGTGACCTGGTGCTATTATGGTACTTGTAACTATATTGGTTTAGTGCTATATTGTAACTCAACTACTCTTGCTCATGACATATCTAACAATAATCTTCAATCATATGATCTATTGGCATAACTCTAGAGCTATCTTCCATAAATTGTGACTTGTGCTATCTTGTAATTGTGTGCCTCATGCTTGCTAAGGACATTACAATCGCTGTTATTAAACTCTTTACCTCTAATAGCAGACTACAATAGGGGTATAATTGATTCTCTATGGTTATGCTATCCAAGATAATTTTTCACCTCAAATTTGCAATAAGTTGTGAGAAGAAGAAGAGAATTTTAACGTCATACGGAGACCTTAAAGATCTATCCCACGAGGAGAGTTGAACTCAAGGCCTGTTATTCAAGAGGAAAGAGGATGTGATTCTAGGTCTCACATCTAGGTCCTACGAGACTCGAGTGTTTGTTGTCTTCTTGTGGGCACTTGGGTGAGAAAAAAAGTGTGTTTAATTCCCTCCAAGTGACCATTACTGCACGTACTGCACCGTTTTCTGCATCCTTCTCCGAAGGCCCACACCCACTCTCATCCTCTGCCGCCTCCTATTTATTATTTCAAAGCTTATTATAGTAATTCCCTCCTGCGCATCATTCTCAGCTGCAAAAGTATTGCCACTCAACCTTTGCTTAGATAGTGCCCCAGCCAATATGGCGAATCTGATCCCAGCTCAGCTAGGGGGAGCCGGTCGTGAGTGCAGAGCTAGCAACGGCACCAAGCTCCTCCATCCAGTGGACAAAAGGCCGTACCATCGTCGCTTATAGCGCTTGCAGTCGAGAGCGACAAAAATTCGACTGCCCTTAACAAGAAGCCGTGGGTAGGTGTTGTATAGGCTACCTGGCTATGGCTCTCTTTCTCTCTCTCTCTCTCTCTCTCTCTCTCTCTCTCTCTCTAGCCTATAGGCTACCCATTAACCGCCTATTCGTCCCATGCGCATCAATAATATGAGCATCTTCAGTCAACTGGTACGTAATAGTACCTTGTTCGTACATGTGTGTGTGTGTGTGTGTGTGTGTGTGAGAGAGAGAGAGAGAGAGAGAGAGAGAGAGAGAGAGTAGAGAGAAGAAGAAGAAGAAGAAGAAGAGATTTTTGAGAGATAGAGAGAGATGCGATTGCTTAGTGGTTTTAGTGAGAGAAAGAGAAGAAGCAAAAGCTGAAATTTTCTCGCTTGCACGACTGCTTAGAGATTTTAGTGAGAGAAAGAGAAGAAGTAGACAAGGGTGCTCGCTTGCATGCTGTGTGTGTGTGTGTGTGTGTGTGTGTGTGTGTGTGTGAGAGAGAGAGAGAGAGAGAGAGAGAGAGAGAGAGAGAGAGAGAGAGATGCGACGGCTGTTGTATTAGCTGTGGCAAGGTTGACTGATATTTTGCAGGTTTGACTTGTCAAGGCACCAAAACATTTGTGACAAAGGAGGACTTTCTTTCCTTACTCTTTACTCTTTACTCACCTGCTGAATCTCATTTCAGCGAATGCGCCACTATTATCTAGTTACATTTTCCCCCTGTGCTCAGATATGGACATTGTTGTGGGTCGTGGTGTAGATGTGGAAACTCTTTTAGCATTGAATGTTGGCAAGGTTGTCCGCCTCGTAGAGAGTCTTTGTGATACTAAGGAGTACTCTCTTGGCATCCACACTCATGGAGTGAATGGCAAGGTATTGTTAAGTATGGAGCCTGATTTACCCTTGTAATTTTCTGTGGTAAAAGCGCACATTTGTAAGGCCCCCATTATGAGGAGAAGCCATCGTGCGTGAAGGAAAATCACTCACCGAAAACCAAAATTTTCACGGACAAGAATCAGGGGCAACTTTAAAGGCCTCGGGGGCGGAGGCCCCCGAGACTTTTTTTTTCGCCGGAATATTATGGCCGGACGGCGGCCGGAAAGTGGTCAAAAAACAACCGGTCGGTTGGCCGGTGGCCGGTAGTCAATGGCCGATGGCCGGTGGTCGGAAGTCAATGGCCGGTGGCCGGTGGTCGGAAGTCAATGGCCGGTGGCCGGTGGCCGAATTCAATGGCTGGTGACCGAATTCAAAAGCGGACTTGTCTTCTCAAGGGCGGCCACACATGGGCGGATTGGAGGGTCCGATTTGGACTTATTCGCACAAGGGCGGCTACACATGGCTGTCTCTTATAAGAGAGGGCAGGCCTTTTGGGCTATAAAAGGAGGCCATTTCTACACACATTTCATAGTGTGAAGTTGATGCAACAAGGTGAGTGTGAGGTGGTGAGAGTGAAGCAAAGCGGGAGCTCCATTAAGGGTATAATCCCTTTGTAAACTACTTCTTGTTTTGAAGTACTAAAGCCATTGAGTGGCTGCTTTTCCGTGAACGTAGCCCACATTGGGTGAACCACGTATATCGTGTGTACTCTCTCTCTCTCTCTCTCTCTCTTCTCTATAATCTCGTGTATATAAATCTGTCTCTCTCCATTAAGTAATCTACTCAATTATCTATTTAGCTACGTCTTATTTCCTAACAGGTATTGGCCTTCATGACTTTAGAAGGTTGGATGGAATTGGGTGTGAAATCTTTTTCCCATAGGCACACATTGGTAGGATGGTGTCGTGGTATTATGGAACGTGCCAATAACCACGAGTTTGCACAAGTGAATACTCCCCTAATAGAGAGAAATGGTACTATTTGTACCCAAGAAACACTTGTTGTGCCTCAACCTATTGTTCTAACGTGTGAGTCACTCCTTGTCACATATGAGAGGATATTTAGGCCTCATGAATGTAAGCATCTATATCCCATTGTAGGAAAGGCCTTCTTGAAAAAACACTATGATAAACAACATACAACATATTGTAGAGGCATGGATAAGATTCGCGAGTGGTGCAAGAGCGGTCAATTTCCTGGGAATATGGGCATTATGGAGTTCTCCCATGTGAACTTCCGAAAAGACAAGCAACATAAAAGGGACCTAGAGACTTGGATACACTCCAAAATTGGCCAACTCACACCATTGTACTTCAACAAAGATCTCATATTACCTTGGGAATTACGTGATGTGTATCTAAAAATTATTGGGTGGAGAAACTACAAAAAGTATAAAGCTCCCGAACCTAGTGGGATCATTCCAACCTTGGAGAACGTACCTACTTTCAAGGGGATACACAGTCAACAAGGTCCAACATTGGATCCGATGAGAAGAAGATATTACGCCACCGAAGAGGGAATATCTTCTCCAAACAATGTACATATCTCCCTCTATTGTTATGTATGTGTCCTTGTAATATTACTTGAAAATTGACCATATTGTTCACCATTAATTCGTTTTCATTTTCTTTACTTAGGGTAGAGAGCATCATCCAACCATGGAGCATTTGATACAAGAAGAAAATCCAATCTACAATGAGGTACTAAGTTTTAATATAAAATGACTCACATAAAGGTAGCCTCTCTCTCTCTCTCTCTCTCTCTCTCTCTCTCTCTCTCTCATGTAGTACGTTCGGTGTTTCTTTTCATGTTCTATTGTTTAGGCTGAGAGTATCATCCAATCTTTGAGCAAGAAGAAAATGCATTCCATGATCAGGAGGTCAGAAGTGCGCTACATGCCTTAAATGAATTGGTTTTTTGGATTTTCCAAGCAGTTGAAAGTTAACCTGAATTTGTGATTTTTTAAGCTTACTATACTCCTCAAAGAGATTCTACTTGTTCTAAATGTCACACTGTTAGCAGGCCTTCAACTCTAAGAGTTGACATGGTAATACATGACCATGACTATGCGTTTTAGTATATAAAATCATTTTTTTAAAACTAAGCTATCACTCTTTTCTTAGAATCAAGATAAACTTGTAGAATTGCATAGACTTATAATAGGAGTCAAGTTCAAACCCACATCGAAACCGAGTTTAGTTCAAGAGGGTGTGGCTCTTTTGTGGATTTGATTACAAGAGGAATCCAACTACCGATTAAGGTATTAAAATACTTTCGATTGGATTCGTCAATCTTCAATTGTGGTTATGCTTACCCTAGTTTTTTTATGGGAAAAGTAGGAAGTGCAATGTATTGGTGAAGATGCCTCTCACAATATTACGTCAATAGACATTATTGAGCCTAACTTTGAAAAACTCAAAACAACCACCTTGGAGTCCAAATCCTTGTTGGTACGACTCTTGTTTTTAAAAAATTTCATTAGCGTGTCAAGAATAAATATAGAATCGATGCTTATGCGATATCCAATGAGTGTGTATTAGGAGCAATGTGAAGAAGTACCTATTGCCGGGCGCTGCAAGGAGACTACAAAATTTTGCAGCTTAAGTGAAATCTTGGTAATACATTATACTTATTTTGCATGCTTGTAGGTATATGATTATGTTTTGTTTTTCCTCAACGTATGTGAAGGAATTAGTCAAAGTGCTCAAAAGCAAAAAAAAGTCCAAACGAAAGGTATTAACATGTGTTTCTTTCATCTTGTCCAAGACATTATGAGAATATGTTTTACTAGCTACATATTCTCGTATAACTTCTTCACATTGCTCCTAATACACATGTTTCATCAAGGTTTTGAAGGAAATGGGCAATAAGGTGTCTACCTCACCTCTTATCAATCAAAACGTTACCAAAGTAAGTTTATTTAATTGTGGTGTGTAGGTATTTATTGGAGGACATACTTTGTCTTTTTAACTTAAATAATTGAGTTTCATTATTGCTTTGTTATGGCATTCTTTTATTTGCAATGGATTCTTAGGAGACAATTATGTCCAGATCATGTAGAACTATTAAAAGGCCTCAACGCTATCTAAAGCACAATCATGAGAAGGCAAGATGGTTTAACAGTTTTTTGAAGCTTAATGTTTTTTCTTATAGAATTTCGCATTGTGAAATAAAACAAGTTTGTGCTCCTTGTTGCCATCAAAACAGGAAAACAAAGTGGAGGTTCAAAAGAAGAGTAGAAAAGACAAGACCATAGCCAAGTGTAAGGTAATTTCCCTAACATCTCTTCATGAATATGTTTTTCATAGATTTTCTCATGCCAAAAATTTTGTGTTCATAGGAGGTAATTGAGCTGGTTGAGATGGATGTTGAGGAGATGGAGGCCATGGCTGTGGAGGCAATGGGTTTGATTGACATTGATGAGATGTATGGCCACTTATGGCCTTGCATAAAAGAATTAAAAGGATTGAATAAGCCAATATTTAGGGAGTGCTCAAGTACCTTAGACCCCACATATCTTCTCCGTTGTTATGTTACATGGGTGCTTTCTACTAGTACCACATGAATCCAGCTTGAACATCAATTGTTTTCCACATTGTAAAATCTTTTTGTGCTATCTATTGTTGTAATGCAATAACTTACTTCTTTATAAGTTCAATTTATTAAAATAGAGTGTTTATTTTTGTTGGTATGTAGATTTGTGACAATATGAAGCTAGGACACTCAAAATGTAGTGTTGAGTTGGTTGTTATCCAATACATCATGCTAAGTATAAAGGGTGTATCGTTATGTCCTAAGGTAAATCCATTGTCATGCTAAGCGGTTGGTAGTAATACATCAATGTTTTTGGTAAAAATATGAATTGTATATTTTTTTATATTGAGAATAGAAATCAATAGCAAACTCAGTATGAGTGTTACATATGTGTTTCTTATAAATAGAGAATTGAATCAAATTAAGCTACTCTCAGCTTGAGACTATGAGGATGATTGTTCTCAAGGCTAGATTTCATGCAAAAGTTCACTATAAAACTTCATGCGTTTTGTCACTTTTGAGAACGTTGTATAGAAATTTTTCATGTATTATAATAGCATAAGAACACCAACAGGAAATGGGATATGTTTGTAAAACAACATGGAAGGGATGCATGAGAGAGGGGCGGGATTGTAGTAGGAAGTATCTCATATATTTAAATGACATCGTAACACCTTAATGAAATTTGGTGGGCTTACAAAATCATGATGTGTGTGTGTTTTAAGAGAGAGAGAGAGAGGGAAAGAGACGCCATGAACATTGGCATGGATATGTTTTGAAAACAAAGAGCATAATCGTAATGGAACTTTCAAAAGATAGAACTTTTGCTCTTTTGAAGATGAGAAAGAATCCCAAGAACTTTCTTTGGTAAGAATTTTTCTTTTCTCACGTGGGAAATACTCCTTGAAGGTTAAATCTAATTTATTAAGAATTTTTCTCATTTGAGAAGTATTGATTTCATCTGGTTCATTTGACATATGTGGATTCTCACTTGAGAAAATGATTATCATATGCGCATTCTAATAATGGAAAAACACATATAATTTTTCAATGATGAAGAAAAAACTTACTTGAATTACAACATTGTTATTTTTTCTTACTATATTTCACACTTTAAAGTAGGAAAAAATGTGAGAAAAGCGCCTTGTTTACAACATTGGAATGTGTGTAAAACTCCTTGTGGGTGAAGAAGACGTATTGTTGTGTTGGAGACGTAAGGGCCGCAGATGGTGTTAGCATTGAAGGCCGAAGCTAAGCCAGCAAAATATGGTACCGGGATTTCAACAGCTGAGCAGAGGATGGGGTCGGGAGTGGCGACCTTGCAGGTGGGGGTAGCATCAGGGCGCCGGTTATGTTGACGGAGTGAGGCTCTGTACACAAGGAACTTTAATTCAATTCTTACATAGCAAAAAAATTGACTTTCCTAGATAAAACTTGAACATATGTAGGAAAAGTCCAAACTAGTAAAAACGGAACCTTTTATTGTATATATATGCAGTAAAAATGACCCACATAATAAAACTATATAGCTCTTTGACCAACACACACGAAAAGAAAACTATATAGATTTTTGAGCAACATATGCACAAGAAAAAACTGCATAGTAATTGGAACGGAAGAAAAACTATATAGTAATATTCACGTTAGTTTTATATACAATAGTTAGACAAAAAGAGTCACATAAGTGAATAACCTAAACCTAAGTTTTTTATTATATACAAATTTATTGATTTTATAATTTAAATAATAATATTATAATAACAACTCTCACAAATTTGTCGTAGATCGATCTTGCATCAAAGAAATTAAATCTTTGCATCGAACTCATTATGCATGGGTATTTGGAGCAGAGACTTCCTCATAAGAAAAGAACAACATATAAGAGTAACTCACAATAGCTTTTTGAAGAATTCAATCTAAGTCATAAATTTAACAATTGAAAATAGTTGATGCTAGAATGTTCACCCTTTCTTTGGGTCTCAAGGTTACATTAACATAAACAAATTAACATAACATCACTCAACCACAATTACATCATCCACACTTAGTGGAGAAGAGTCACATTTGGAAATTCTAACTTTGTTTGTGGCCAAAAGGTACACTACAAATGATGAGCGCATTCCATCCACACTTTGCTCTTGACGATCTCCTGTGAAATCCGTACTACGCTTTGCTAGATTGAAACTAGCCTTTAGCGTAATATACAATGCATCAACTGTTGGAACCTCTAAAAACTTGATTGAAATCGTCTCTTGGTCGTCTTTATCAAAGTTCATATCCTAAATAAAAGTTCAATTGTAAAAAGTCACTACTTAATTGAAAAAGCTTAATCCATGCCAAAAGATGAGTACAACTAAAGTCAATCTCCTTACATATTCATGAGACCCATTTGAGAGTTCATTGAAGGCCTTTCTGTTTTGAAGAGTAACACTCTCATTAGGAACATTCTTCAGTACACTCTGTATGCATAGAAAATTGAAAGCATAAAAGTTTAGTTAGAGCTCTAGACTATGAAATTTTGGGCAATAGATAACAACTACCTTTTTCTTGGTGCAATCTTTTTTTGCCTTTTTAGTCTGCATCATATCCATCATCTTTTGATTCCACTGCATCAAAAAAGTTAAGTTAAAGCTCAAAGCATACAAGGATATGAAGCATATAAAAGTTAAAAGATGTGAGTAAACCTTAGGTGCACGCTTGCTCTTTCTAGAGCTCACATCCACTTGATTTTCCTCATGAGAGCTCTCAAAATCCATTTGTTCTTTAATGAGATCAACCTTTGCATGTTCTCATAATAAAACACATTAAATACATAGCTAGTTTAATTATTGTAAAGGACAATAACATAGACATACCTTTGTGACATCTTCAATAAGAGCAAAGAAAGAACCATTTGAAGCTAAAGCCTCATCCTCTTCTTCTACATCCTAATAGTAAATAACTAGATTAAAGAAAGTGTACAAAATAATTCGACATAGTATAAGTTGAGAAAACATACATCTAGAAGGGGTTCAACTTGCACGCCAGTGAAAATTGCCTCTGAATAATTCTGGTCTTTCTCAAAGTCAATATGAGGATGATACACTTCCTCATTGATAGGTTGTAAATGATTTTCCTCAATCTACAATTCATGTATAGCATTTCTAAATAACTTTAATTAAAAATAAACCAAAAAAAAAAAAGAATGTAGAAACTCCCACAAGCTGTTTTTCTTTGCCTTCCGCCTTTGTATTCACTAAGTCGGTTCCCTATAGTGCACAACTTCACATAATCAATCTTATTATGATAGCTAAAAACAATGAAAAAATACTGATAATGTGGCTTACAGATATTAAATTTGTGGTATTGACCAGCATTGATTTTTTCTTTTCATTCTTTCGCTTTGCTTGCATGTGACGCAAGCAAAATGTGTAGATGTCCTCCACTTTCCAATGGTACTCTGCACCACGGAACGTCACCTCCTCAATTTCATCATGGTGCTCTTGAATGAAGCTCACAAGTTTATCCTTCCCCTCTAGATTGTGCCGTAGGTCACAAAGCTTGGAATCAAATGCTTTCATCCAACCTCTAACAGTTCTCAGATTGGAGCAATGGACTGCATGTACACTGTTAGCGTAATACTTTGCAAGGAACTCTTTTCCATACAAGAGTGCTGGATATCTGTCACTTTTGTTGAGTGGGAAGCGAAAGAGTTGCTCATATGTCGGAACTGGTTTTTCAACTGTGTCTTCCTTTGCAACTTGTATAGCCTTACTATGCCGTTGATACAATCTTCCAGCTACCTTACTATTCTTATGATCAGCCTTAGAGGACTCTCCACCACTTGATTCTAGCTCTTTTACCCTTTTCTCTAGCATTGCTATTGTCTCTTTGAGAGACATTGTTTCAGATGGAGAAGCCATGTAACAGCTACAATGTCACAAGTTATACCTTAAATCATATAAAGTGTAAACAAAACTTAAAAACCCCAACAAAATATTCTTTCCAATCAATCAAAGTATTTTAATGTTTGATACATCAAAGGCTAAGCACTTGTGCATCTCCAAACTACTGGCAAATTTAATTGTGCACCACTTCTTGAAGACATGCACCTCCTACTAACTACAATAAAGTCATGTATCACTACTTTGCATGAGTTCCAATCTCTCTCTTCGTACTGCTGGCTTTGTATCCTCCATGTACAATGATCAAAACTATCATGTACTAGCCAAGCTAATTTGCATTTTTTGCCCTGGTGGTCAATCTCTCTAACAACTGCGTGTACAAGATCATCTTCACCATCACTTTTGGTTGCTAGAACGATATCACCAACCTCTAACCAAGGGGGTGCATGTCCGACCTCTCCGAGAGTTGTAAGCCGCTTTCTTTGAATCAAATCCTTCACCTCATATGCTACTAGCCTGTTACCTGTCAACGGAAGAGGTATGAACTTATGCATCAAAGATGAGATTGGTCTTACACAATCCCAAGTGTACGGCATACTTTGTTGTTGTACAATGCTCATTCCAGTTGCATGATGAACTATTAGTTCGTCAACCCCATTGTGTGAGGATATGCATTGTCTATAATACTCTGCCCCAAAATACAAATAATATTGACCATTGTGCTCGATAGAGAACAATGTTTTTATTTTGGCCTTCCAATGCCCTACAGGAAGAGCATCAGTATCACCATTGTCCTGCTTTACAGTCACATGATCACCAACTTTAAAAGCCTCACCCTGGTAAAGTATCTTTTGGTAGGTTGTGACAAGAGTATTTTCACCTTCACTAACTGTCATCACCCACAGTTGCTGAAAGTACCTTTTCTCCTCATCTGAAAGGCATCTCTTTGTGTGTTTCTTCTTGGTTATACCGATCCCTTTTGCTCTAATCATGTTGAGGCAGTAAGTCAGTTCATAATCTGCCAAAATCTTATGTCATAGCTCCTTGGCTCTTGTTAGAGATGAGAGTTCCAAGAGCCCTTTTTCATGGAAGATAGAGCATTGTGGACTCATAGGATGCAGTAGAGTGAAATCATCTGGGAGTATCAACCTTTGGTGTAAGAATGACAAATTCCTCTCGTGTGGAAGGAATCCATCCTTCTCCTCTTGAAGCATCCGAGTAACCCATGTAAACAAAACGCGCTTGTAAAAGTGGACATAAGTTATCTCATTATTTTTTTAATTTGTCTTTACTCCCATGTATATGGAGACCATCCTTTCAAAAATGTAACACCAATATACATCATGAGATCCATGCCTGATAATGTCATCAAGCAATTCCCCATTCCCAGCAACATGCTCCAATGGTGAAGAGTTTGGACCAAAGAATTCCTCGCTCCTTACTCGCCAAGATGAGAACAATGATCGCATTATCTTGATACTCTCCTTTGTCCAACCCTTCTCACGACTAAAATTGTAAAATGTGTGGGCAATGTCTATTAGGAGAAGACCAAGCTCATACATGGGTCTTGATACCTCGTTGATGACACTCAATACATATGGCAGACACCACTGAACAAATTTTTGATTTTCCTCTGCCTTAAAACCTTCAAAGTACTTGCTAGGAGTGTGTGGCAACCTGCCATTGCGAATTGATGGTGGTGCAAGCTTGTATACCAGCTTGCAACATTCATCCACCTTTATTTTTGATTCATTTTTTAATCCTCGCCTGACAGTTGATGTATATTTACTGAACAAATTCAATGGAAGAACATGCATTGTATCATACACCAAGTCACGTGACAAGTCAAAGCCATATAAGTCAAAGAACTTCCATAACACTGACTCTCCAGATAGTCCTGCATGTGCAAGATTAGTCTCTCTTTGAGTTTGAGAGGTTGCTCTTCTGGCCTGAGTTACTACATTGGACATTTCCAAAATGGAGCGTTTTGTTGGTGGATATCTTGCTTGTCGTCTATTTTCATCATAAACATATCGCCCTCTATACATTGGATTACTAGCATCAAGAGTTGCTTTGGGCTTGTCTCTTCGACAACCGTCCTTGAAGAGTCCTATTTTGCACTGGGCAGGATAGTCTCCACTGACCATCATAAGCATCCCGCATAATATGCATGTCTGTTGCTGTTCAGTTCCCATGCCCAATATTTTGTTGACATCATAGTTGTAGTGTACTTTTATTCCTGACATGAACAAGTCTTGCAATTCCTCCATAAGAGGACGTAGAAAAGCACCAAATAGACCACTATTGTTTCGGGCTACTTTCTTGGAGCTAAATGGGAGGAACAGTACTGGGAGTACACTAACATTGGAAGACTTGCCCATGTTCAAAATTTTTATCTCACTGTCTTTTTGTGTGGTGCGAGAGGATTGGAACCCATCCCAATGCAGTAGAAGTGCCAGGTTACGGGGATCTCCCTGGAAAATTATTATGCCATATGAAAATACTCAACAAATAAATAAAAAGTAAATAAAAATAGCATGCCAATATTTCCAGGGCCATACCTCAATCAATCTCTTATTAGAGACTACACGTCGTCGGCAATCTCTACACACAAAAATATATTCTTGAGTCTGCTCATTCCACCCTTGTTGAATCTCTTGCGGACGGGATGATGGAGGAAACGTTGTGTACACCTTTTTACACCCTGGGGTTGTACAGATAACTGGAAGCTCAAATGTGGCATGTGGGTCCCAAAAGTTCTGGACTATACGACATTTTGCACCATCCCAGAAATCATGGATAAACTCCGGTTGTAGTTCAGGTGGCTTTCCCAACCACTTGTCTTGGATATAAGGGTGGCCATTAACATTCCACAAAGTGATTGGAAAAGAGAGTAAGTATGGACTCGAGTGATCAAATCTGGAAGCATTCAAGTAACGGTGATTGTCATTTCCCTCTCTCTCTCTCTCTCTCTCTCTCTCTCTTTCTCTCTCTCTAGGATGTGCACACACATTCGTGACACGTGGCAACGCTCACAACTCGAGAACTTTTTAAGCTCTATAAAGTAGTAGTATAGATTGCAAGATAACCATAGAACATTGCATCTCTCTTGCCCACGATATACCGCTCCTCTCTCTCTCTCTCTAGCCTACGATGTACCGTCTCTCTCTCTCTCTCTCTCTCTCTCTCTCTCGCCTCTGTGGAATGGGAGATGGACCCAAAGGTGTAAGATATTAAAGAAATATCAATTTGACAAATCAATTTGAAACATAACCTTGTCCTTGGAATTTATAGCATGCTCTATACCCAATTGGACTGTAAGTAGGTTATCATAAATAGATCTGTCACCAATGAAGCCTGTTTGGGCAGGGTGAATGTGTATACCTATCAATTTGACTTTGATCATAGCTCACATACACGAGTACATTAATCCTCCTCGTGATGTATGCATGTACACTAACACTAACACTAACTCGGACTATCATGCATGGGTGTTTGTGCATGTGCAAGCTCATGTGCGTTTGCGCATGCTCGCCTATGCGTGCATGCATGCGTGTGTGTGTGTGTGTGTGTGTGCCATCCCCCTGGTGACCATGTTGAAGTCACCATCCACAATACCATTACGTAGATGCATGTCCTCAATCCATTCTCAAAGTATCACCCTCTCTTTCATATTGTTAGAAGCATACAAAATTGACTACATGCAGAGGACCCCATTATGAATAAAGAGACAATACAGAGCATCTGCCTAAAGAGTGGTCAAGAATCCAGTGAGGATTAAGAGAATTTCTAATAAAGTCAGAACACCAGAATACTCGTTTTTCTTCCCCCCATAAAAGCATGAGGATATTTTAAAGTGAAAGGTTTATCCCTCTCTCTTGTGCCATTTATGCTCCTGCACAAGCACTATATCTAAATGTTGTTGCATGATCCAAAAGTGCAACATTGCCATCCTAGTGGGATAATTCAAGCCTTTAGCATTGAGAGTAGCTATTGTGGAGTGTTTAGAACCCTTTGTGTGGCCTATATCTTGAGACCCCTCATCAATGTCGTCCATATTGAATCCATTTGTTTATGGTAGGTACATCTTTTTTATGTTGATTTTTTTCAGTAGTATGACCTGCATCTTTAATTGCAATTAAAGTGTCAGGTGATGGCATATCATGCAGTATATCAAAAACATCAGGGCTAGCATATCCTGAAGACTGTTGTCTAGGTCTGAATGTTTTCCTGGCAGATACAGACTGAAAGCCCTCAGCATCTATGGGTCTTTTTCCTTTATCAGTAATCTTGACACCCCTATGACTCATGAGGATTATCAGATGAAGACCCTTGATTATTTTTGGCATTAGAACCCCTTGCCTGGCTCTCTGCATTAAAGAGGGGTCTAGATATCCCCTTATTAGCAACCATGCCTTGAGGATGTGCATAAGCAGGAGATGTTGAGGGTGGTACTTGAGGAGAGGGATTTTCACTGATATTGTGGATAGTTGTGGGTGATTTTCCAAATATTTGCTCCCGGGGGGCCTTACTTTTACTTCAAGGATAAGAGGGGATTAGATCTGCAGTGTTTTAAGAGACACATGGGCAATTTCTGGATAAGTGCCCTAATTTATTGCAATGAAAACATTCTCCAGCAAGGGAGCTCCATTTCAAGTACAACACTACCCGCCCTATTTTTGGTATAGTGATGTCCATTGTTTCGGGAATTGGATTTTGGGTGTTCCAGAGAAGATAGGCTTTGTTCCTGTTGGGTGAGTTGATGGTAGGAGCATATAGAACCTGGCCTAAAGTGGCAGTGATCTCCTTGATACAAGGCCACAAAAATGAAGGGAGGTTGATATATTCAACCCATACAAGGCACTGAGAGAGGAGGGCATCTTTGATAATTTTTATTAGCTTTCATTCAAACACGTGCACTACTTGCCCAAATAGAATAACAGTGGACTGGGTGAGAAAGGCAACCTGATCCTAGGGTTTCAGAAAAAGGATTTCAAAGAGTCCTTGCCCCGCATAGAAAATTTTGTCAATTACATGGTTACCAAACCCTTTGTCTATTCCTTGAGCAATGTCGTTTATCTGTGGGAGACGACCAATAAAAAACATAACAATAGCCCTAGATTTGAAGACTGAAATTTGCTACCAAACAGATTCAGTGTCAAGGGAGATCTTATGGTCCCCTTTGATTTGGGGATCTTTAGTTACCGTCTCTTTCAAAATGTCAGACGACACAGCAACGTCGAATGTCGGGGTGTTTTGAAGCTTATCATGAACAAGACTTTGGGCTTCCTCTCTAGGGTTAACCATGAAAGCTAATGGAAGAACAGGGGAAGACATTATTCACCTTCAGGCCTTAGGTCTTGTTTGCGTAGACAGAGGGCGAGAAGAGACGATGGTGTATCCGATCACAGCAGAAGGATAGTTTGGTGTATCTGCTAGTTAATTATGGTTTTCTTATATAGGAAATAGAAGTTACGATCATTTTCTTATATTGAATAGCATGTTACCTAGTAATCCACTTGTTTTCCTATATAGAATCATCGTGTTACGTAGACATTTCCTTTTCCTAGATATATATAGGAAATCCAGCTTGTTATAACTAGTATAATAGATACATTTTACAAGATACATGGGTTTTTCCTATGTCGGAATTGATTTAAAGTTCCTTGTGTATACTGAAGGTAGAGTTGTAGAGTTGGGAGAGGCATTGTGGTGCAGTCTTGACGATGGAGGATAGGTTTCTACAGTATGTAGATTGGGATTACGTGTTCACCATCCCCGACACATACCCCATGCAGTCCACCAACTCCAGGACCATTACCGTGTCACATTCGCCAGGTGCGCTCGTCGGAGCTGTCACATTCGCCTGCCATGTTACCCCATTTGCTATCATCACCATCGGCATCATGATTGCACACATACTCAATACTCCATAAGTGGCCTTGCTGCTACCCATGATCTTCTGGGATTTGACTTTAGCTCAAGCTACTCTCCGTTGTTTCTCGACTCCCCTGTTCTCCCCTATTTGTGAAACACACACGCTCTCTTTCTTCTTCTGCAAAGCCCTGCGCCCTCTCTCTCTCTCTAGCGTAATATGTTGCCTGTATTAGAGGACGACCTCATATATCCATGAAGTTATTCTTAATTACAAGATGAAAATTGGTCTGCCCTTGAAAACTATAGATTGCGAGCCCTGTTCCTTCATGTTGCAGGTCAGCGTTAAAGCAGATGAATGAGAGAGAGAGAGAGAGAGAGAGAGAGAGAGAGAGCGCTCTTGCTGGACTTGCAACCGGCTCAGGCTACTTTGCCATGAGCGCAAGCTAGCCGATGTATAGCGAAAGCGCACAGAGAGAGAGAGAGAGAGAGAGAGAGAGAGAGAGAGAGAGAGAGATGTGCGTAGTACTAGAGGCAGAGCCTTGCTCTTTGATTGCAGAGCCAGCGCTGGAATTTGACCCAGGTCACTCTACTGGTAGTAGAGGATGCAGACCACCAATTCTGTGGGAGCCGTAGAGCATGCAACCGTTATCGACGTGGGTGTAGTAGACTTTATCTGCCCCATTGTGCTGGCGTGGAATATCTCCTGCCGGTTAAAACCCATACAATACCCATATCAACGTTTGCCGTTGTGGTGACATGCCTGTCGGATGATGGCGTACGGCTTTGGACGACGATGTTGAACTTGGTACGTCGACAACGATGAGTGCTTTTTTATGCTGGCTGCGGGCACGAGGATGCTAGCCTAAGAGAGCTTACCCCTGCAATTGCACTGTGCACACGATCCGCCCTATTAGTGAAGAGTCTGCCTCGTTGAGCGCAACGTTCTGAACTCCTAAAAGAACCGGAGCTTCTTGCGGGTACACTTAATTAACTCCACTAGTTGATGTCCGTCTCTTCCTGCGCCGCGAGCTTCTTCATCACCAGCATGGAACCTGCAGTGTGAACTAATGTCCATTAAGGCATGGTCGCCATCCTACCGAGTTCAGGAGAGGCGGAGGGGCTCTGTTGTGCGTGCCAGAAGTCGGAAAGAAAGCAATCGTGAGATGTTGCTGTGCGCAATCAAAAAAGCCAAACCAAAAAAAGCACAGCTCCCCAAAAAAAGCAGGGCTAGGAGCTGTCGTTAGTTGGTTGCTCCGGTCAAAGCCAATGGCTTAGATCATGCCAAGCGGCCTCTTCTTGGCTCAAGAATCCGCAAAACCACCAAAACCATCTTAGGCGGGAGGATAATGATCTTCAAGCCTTCACCGTTCTCATGCTCAACTTATCCGTGAAGGAGGTTTGCAAAGAGGAGCAGGCACGTGGCCTCCGGTAGATGAGTACTAGAAATCCTTTACTTGATAAGAATGGAATGGGAGACCTAAAATGCCTAGTACAGCCACATCAACTCTCTTTGAGGGGTTGACTCGCAAGATGCATTTATATTTGGGACGATCTTCATGCGGCCACAATGGAGCTATCTCTGCGAAGCACAAATATGGTGCTCAAAAGGCCTTTTATTTCAGATAACTCAAGTAGCCAATCTACATATGGACAAGGGGAGCTTTGAAGCTTGCAAAGGTTTGGAAATCAAATTATTGCTGTAGCCCTGGAGTGTTGGGAAGATTAAACACATGGGAGTATTCTGTAGTGCAATAGCAAGGCGTGTAGCCCTAGAGAGTGAAGCTTTTGTGGTACCAGAAGAGAAAGCCTTGGTAGAGCAATGCTTTTGAAAGGTGTACATCTCTCTCTCTCTCTCTCTCTCTCTCTCTCTCTCTCTCTCACACACACACACACACACGCACGCACATACACATAGAGCAACGAAGAGGGAGAAAGAGAAGTGGGGATTGTGCTTTCAAGGCGTGCGCGCGCACACACACACACAAGTTCTTTGGATTGTGTGCACTATATACACACATGGTCGTAGGGACTCATATTCGGCTTCGGCTTTTTGACACCCCTCATCGGCGAGCAGCTCTTGGCGTCGGCAAGCTCATTTTTGGCATTTTCGACATCGACGTTTCTATGTCTGCATCCTAATTTTGACACATGGTAGTCGACAACCTTTTTTGGCGCTTTCAGCACTAGTTCGATGAGTGTGTCGGCTTTCAGCTTCGACGTTCTTCCTCGACATTAGCTCTCCTTGCCAACCATCGGCTTCGTTTCGACTTCATCATTTTGGATCGGCATTGGTGTCTTCTCAGCGAGCTAGACCGAGCTCGCTAGCACTTGCGCTCGATAGCGGAGGTACAACGTCGACTTCGAGTCTACTCCGACATACAAGCTCATAGGCTTATAGCTTACAGGGGAGGCACATAGCCCACACACACATTGTTTGTGGTTATAGATTTTTACTAGTTCTCTATGTTTTTTATAGAGGTTATGATGTGCCATATTCATGGCATTGATGTATGACATCTATGGTCAGCTTTTTTGAGACTTTGAGTCTGTGATCTACATACATATAGCCTAGTTGACTCCTTACAAGTAGGTGCATATTATAGGTATTTCACTCAACACGTATAGACACTTTCACACACACTTTTGACAACGATTTGTACTACAATCTTATTATGGGAGGTAACAAATGCATTTATTGTGAGCAATTCAAGTGCTAGTGAACTGTTTAGAGAGTAGGTATCTCCGTAGGGATTTGGTCTACTATTGCATCAATTTTGGTGCTTGTTTGTGCGCAATTTACTCATGTATGTTGAGTTGCGGACGCTGCCTGTTGTACGCCATTGTGGGGCCAATTTTTGCTTAGTTTTTTGGTAGTTACATAGCCATTTCTTAGACTAAGAATGGAAGAAAGCTCTTTCTGAGACTGAAGTATAGTTGTGTCTTGCTGAGCCTTTTGGAGGATCATTGGTGAGGTTTTCTTTGAGCTTTTCTTTGAGCTAGGATATTCTTGCATGTTGTGACACCTTCAATGATACAGGTAGTTGGAGATTCCCTTTTATGAAGCCTCACCATAGGTTTATGTATAGAGAGAGATAGGTCCATTTTATGTCAAGTTGATGATGTATTTGGTCATTTTTTACTTGGTTTATGCACAACTTATAGTTGTGCAATACATACGAGAGCAAGAGCATAAGTAACAAAGTTTACTTAATGAAGAAGCTCTTCAAGCTTTGCATGAAAGAAGGTGACACAATTTTTGAACTCTTAAATGCATTCAACGTACTTTTCAATCAATTGACATCACAGGGACTCGATTTTGACAACGAGGTGTGGTCTATCTTCTTGTTATGCTCTCTACCTTCCTCATGGGACATATTTTTCATAGCCATAGACAACTCTGTGCTTGAGAAAAATTTCTATATGATGACATAGTTTCTGGTCTACGCAGTGAAGAGATTCATAGGAAGTCTATGAAGCCTGCCAAACAAGGGGACGAGTATGTTTCTAGTGGAAAAATATAGAGGGATCGCACTCATAATTGTGTGAAAAACAAGGATCACAAGAAATCTTGTAGAAAATCTAGAGGTTATTTACGCAATGTTGAGTGCTATCATTGCCACAAAAAAGGGTAAGGATCACAAGAACTCTTGGAGAAAATCTAGGGGCTCTCTATGCAATGTTGAGTGCTATCATTTCCACAAGAAAGGGCATTTAAAGAAAGACTGTCATGCATAACAAAGAGATAAGAAAAATGACAATGATGAAAATGGAAAAGCTAATATTGAGGACCTCAATATGGAAGAGTCTCTTAAGATTTAGTTGTGATTGAGGTCTTATCTTTCTCAGACGATCTAGTCTCTATAATAGATCTTAGTTTAAATGTCCTTGTTGTAGAAGATCCCAATTTTGATTAAAATTGGGTCATATATTCTGAAGCCAATTTCCATGTGACACCTCATAGAGAGTGGTTCTCTTCTTATGCACATGCATGTGGCATAGTGAATCTTGAAGATGATTATGAGCTTGAGATACATGGTGTTAGAGACATTAAGTTGATTCTGCAAAATGACATGAAGTTCATAATCGACAATGTCAGACCTGTTCCCAAGTTAGCGAAGGGTTTGATATTTGTCGATCAACTTGATGACATGGATTCCATGACAACATTTGGGAATGGTTTGTGGATTATCAAAAAGGAAAATCTTGTGATTCTCAGAGGTCATAAGCATGGAACACTCTATTCCATATATGTATTGTGTTTAAAAAAGGATTGTATATCCATAGGCGAGCTAACGTTTATTGAGTTGTGGAATAGCCGGCTAGGCCATATGAGTCAAAAGGGAATGAAAACATTAGCACATTTTGGTGACTTATCTATGTAAAGTTTTTTCAATTTTTCTATGTGTGAGCATTGTATCTACGGCAAACAACTAGGAACACTTCATCGCCATTGAATAGAAAGTATATGAGACCACTTGAACTTGTATATAGTGACATTTGCGATCCTATTCCGACCAAATTTTTCAGAGGATCTAGCTATTTTTGCGACCTAGCTATCCCAATAATCATGAGGAATATCAATTTCTTTATATTCTTAGAGGAAATAAAGTAGGAACATAGCAATATGGCATGGAACTGGCCATGTACAAACAATTCACTATGCACACCTTTACAAGAGCATGAACTCACTATGTAGAATCACGTAAATCATACATAGTGCCGGTTAATATATACTCTATCAAATATTCATGACGGTGGAAAGGTACATCCTATTGAGATCCTGTTTTGCACATTGCTAGTACAGTTTAAGCAAAAGATTACATGCCATAGATGAACCGATCATTTTCAAGAATTTTTCCAGTAATAACAGAAGGTTACAAGTAGCAATTAACATTGACTACTTTCAAACAATTTACTAGCAAAAGAAAGAAGGTTGGAACATAACAACATGGTAATATTGAGCATGTACAAACAATTCACTTTCATCACAATAGATTCCATAGCACTATACACCATGGGGGAATCTCAAAACATTTACAAAAATCAAGAGAGTTAAAAATTTTATAGAGCATTGATCTCGCTTGAAATGCCCTTTTTAAATCCCTAATTTTTTTCCAAAATATAATGTGCGACAAACATTTAACACTCATGCAAGGTTATCATTTGTGAGCTTACATGGATGGGTAAATATGTTGTGGGTTTTATCTAATCCAAAGATACAAAAAATGTAGTAAATCTATTTGTAGGCAAGGTACGACCATCCTTGTGCTGCTCAATTGACAAAGTCTCAATGCAATATGCACTTCATACATCTCGTCACGTACTTGAAAACTTGAAGTCCCTACCATAAATGTCACATGTTTTTTTTCTTTATCACAACATGCCCCTCAATCTTTGCTTCCATAGATATTGCAGAGTCTATTTGTTTAGTGATAGTGGCAGAGACACTTGGAGGATATTGCACACTTGTCGGCTCAATCACCATTGCTTTTGAATCTTAAATCCTCCATCCTCCAACACCTTTTACTCACCTAATGACAAAATTTTCCCTTTCTCCACATTGCCAATGGCACACCATGCACGAATCTATCCATACATGGTTGAAGGTTCTTCCTCTCTCTGAGCACAATGCCACATTTCACATAGCCATTTGTGTTCTTGAAATTTTTTGCTTACAAATTGAGTAGTATGAAATTGAGTAGTATGAAATTGAGGCTTTGTTCCTAGTGAAACAAACAGAAACACTCTCTTCCATCCATAATCTTTAGCAACCCTTTGTTAAAAATGATGCAAATTTCTCTCTAGCTTGCGACAGCTTTGTAAGAATGAACCCTATAAAATATGTTGGGGGATGGCCATTACTTAACATGACTGCATTCATTATCTCCCAAAACATGACCTGTACCTTTCTGTCCTTCTCTTTCATCTTGAGCTAGAATTTATTTTATAAAACTATGAAGAAACATCCTCTCATCACAATAACTTACATTAGAGCATACACATGTGTTGCCATGGTTGTCCAATCGAACATGATCAGAGGAAATTTAGATCTTGTAAAGATCACAAAATCCATCTCAATGCATTCTATTGACTAGTTCAATTCTAGAACCGTGTTCAATGGTTGACACTTCGAAAACATGGTATCTTCTACACTTTGTCCAGGAAATAATATACCATGGAAAAATGGATGTCCATAGGTGCTTTTTAATTTCAATAGTTATGTTTTGACACCCTCTCTAGCTCTAGTGGCACTTTCCTCCTCCATCCTTTGCTTGAGTCTACAAAAGGCCTACTATATATATTTTTACGAGTTACATCAGGAAAAATATGAACCCTCTAAGAGCCCTTTAGAATTAAGGTTACTCAGAGACCAACCAATAAGAAGAGGGTGGTGGACACACTCTATACCCTCAAAAAAGTAGGGAAACAAGATAGCCTTTTACCTCTTAATGGCCTCTTACTTAGTGAGAAGGGAAGGGAGGTGGCTAGAGAAGGGGGGGGGGAGGCCACTTTGACCTCTTTTCCCCTATTTTTTGGCTCGGATTTAGAAACACATTAATAATTTGAAATTTTCAAAACTCAAATTTCCCTCCTTAAAAGCTCCCCAAATCTAATTCATGGTGGTCAAAAAAGCATTTTTGACCTCTAAACGTAAAAAAACGTGCACTGAAAAGCCCACAAAATTGTTTGAAAAAAATAAAGTCAAAACATCACTTTCCACCCTCCAAAGTCTCTCAAAACCTATTCTATAGCTAAAAAGTGATTTTCTCTCTCTACAAACCCTTTTCCAAACTCTCCATTGCTGCACAACCACATGCATCACCTATAGTCCAACATTCTCTCTCTGCTAGCTTTCTCCCACCTCCATTGTAGCACTAAGCAATCTCGTCCCCCATCTCTTCCCCTTGCCCACCACATATTTTCCTCCCCCTTCTCTCACCTCCATTGCAGCATGAAACAAGATTCTCCTCCTTCTCTTTCATTCACTCACATTACATGGAATCCTCTACTCTCGAAGGTGGCAAAAGTATGAGATCACATGACTTGCATACCACAACAAACCGAGGTATAAATGGTGAGTCGGAATTGCAAGGGTTCACCTCCAACATAAAGATAGAACGGTAAGAAAACTACCCTTGTAGCTTACATTCAGAGCTTAACATCATCTCCATCTCTAAGTTTATCATGCTAAAGACAATCAACATCTTTATGGCTTTCAATGTCTAGGGCTCCACACCTCTATCATCAAAAGTAAGCAGAGATCCTCATAACATTGGGGTGTGATATTTTGTTGGTGGCTTTGGTGTACCATCTAGGGTTGCATAGCATGTGATTGAGTCTCACAATGCAAGTAAGTTATGTTATCTATGGATAGTTATCACGATTCTCCTTCTAATTTCTTCTTTGTATAGTTTTCACTAGATTATTAGAATGAGATTATTTTGTACTTTATCCCTTCGAACTCACAAAATTTGGTGTTTACTTATAGAGTCAACTTGTTTTGAGGGGACATGAGCAAGCAACCATGCACATAGATGAAAAACACTCTATTATTGGTCCATGAGGAGCCTTACAATACCATGTTAAAAGGTTTTGATAAGAATAGTAGTATTTGTGTAGAACTTTGAACCAATAGGTACTCTCTAAGAGCTCTTAGAAAATCTCTTCATAAAGTACTACAATCTTCCTAGTTTCATTGACACACAAATACTAAAGTGTATATGAATCTCTAGATTAGGAAGATAAATACCTGTAAGAGAAGCGTGACAACAACAACATTGTTTCCCTTTGTAGATTTTATGAGGTTGGAATCCTCTGTAAATGCTTTTATGTTTATACTCATTTTGATGCAGTATAAGTATATATATATTTTTAAAATGGTGTCATATTGAGCGAGAGTATTTAATTTAGATTATTTGAGTTTTATACAAATTTGAGAAACATTGTTGGTTTCTATGGATATTTTGATTTATTGTTATTGGTTGCCTCTAAGATGTTTCAAGTCTCAAGTCTTAATCACTCCACCATGAAGTAATTTAAGCAATATTTGGATTGCAACTTAAATATTAATGGTTGTTCTCATTAATGTGGATCATAACCTTTCTCAAGATGGCATCATTTGGGGATGTTCAATATATCCCGCTTCATTAGCAACGTTTCACAAGTTGAGAAATCTAAATTCTTGCTTTTAACATGTTATTGTTTCCATACTAGTATGCTTATGTCAAGCTTGACTTAGAGAAAGGACAGCTTGGGATGTAGGTATCGATGTATAGCAGTGATTGATAGGTGAGCAATTAAGTTATTATTGATTCATGTTTCAACATACATATATCGTTAAGCCTTTGAGTTTCCACCTTCTTTCGAGTAGTGCTGACAAGTTTTTGGTATCAAATCTTCTTAAATATCCGTATTCATTTGCTTGTTTGTTGCTGAAGATGATACCAATAGCTATCACCCTTGTGAACTTAATTGTTAGATTGTGGATTTGACTTTTACTATGTAGCTCATTTGGATAGAGAAAGTATAAACATAAATCATAGATGCATGTATTGTTGACATAGAAGATATGTGCCACTCAAGCGTATGTAAACTGCTAATAAAAAAACCCTTTGGTTGGATACTATAACAATAGGAGTCACATGTGGTTTCAAATACCAAAGAAATCTATTTATCAAAAACTTCCCAAGAACAAGGGGTGGACACAAGGGAGTATTGTTTGGCTAATTTCTAGTGCCGAGTGCTTAGTGCATAGGATTTGTGAGGCCTTTGAACACAAAGCAAAATGGGTGCGTGCACCCGGGGGGGGGGGGGGGGGAGATCTTGCTCTTAGTACATCAAACACCGCATCTCTATCTCATGGACATGCATTATAAAGAGGGTATGTTTGCCATTTTAAGGCCCCAAGGCCCCTCAACAAGAGGGGCCACAAGGGCACGCTGAATGGCCAAATAGAGACCCAACGACTTGCAGGTCCCAATCGGCTCCGAATCTACCTAGACTTGTCTCACATCAATTTATTCATCTCGTCGCACTCTTTGGAGATATTAAGGGGTAGTGCGGTCATATTTGTTGCATCCATTCCATGACGTGGTATGCTCATGGGGTGACCTATCACATAAAAATATATATGGTGGGGGCGACCTCATGTTAGGAAAGTATGTCTTGTTGATGGAAAGCTATTATATTGTCATACTAGGGATCTCTCTATGTTAGCATAATGGTTTTTGGTGTAGTGGGAGCCACATTTCTTGAGGAGAGCTTTGTACTGTCGTAAAAGATTTATGTTATGTCAGTTCTTTGAGCAATTGTTACAAACACCGCCAGTCAACTAACATAGTAAGAGGTCACATTGTACCATGACGCGTTAGAAACCTGCTAAAAAAAAACATGTATGAATTCAACATTTGCAGGTTATATAGCAAACACTCACTAAGTATAATATGTTGCACAAATTTGCAAGTATTGAATAAAAAATGTTGAAATATACATTATGATGATACCTACCGCTAATAAGCATGGATTTGAAGCACCTAACTGCAAGATGTAACAAAGAAGGTTGTTTTAGAGGACAAGTGGCATTTAAGATCTATTATGTCAAAGATTATAAGGTTATGCAAGCTCTACAATGAAAGAGAAGGAGATGAGTGAGTGCATGTGTGTGTACACACATAGGAGATTTTGGTGAAAATGGTTCAAAATTTAAATTGAACATTTTAAGAGAAAGAAAGACAATATAAAAATGAATTAGAGTGTATAGACTATCACTTACATCCACCCAACGATCAACATTGGTGTCAACTTGTAGCACGACATTGTTATGATGATCTTTGGTCATCCACGTATGTTACTTTTGATGCAAAATCTGTGGGCAAGCAAATGTACACACTATAGTGTGTGGAATGCATGGTTTGTGATATTGTTGAGCAATATGGTTGCTAAACCTAAGGATGCAAAGGGGGAAGGCAATTAAAGGGAGAAGAGAGAGAGAGAGGGAGAGAGGAGAGGGAGAGGTAAGAGAGAGGTAGGGGAGAGGGAGATGTAGGGGAGAGGAGAGGGAGAGAGTCAATTTTTTTGGAGGGAAAAGAAAACTTCAATTGTCCTTTTAGTGAGTGTAAGTCCAAAAAAATGTCAAAAAAAGCTTTTTTTGACATGTATATAGGTTGAGATGAACTTTTGAGTAAAAAATAGGTGAAAATGATTTTTTAATTAAAAAACACCATTTTTTAGCTTAGGGTTATGCATGTTTTTTATGATGTGGCATGGGAAAGGGACCACAACCTAAATGGCCTTAAAATAAAGTTAGAGAATCCTACTCAAAATTAGCCTATTAAATACACTTGTCCCCCAAAGTTTACACAAAATAAACCTTAGTCTCTTAAAATTAGGGATTTATACAAGGCCCATACAAAGTTCATATTTTTCTTAATGAAAACACAAACATCCTAAGCTAAATTTGTGACACTTCAAATATTGGGATCCTTATTCAAGGATATGTGTTGCTCTCAATTATTATAAGTTGAAACCTTTTCATCATAACATTAAATGTACCTTAAATGCCATAGTGTCCTTTAACGAGAGAGTCATGGGATTTAAGTACAATCTTCTCTTTCATGCATCATTCATGTGACACAAAACCTTGTGTGTCAACTATAGTAGTAGCATTTTATCTACCATGCTAGGTAGCCATTGAGATATGCCACAAAAATTATTTGGATCCTTGTGCATTATGAGAAAGCATAATATACATAGCTTTGCTTGCCCAAAATGTAAGCAATGAAAAACCAAATACATGATTAAAAAATTAAGTGTACCTTTTCTAGTGGTAGGAACTATTTTCCCGACTACTTTTTTGTCTTTAAAAGAAGATCAAGAAGTATGATTTCTTGAATTGTCTCTTTGATTTCAATCTTCATGCATATAGAACTTTCAACTCTTTGTGAGCAATTCTTTGATGAGATGCTCAAATTGGTTCTTAGAATTTTCTTTTTTAACTTCCATCTTGTGACAATGGATACTTTGCATTGCAGTCTCTTGGTGTTTATGTTACTACTATCATCTTTGATTGCTTAAACACATGATTCAAAGAAATAAATGGATGCTCTTTTTGGGAGGAGATTCATGACAACATGCATGATTTGAATCTATTTTCCTACTTTGTCATAACCCTTGGGAACCTCAAGATGTCTTCTTTCCTCTCCTTGAGAGAAACCCATAGTGTTCTTTGAGCTACTCATGCTATCTAGATTACTTCACAAATCTGAAAGTAAGAGATGTCCTTCTCTAATTAAAAACATTAGAGAATAAAATTTTGAATAAAAATTAACAAGAAAGGTTTGCACTCTTTGTCTTAATTTCTTTTGTACAATCGATAATTCTACAAAAAAGTTAAGGCATATTTTTTATTTCTTACCTCAAATCAACTCTTGATTAGAAAGAGATAAATCTTTGACATTTTTGAATACTGCCTTGCAATGGTAAAGTCTCTTAGATCAGGCCACTCCATAGAAGAAGAGACCATCCTTGTGCATTGATACCAATGAAACCTTAACTCGATTTAAATTGCTTTAAGCATAGACTTACCTTAGCATATATCACATTTTTGAGCGCAGAACCGATCATCATTTCCAAATACATATTCAAACAAGCATGCTTATAAGAAAAATTAAGGAGAAGATGCAACACAATATTGAGGGCCTGACTTTATAAAGCCCCCCCCCCCCCCCCAAAAAAAAAGGCTTTCTATATATCATGCTATTCGAGATCTTTGAAACAACGAGAATCTTGACTATGGAGGCTAAGATCTCCATGATCCAAGTAACTTAGTGGCTTCCTTGATCACCATATATTATTCTCTCTTCTTCAAAGCATCAATGAATAGTCAATACAAGTATATTTCAAAGAAAAAGAGTGGAATCCTTAGATCTTTGGCTATTAGCTCCATATGAAGAAGCTCCATAACATAGTAGTATATGGAATAATAGTGGAGGCTCCTGAAATTTAGACATTCTTCGATAATCTTGTTTGATGACCTCTGTAATTTCTTTTGACTTCTTCTACAAAGTTGTAGAATCTTGAAAAGAGCTAAGTTTGGATAAACAAACTGCCCTTGGATGAGCGAGTTATGCATGATTTAGTGAAGATTACTTTTTCCTCTCTTTCCAAAATGGTACTTTTGAATTTCTAGGAGGAGGTGGAAGAGCCCAAAATATGAGAGTATGAACATAGAGATTGACCTCTTTGGGATTTTTGAAGAGGAAAATGAATTTTCTAAGCTCCTTACCCATTCACAAGCTTACAAGGTAGAATTGCACTAGATGTTCTGCTGTAGATGTCAACCAATCTGGTATTTACAGTCCTCCTCAACCACAATGCCATCTCTTGTGCTCCCATAGCTCAGAATGGTCCGAGCTTCTCTGCTCCCAATGCGTTTGTGTGTATGTCTACAACCTTCTCATATTTTCCCACATACCTATGGTTGATGTCACTAGCCAACAAGATCTTTTCCCTAATGAAGTGATAGTGAACCTTAATGTGCTTTGTCCTTGCATGGAAAATTGGGTTTTGCGCTAACTGTACGTTGGTAAGGTTGTCATAGTAGATGATTGCTAACCTTTGTACCTTCAAGTAGCATCCCTAATCATGCTACCTCATATTCCACCACTGACACTCCACTAAACCCTTGTACATAGCCTCTATACTTGACAAAGAGATCATGGGTTGCTTCTTGCTCCTCCATTTGGTAGTAGCCATCCAAATGAGAACATGAATGCATTGGTATCTCATCAATTAGATAAGAAACCAATCCAATTTTCTTGTGTGTAACCAAATAGCTACACCTCCATGCCAACCTCAGAGAAGAGTGCATAATCTAGTGGATCACTCACATAACATAAGGTGCACCAACTCACTACATCCAAACATGGCCTCTTGGGAAACTACATAAAATGGCTCTCAAGTTTAACTATGTAACTCAAATCTCATTGCATGAGATTGGCAAGTAGATAAGGCTACCCACACATCTTGTTGTACATGGTGGACTTTTCAAGCACTTCACACACAACTTATAGCAAGAGAGTTACATTCAAAATAATGTTACCCATGCATGAACAAAGACAACAAGTTGTCCATGTGCGACAAGGTGAGAAAAGTGTTCATGATGATGCTTGTAATAGCTCTGACCATCTCAAGAGTAGTGGTAGTGAAATTCCAATGGGATAGCCTATTCCTCATATAGAGGCCTACTACATTGAGAAGGTCAGCAAGGGTTTCAAGAGGTTTGTGCCAAGTCTAGATTACATTGCGTTGATGGATTGTAATGAGTGTTGCTGCTATGATGAAGCTATGTTACCATAGATGACAATATTTAAGTCGGAGAGTGATACTAAATCACCCATGGAGTCTTGTAAGAAGAATAAGACTTGGGACTTAGTACCTTTGCCAAAAGGAAACAATGTTTTCCAATGTAAGTCGGTCTACAAGGCATAGACAATGATGAGATTTTGTTGCCAATGGTCAATCTGACTAGCTTGCGGATAATACTTGCATTTTCCAAGAGCGCATGGATTTAGCCCAAATGTATGTTAAGACAAGGTTCCTACATGGTGATCTTCATGAGGAAATTTACATGCAACAACTAGAAGGTTTTGTTGAGAATGGGAAAGAGAAGTTGACATGTAAGCTTAAGAGAAGCCTATATGGTTTGAAGTAGGCATCGTGGTAATGGTATCATAATTTTTGATGCTTTTATGAACTCTCAAGGGTATCAATAGAGAAAAAATGATCATTTCCTTTGCACAAAGAAATTCATAGATGGTAGTCTTTTGATTTTGATCCTATATGTGGAATCTAATATACACATCATCAAGAAGAACATTCTTGAGGTAAATACACTGAAGTCAGATTGCCTCAGAACTTTTGCATGAAAGATTTGGGTAAAGAAAACCATATTCTTGGAATGTGTATTAAGAGATGCGGGTTAAAGAGTATTATTTACTTGTCACAACAAGAGTACATTTTTCTTGTACTAAAGAATTTCAATTTGTAAGGGGGAAGCCATTGTCTACTCATTGCCTCCATATGTGAAAGTGAGCCAAGAGGATTTTTTCAAATCTGATGAGGAGGAAAGGGCTTAGTTTGCATTTGGTTCTTTGATAAACACCATGATTGAGACTCATCTAGGCATTGCATTTGTAGTCGAAGTTGTGAGCATATTTATTGCGATCTAGAGGGAAGCATTGGGAGGAAGTGAGGGGTGTGGCACTGTGATGAGATACTTGAAGGTAGAAAAGAGTTGTACATTTTCTTAGGAGGCAAAGATGTGTGTGTAGCTAGCTACACAAATGCAAATTATGTAGGAAATGTGGATAACAAAAGCTCTACAACAGGTTTTGTCTTTACATTCACTAGTGGTGTAGTTTCATGGTGATCTTGTTTGCAAGTTTGTACCTCTTATTCTATGAAAGAGTGTGGTGCACGGTGCGGTGTGGAAGAGGGAAGAGGAGAAGCAGTTCACTATGTGGGTTGAGCACACCTCAAAGTGAGGAGCTCCTTATTATTGTATATATGTACAGCTAATAAGAGGACATGGTTAATGGGCGACCGAACATACTGGGCGTCCAGTCTCGGGCAAAGACATAGCACCTTTACCAACAACCTCCCACTTAAAGGCGAATGTGCCAATAAGTGGATCCTACTAGCTAAACTACTAGTATGTACAAAGAAACAGGGTGAGAGACTCTCTCAACCTACACCCACTGGCTCATTCAACCGATCTACATGCACCTATATTGGCTCTAGTGATAGATGAGCATGTGTATCTATGCTAGAGCTTGCATGCAAATCCCATAGACAATTCTTTACGATCTACAAAGCTCCATAATGCATCATGCTAGTGTAAATCATCATATGACTGCAATCCCTATTGCAAATTTTACCATTGCAGTTGCTAGGTCGGACCTCAACACTAGTAGGTAGTACATGAGATGCCCGAAGTTGATGAAATTTGTGCAAACCTGGCTATACTAGTCCTCCCTACACTATTTGCATGAACTGCATCATTAGGACTACTCATCACAAATGGATGTGTCATCGCCTGCCATTGGGATGGCTACATCCCTCTCATCCATGCAACATTCATCCTGGTATCAACTCATGAGCCTCTAACATGAGCATATCAAAGAACTCCATGTCCGTCATCTTTGCATGTGTCTCTAGAGAGCATACCTACTTTACCTCTGTTTGCATAGACTTTGACAACATTTGTTGTGTCTTACTAGAGCACTGCCACTCTATCTGTGTCTCTACAGAGTCTACTGGCACATCCTTCAGAGCTATATGCTCTATCTCTTGTGAGCATGGTGTAGCTCACTCGCAAAGGAGACATGTCTCATCTCTCGCTCAATGCATGCCAACAACAAAACCAAGACCATGTCATCTTGTACCTCAGATACATGAATATGATATAACAAGCCACTACAAGCTCCCCTGGAAATCACTAGTGATCCACAATGCATTTGAAAATACTACTCTCTAAGTAGTGCCTGATACCCACAATCTGCTAACTATCTCATTGAGATCAAGCTCTATCTCTGCCGAGGAACATAGCGCACATGTTGTAGCATATAGGATGCACCGTTGGGCAATGATAAGCAAACATCTTATGTATCTGTAATGTTAAATGCTAAACCATCAGCTAAGTGTACACAACCAAAGCTCCCATTAGAGAAAGTGATAAACCACTCATGATGTGGTGTGACATGGAAAACTACTTTCTTATTTAGCAACCAACGGGGAGAAGTGACACCTCTCAAAGACATGGAACATAAAGGTAATTGTAACATCACCGTCATTGGCATATGAAGCCACTACTATATCATGTGTCAAAATCTCATCTGCATCATGCATACATCTCCGTTGTTGCCTCATATGTCATAAAATCTAATATCTAATATCTAACCAACCCAAATGATTTTCTCATATTAAATTGATCACTTAATGTGGGAGAATAAACGGGAACAAGTGTTAAGATATAGACATGTGCTTATAGATCTATCTCAACACGGGGCCAATGGTAAAGGGGCCCAAATGAGAGATGGTCTATCAAAGAGCAAGGCTAACAAATGGAGCATAAGACCTTAGGGTTAGCTTCATTGAAGACCTCCAATAATGTGTGTAAAAGGCCTTTAACCTTAGGTAATTGACCTTAGGTAAGCTAGGGTTGAGATTGAGGCGCGGGAACCCGACCCAGCTCAAGGTGCTTGTCCTGCTTGTCATGCTTGATGATTGAGGTGCTTGAGGTGCTTAATTATTGAGATGCTTGAGGTGCTTGACATGCTGGGGTTGCACTTGAGGTGAGAACCCAGCCCAAGCTTAAAGTGCTTATGAGCCAAGCTTGTGGTGGGAACTGGGCCTATGCATGAGGGGCTTGAGGTGTCAAAAAGTCAAAGATTCAATCCCTACAAGGAGGGGCGAGCCCTACATGAGGGGGGATGAGAGAGAACACCCACACACTCACACAAGGCATGCATAGTACAAAGAAAGCAAAAGGGACACTTGTCAAGTTCCTCCTCATGTTGCCCTCATGGTGTGCTTGAAGCCTATTGGTTGGCCCCAAGGGGTCCAATAATAATTTAGGAGATTTAATTAAATGATTTAGCATTTATCTAGCCCTCTCTCTCAAAGGGGAAAGGGGGAAACTTGTCTCAAGGCTACCCTTGCTCCTTGCTGCTTGTAATGCCTCCTGCTTGTGATTGGCTAGGCCTGGACGTGTCCAATGAGCTTCAAGCATGAGCTACAAGGGGGGTCGACCCAAGCAAGCTAGGGGGTATACTCACCCACACACACTCAAAAACACTCTCATTGTGTGCTATGCAAAGTGCAAGAGCTCCCTCTCCTTCTCCAAGTAAGTAGAGGTTGAGAGCCTACACCAACACTCTTGGATATGGAGTACAAATCCAACCAAGAGCCATGCTTCAATGCTTAAGCTTGCCATCTCATTCTTCTTAATTACTATGCTATTATGTATGCTAGCAACAAGAGTTATGATAAGTGAGGAACTAATTCTTTCTCCTACGAAATGTTTCTTCTTCCTCTTCCCTACCCTCATTCCTTGCTAGCTCTCTCCACCTTCGAAGGTGTTTGAGGTCTTGGGACTGAGGCTTGGGATAGTTAAAGCTTTCTTCAAGTTTATGTTATGTTTGTGATGCATGAAGCTTTCCATCTTCATTGCATCACCTAGGTCACAAGGAACACAAAGATTGTATTGTAACAAGTCTCTCTTAATGGGAGAAATCATAATACAAATGCCTATTGGAGGGGGGACCGGCTCCACATAAATCCGGTCCTCAACTGTTGTCATGTTCTCTAAATTCTCTCTCTTGCAAAAGTATTGTTCATGCCAAGTTAACTAATTGCTATGATTATGTTGCTATCTTCAATTATGTTCACCCGCTATGCTCACAAAGTCATTTCTCAAAAGTAGTCTCATAATTTCCGCTACTCTCAAATTAAATCGGCCAATTCCATTACATTGGTATCAGAGCATTTGGTTTCTCTTTTCTTGCTTAAGAAGAGAGGTCCTTAAGTAGCCTATGAATGGTTGATGTTGTTAATTATATTAGGTTAAGTGGAACTGGGATCTATTATCGGTTTTGTTGAGCCACTATGTGGGGAATGGTGCACACCTCGGGAGCTTTGGACTTAATAATGGAGTCTTTTTAGAGTTGCCTACGGCTTTACCATTATTGAGCATAAGAAGTCCGAAAGGAGCTAGCCCTTGGCAACTCTGCTATGTTAGACCTACTCCTCTACTCTCTATAATTAACCACTTCGAGCTGTGGGTGTAGATACTTAAGAGCGATTTTCAAAGGCTAAGAGGAGTGGCAACTAAGGTTTTGAATTGCCAAAGCATACACTAAGTAATACATACATTATTTTGTTAAATGGCTGACAATAATCAAGAGAGTAGAATGAACATTGATAGCTTTGATCTTTGCACATGAAGGTGCTAATGATGATGCTCCCATGTTTGTGAATTATCTCGTCACTAGGTTGCAGCAAGCTATGGGCAAACCTGCTTTGCAAGCCGAAGTTACTCAACAACTTCGTGCTTATGGAATTTCCCTTCCTCTCCAAGAGGAGAGAGAGCTTAGGAGGCCTCTTGAAGAGACCCCCAAAAGAAGACTCTCTCCCATTCGAGAGGAGGAATCCAAAGTGCAAGAAAGCAATGAAAGTTTAAGCTCCTCTGAAGATGTGGCTCCACGAAGATGGCGGTCTAGACGATCGCCCATTCCTCCCAAGAGGAAAAGATCAACATATAGTCCTTCTCCTCATCACTCTGAAAGGCAAGAGAGGAAACAAAGGAATAAAAGGGCTAGGAAGAGGTCACCCTCTTCTCCTTCTTCTTCACCTTCCTCCTCTTCTGACGAAAGTTATGGTTGTTCTCCTAGAGAATACAAGAGGGGAGGACATCCTAAATCATTTCCTGCATGGCGAGGGTCACAAAAGCTAAAGAAGTACAAGGAGGGAGGAAAGAGTATCTCTTTTCTCACCTATGATGGCACCTTCGGTGCTACCGACAAATTGTTGGCCTTCATCCAGCAATTTGATGCGGCCTTTGGAGATGAGGGCTTCACAGAGTCCTCTAAGCTACGCCATGTAGCTATGCACTTCCAAAAATCAGCTCGTCAATGGTGGGCTAGCCTTCGTGGAAATGGTGAAGCCCCAAAGACATGGAAGACTCTATGAGTTTCCATCATGAAGCAATTCCTTGCAAGCGATGCAAAGGACAAAGTGCTTACCGAATGGCGCAGCTTGATCCTCCTCTCCCATGAGTCTATCCACAAATATGTAGACAAGTTTTGGGATTTACATCTCAAGGCTACTGTCTTTCAAAAGATGGACTTTGCCGAGCAAAGGCAGCAATTCTGTGCGGGATTACCTGAAGAGATGGCCGAATACATCAACTCTCAATGGACTGGTACTATTAGTGAAGTAATCCATCACACCATGGTTGCTTCACGCATCAATTTCCATCAAGGGGTTAGACGTAATGTCAAGCCCATGGAAAACAAAGACAAAAATGATGCAAAGGGGAAAACCAATGTTCAAAATACTTCCCAAGTCAATTCCAACAACAACAACAATCGGTCCAAGGAGAAGGGATTTTACAAAGGTAAAAACAAACTCTCTCCTGAAGAGCTTGAAGCTTTTTGCAAGGACCATAAGTGTTTCAAGTGTGGGGAGCAAGGACATGGCTATCGTTCTTGCCCCAAGAAGAATACTCGCAATGAGACTCCTAGGGCTTCCACCATCGAAGCTTCAAAAGAGGATGCTCATTGCAAAGGATCATCACTTTCCTATGCTTGGGGAAAGGTAAGAGAGCATGATGCCTTCATCTTGTTTGACCCTGGCTCTACTCTTAACTTCATATCAATAGAGTTGGCCACCAAGTTGGGCATTCAAGCTTTTGAGATGGGAGATATAGTAGTGGCTAATGCAGCTTTCAAGGGATAACAAGCCTCCGTTACTCCCTTGATTGGGAAGTTGAGGCTTCATGTCCAAAGCTATGTCGACAAGGAAGACTTCTTCATCTCTCCTCTCCAACATGAGGATGTTATCCTAGGGGCACCATGGTTTGATCGCATGGCTGCCAACATGAAGTTCCCTGAAAGGAGAATCTACTTCACCTACAGGGGAAAGAACATGTATATAGATGCTAGTGAGCGTGGTCGCACTATTCCACTTGTAAATCCTCTTGCTTTTGATAAGTCAATGAAGAGCTTAGTTTCTGCGTACATGATTTTTGTCAAAGAGTCTCTAAAAGATACTAATGTTTCATCAAATGTAAATGGTAGGAATCAAGAAGAGTTAGACTTGTCTAATTTTCTAAAAGGATTCCAAGATGTGTTCATCAATGATATCCCTATGGACTTATCTCCAAAACGAGGGGATGATGACCATCGTATTGAGCTCCTTCCTGGAAGCTTACCACCTAACAAGCCTCCTTATCCAATCTCACAAGCTCAACAAGAGGAGATCATGAGGCAAGTACAAGAGCTAGTAGACAAAGGGATGGTGACACCTAGTTCCTCTCCCTTTTGTTCTCCAGTCATTTTAGTACAAAAGAAATATGGTACATATCGTATGTGTGTGGACTATCAAGCACTAAACCATATTACTATCAAAAACAGATTTCCCGTACCTCGGGTAGAAGATCTATTTGATAAGCTACAAGGCTCAACCTACTTCAGTAGGATTGACCTTAAGAGTGGCTATCATCAAATAAGGATAGTGGATGAAGATATCTTAAAGACCGCGTTTCGCACAAAGTTTGGTCTTTATGAATATCTAGTCATGCCTTTTGGATTGACTAATGCACCAGCTACGTTCAATCGTTTGATGGTATCCAAATGGATCCATCAAAGTTAGAGGTAATAAAAGCATGGCCTAACCCAAGAAATCTACATGACCTAAGAAGCTTTGTTGGTATGTGCGCATACTATAGACGCTTCATAGCAAAATTCTCTCAAGTAGCAGGACCACTACACGACTTAACTAAGAAGAACGTTAAGTTTGTATGGACTACTAAGGAGCAAAATTCTTTTGAAAAGCTCAAAGAGAAGCTTACTTCCCAACCAGTCCTCGTGCTTCTGGATCTCTCAAAGCCATTTGAGGTCCAATGTGATGCTTGTGGTGATTGCCTTGGAGCAGTTTTGCTTCAAGAAGGGCATGCCATAGCATATGAGAGCCAAAGGCTCAATATTGATGAACGAGTCTTGGGCATTTATGAGAAAGAGCTTTTAGCTGTTCTACATGCCCTAGACACATGGAAGCACTACCTATTGGGGAATCCATTTATCCTACGAACCGACCAAAGTCTCAAGTATTTCAATGACGCAAACCAAGCTTTTCCGACAGAAATGAGGTGGGAAAATTTTCTTTCGCAATTTAATTATATTGCTCACATAGTTGGTAAGCACAATCAAGTGGCCGATGCACTTTCACGATGACCCAAAGTTAATGCGGTGTCTATAGCTACTCACAATGATCTATCCTCTATGATAGATGAGTATGCTACTGACCCTGACTTTAGAGACATAATGTCAGCCCTTGCTTTGGGGAAGAAAGAGGAACCATTCACCTAGCAGGATGGTTATCTTCTCCACGGCAATAGGCTATGTGCTACCCATTCCCTTCGTGAGAAAGTTATGTATGAATGCCATGCTCCTCCATATGCGGGGCATAGAGGTATTCAACCTACTCTTCGAGGAGTAGAGACGTACTTCTATTGGCCTACCATGAAAGTGGACATACAAGAGTATGTTTCAAAATGTGTAGTATGCCAAAAGACCAAGTATGATAGAGGGAAGCAACCTGGATTACTCCAACCATTGCCTATTCCCAATTCACCATGGGAGAGTATATCCATGGATTTCATCTTTGGATTACCCAAGTCTATCCATGGGAATACAGGAATATGGACAATAGTTGACAGGTTTAGCAAGTAAGCACATTTTATTCCTGTCAAAAAGACTATTAAGGCACATCAAATGGCAACTCTCTTCATATCTCAGATTTTCAAGCACCATGGATTACCCACATCCATCGTGTCAGATAGAGATCCTAGAATGACCAATAATATCTGGAAAGTTCTCTTTGAAAATCTAGGAACAAGATTGAATTTCTCTTCGGCCTATCACCCACAAACGGATGGCCAAAGTGAGATAGCCAATCTTACAATACTCGATCTACTCAAGACTTATGTTACTGAAGTAGATCAACGTTCACAATGGGAAAAGTACTTACCTCTTGTAGAGTATGCCTACAATAATACTGTTCATACTTCTACGGGAAAAGCACCTTTTGAGATCATTGAGGGAAGACCTAAAAGTCCCTTGCTACTCAAAGTACATGGGAAGATCTTCGTCGCCGACGATGAGTATAGCCGTGACCTACAAGAATCTTTTCAAAAGTTTAAGGAGGCTATATCCATCTCTCAACAAAGGCAAAAACCTGCTACTGATAAGCATAGAAGAGCCTTAATGTTCAACGAAAATGATTGGGTCTTACTCAAGTTTCCTAAGGCTCAATTAAGGCAAACCACTGGCAAAAATCCTACGGGCCATCAAAAGTATTATGCTAAACTAGCAAAAAGATACTATGGTCCTTTCCAAATCTTGAAGCCCATCAATGAGATGGCTTCTCAACTCAAGTTGCCCAACCATTGGCTCATACACAATGCCTTTCATGTAAGCCTACTTAAGCCCTACAAAGGAGAGCCACCAACTGAACCAATTATTGAAGACCCTCCTGAAGTTGAAGACCAAGAAGAGGTACAACCCGAAGCTGTCCTTCGGCATGAAGACAAGGCACTACAACATGGTAAGATTATCCGACGGTATCTTATTAAGTTAAAAAATTATCCTTTTGAAGATGCTAGATGGATGCAAGGAATACAGCTTAAGGATAGTATGAACCTTGTCAATGCTTACAATGCTACATTAGAGTAAGCAAATGTACAAATTTCTTTTAAATGACTCATGTTTTTGTCTTATAAGACTAGTCCTCTTTTTAATTGTGCACAAATTTAACAAGTATGCATGCTTAGAATTATGTTTGTGATGACGACATCTCTCAAACACCAAGTATAATTTGTCACTCTACTTTGGGAGAATGAAATGGACTAAAGAGCAGACATGCTTGCGGCAGCTATGTCTCCCAAGCACCAAATGGATTAGTCATCCATCTTGGAAAGATGTCGTAGGGTAAAAAGGGATCCTCTACCCGCTAAGTAAAATTGACTAATGACTAAGGCTTTATCTCTTCTACCTCATAGTCGAGGACGACTATGATTTCAAGAGAGAGATAATGTCATAAAATCTAATATCTAATATCTAACCAACCCAAATGATTTTCTCATATTAAATTGATCAATTAATGTGGGAGAATAAACGGGAACAAGTGTAAGATATAGACATGTGCTTATAGATCTATCTCAACATGGGGCCAATGGTAAAGGGGCCCAAATGAGAGATGGTCTATAAAAGAGCAAGGCTAACAAATGGAGCATAAGACCTTAGGGTTAGCTTCATTGAAGACCTCCAATAATGTGTGTAAAAGGCCTTTGACCTTAGGTAAGCTAGGGTTGAGCTTGAGGTGCGGGAACCCGACCCAGCTCGAGGTGCTTGTCCTGCTTGTCATGCTTGATGATTGAGGTGCTTGAGATGCTTGAGATGCTTGAGGTGCTTGACATGCTAGGGTTGCACTTGAGGTGAGAACCCAGCCCAAGCTTAAAGTGCTTATGAGCCAAGCTTGTGGTGGGAACTAGGCCTATGCATGAGGGGCTTGAGGTGTCAAAAAGTCAAAGATTCAATCCCTACAAGGAGGGGGAGAGCCCTACATGAGGGGGGATGAGAGAGAACACCCACACACTCACACAAGGCATGCATAGTACAAAGAAAGCAAAAGGGACACTTGTCAAGTTCCTCCTCATGTTGCCCTCATGGTGTGCCTGAAGCCTATTGGTTGGCCACCCAAGGGGTCCAATAATAATTTAGGAGATTTAATTAAATGATTTAGCATTTATCTAACCCTCTCTCTCAAAGGGGAAAGGGGGAAACTTGTCTTAAGGCTACCCTTGCTACTTGTAATGCCTCCTGCTTCTGATTAGCTAGGCCTGGAGGGGTCCAATGAGCTTCAAGCATGAGCTACAAGGGGGGTCGACCCAAGCAAGCTAGGGGGTTGCTTAGGGGGTATACTCACCCACACACACTCAAAAACACTCTCATTGTGTGCTATGCAAAGTGCAAGAGCTCCCTCTCCTTCTCCAAGTAAGTAGAGGTTGAGAGCCTACACCAACACTCTTGGATATGGAGTACAAATCCAACCAAGAGCCATGCTTCAATGCTTAAGCTTGCCATCTCCTTCTTCTTCATTACTATGCTATTATGTATGCTAGCAACAAGAGTTATGATAAGTGAGGAACTAACTATTTCTCCTAAGAAATGTTTCTTCTTCCTCATCCCTACCCTCATTCCCTGCTAGCTCTCCCCACCTTCGAAGGTGTTTGAGGTCTTGGGACTGAGGCTTGGGATAGTTAAAGCTTTCTTCAAGTTTATGTTATGTTTGTGATGCATGAAGCTTTCCATCTTCATTGCATCACCTAGGTCACAAGGAACACAAAGATTGTATTGTAACAAGTCTCTCTTAATGGGAGAAATCATAATACAAATGCCTATTGGAGGGGGGACCGCTCCACATAAATCCGGTCCTCAACTGTTGTCATGTTCTCTAAATTCTCTCTCTTGCAAAAGTATTGTTCATGCCAAGTTAACTAATTGCTATGATTATGTTGCTATCTTCAATTATTTTCATGCTATGCTCGCAAAATCATTTCTCAAAAGTAGTCTCATTAATTTCCGCTACTCTCAAATTAAATAGGTCAATTCCATTACATCATACGTCTAAAACAGCGACACTTGATGTGCCCCATGCCAAGAAGAACACCAAAAGCAATAGAGAGTGTTCTTGCCAAAGGCAAAACCAAGCCGAGAGCTGATACGCTCTCTCTACCTGTATGCCAAGATTGTGTGTGTGTGTGTGTGCGTGTGTGAACACACACTTACACATAACCTTTGAAATCAGGAGTTGTCTGATGTTGTAGAACTTCAAAGCCCAAAACTTCTTTCAACTTCACGTGTTGGGGCTGTCGATTTTTGTTTTCTCACAAGCCCGATTCAATCATAATGTGTGTGTGTGTGTGTGTACACACCCTTACACACACTATTTTCTTCTTTCTCTGCTCGCTTTCTCTCAAGCTGCCCAATTCTCTCTGAAGAATGCTTGGTGCTCTCCAATGCTCCCCAAGCTTTTCTTCTTTCTAGAAGATGCTCAATTGCTACTCACAAGTATTGCTCGCTATGTCCAGTGCTTGATTCCTTTGCAATGCTATGTGCCCTCTGCTGCATCTACTTAAACTGCCCTATAAGAGTTGAAATTCTCGATGACTTGAGCTGCCTTATTTCCCTAGTCAATAACTTCAATTGCAATGCCTTTGCTACTACTACTCAGCACTCCTATTTGCTCACTTGATTCAAACAAACAACATTGGATACTCCCCTTGTGGCTACCCAATTTTGCTGCCCAATTGTAGAGTCTCTGCTTGTCTCCATTTGTTTTTTTTTGGTGTGTGTGTGTGTGTGTAAGGGTAGCTTCTCCAGTTCACAATCTTGAGCTTGATACCTTGAAGATCTCCTACCTTGCAAGTGGCCAATATCTAAGGCATGAAGGATGCAATGTGCGTGCATGGAGACCAATATTGATAGAAGAGATTAATTATGTGTAGGTGAAGCTCATGCAGCTCTTTATCGCATAGGATCCTTGATGCAGCTCCTTATCAGAGACCTTGACAAGGAAATAAAGGAATCCATCATCAAGGATGTATTGAATGATATGTGCATGCACGGCCTCAACATCATCAAGAAGCAGGATCATCCCTGTGCTGGAGGGTTTGAGGGATACTCTTACCACCATCAAGAAGCCCAAAACCACTTGGAGTTATTTTTGAAAAGGGAAACTATCATGATGGCCATTAGAGCTCCCCACATAAACATTTATGCTACTTGAAAAATTTTGGCGATGCATCGAAGAAACTTTATGCAACCGGATTGAAATTGAGGAAGGAATCTTACTGTTTGGATTTGTGTGAGGACAAGCACGCACAAAGGATCATTGATAAGATCAAGGAATTGGTGATCTTATTTTGAACAGGCAATACACATTTGTCACTGAATTACAATGATGTATTCTAGAAGCGCATCAAGAGGAAAGTGAGGAAAAACATTTGATGCATCTGTTGGAGCAGCCACAAGTGAATTTTTTGTGCCATTTATGATGTTCACTTATTACTGGTGGCTTTTATCTTGTAATTTTATGCATCAATGTTTTTGCACATAGGTATAAGGCGGATCTTTCAAAATTAGCATGTCCTTTAATGGAATCCTAATTGATTGTATTTCCTCCTTGTGATGACAATACCTTAAAATTTTCATCTTGTCGAAGTGAAGAAAAGGTTGATTTCTTGCTTGGTAATGGTAGCTACATGGTAGCCAGTAAATTCACTATCAGACACCCTCTGGTTCCCAAATATATGTCATGGGAATAATGTGCTGCATGTCTCATGTCATGACCGTACCTTCATTGTAACTTGTTGACAGTGCTTCCAACCATGGTGGATAGCTACTAGGTTACATGTAGATGCTCTAGGAACTGACAAATTTATGTTTCTAGACACACTATAGTTTTGATAGTTACCCTAGGATTGATGTGATGTATGACGACTCCTATTTTGGTGGTTGCTTAAACTTGCTACAAGTTTACTGAACATAAGCCTCTAACTTTGATAGGTACTAGATTGCATGTGGACAAGCTAGTAGGTGTCAAATTTATGGTGGACACTAAACTCTTGTGTTCTCATATGTCAAAATAGGTATTGCCTTGTGGTGGGATTAGACCTATCCAAGACATGGGGAAGCTATCTACCCCTATGACATGACAAGTATGACTTAAGTTGCTACCTTCTATTGCTTCCATGTTTAGTAGCTACCACTTTATTTGTGGTGGGGTTTGCAATTGTGGTAGCTACCAAGACAATGGATGTATACCCTTTTCCTTGCCACTACATCTATCACTTGGGTAGCTAGCCTTTTGGCTGGTTGCTTGCTTACATGGTAACCTATTCCTTGTTAGCTTCCTTACATGCTAGCTACCCTTAGGGTTGAGCTTTTACGTGGTCCTATCTCATCTTTGCTCGCCCCTTGCACTTACTTGCCCACCCTCCCTAGCTCTTACTGTTCAATCCCTCGTCGCCTTTACCCACTCGCCCTTGGATTTGCCTCGCCCAGATCTTCTCTTCTCTTATTGCCCCCTATCCTCACCCAGCCCTCTCGTACACAAGAAGATTTAGAGATTTCGTCATGTAGGAAAAGGGATCCTTTTTTAGTGTTTTTTATATAATGCATAACATCATGAGCTTTTGCTTGGAAGGCATGACACACCTAGCCAGTTACGATTGGGGGCAGGGACCGCCGGCTGTGGCGGTCCTCTGCCCCCAACACGGTGGTCCCTTGGCCCCAATCGTACCTAGCTAGGTATGCCGTGCCTCTCGTGCAGAAGCTCATGATGTTAAGTCATAATGTGGGAATTATTTTGAGAAATAGTCCAAAGTGTCTTGTGGTCATAGCCAACCGACAGTGGCCCCAATTTCCAATTTCCACTCCCCCCTCCCAATGCCTCATCCCCCTTTGCTCGCCCGCTGTCGCCCAGACGCCTCTCTCTCTCCCCTCTAGCTTGGCTGCCCGCTCTTGCCCTCCCATTCCTTGCCTCGCCCTCCCGCAGTCCTCCCCTCACCCATAGATCGCACGTCCTATCTCTTTTTCCCACTCTATTACTCACCCTCAAACCCGCCCTAACCCTCGCCCTCCTTATTTCCCTCGCCGCCGGCTTGCATTGCCCTAACTCAAGCCGCCCACCCGCCCTAGCCTCCTCATTACTCGCCGCTCTCCTACCCTTTTCTCCCTTTCTTGCCTTAACCCTCACCTACCAGCCGCTGCCGTAGATGTTTAAAAAAAAATCAACATTGAAAAAAAAGGCGTCCTTGGCCTCGCTCTTTTGCTGACCCGCCCATCATTTCCTCCTCGTTTTTCATCCCACTAAACGCAAGTTCGTCTAGAGTAACAAACTTTTAATGGTCGACCCGAGGACGATGAGGAAGCGTAGACTTCGCCCACCGAGGAGGAGTCAAGCACGAATACAGATGAGACGACATTGCACCACAACCTCTACATCCCATTGTACCTTGTTGTGTAGTCGTGGAGTCGACAGAGTTGGCCGCATCTAGACTAATCTTGTATGGTCATTTGGTTATGTACAAGGTGTTGCCTTGGAGGGCTTGTGGTTGTCTAGTATACTGTATCTGGTTCTTGTTCAGTTCATTGCTAGTTCTATTTTCATGTTTTCGCATTGTATGTCGATTTTCAGCTAGCTTTTGAGTCCGCATGCATACTGCATCCAGAGCACCCCACCACTAGGGAGCACTAAATCTAGTAGATAAGTAGTAATATAGTTTTGAAGAAGCTGGACTAAATCTCATTATTTTTATATGTTCTTCCATTCTTTAGTTGTAGAAAAAACAGAAAACAGGCAAGTGTCCTTGCATGGGGGAGTTTGCACAGTCCTCCCATTTTTTATAATACGAGGGAACGTGCCATTCCCATAGCAGTGCGAAAATTTCAATGTGTTCATTTCACTGTGTTTTCAACAATCAAGAGTAGAATGTGGTAGCTATTACTCACCGCTCGATCAATTATCTTGTGTTTGTAAATGTGCAGGAGCTGTGTCCACGATTTCTTTATTCGTTCACTACAATGAAAAATAATAACATTAGAAAGGTTTAAAAATTAAGTAGAGTGCATGAAACATTAATGTAATTGTGAACATTCTACAATTGAAATAAAAATTCAAACAATTTATGAGTATTTGTACCATTCCAAGTACAATGATAATTCATTACAAAGGCTTGTCGTTTTTCATAACGATTGGAATGAACGTACGCTATTATCAATCTTATAGTGACTGCTTGCTTTCTAGCTTTGGGCTAGTGCTAGTCATTTGTAGTAGTTGTGGGATGTTGAGTGGCCATTTGGGATGTATGAGGTCCATCGTTTTCAACTATCCAAACCACCTGTTTATAAGGGGGTCAAATGAAACAACCATCCAATGATGCCTGGAGTTAGAGATCTCTTGATTATGCAAAGTATCACATGCCTTTGAGATGTAAGCATACATGATTGCATGTAGAGAACTGCGTGCTCTCCCAATGTTCGGCACATCTTGCAATCAGTGCATTCAAAGAGGCGAAATTACGGATAGAAACCTCCTCAAGCACTCTTTATCCTTTCTCACGCTTACCACATTTCGCATTCATATCGACGAAGACATTGCGAAGCATAGGTGATTGCATCTAGATGGATGCGGTTGCTTTGCATCTGTTCCAAACAGTCGAGGGCTTTTTGCCCATCTCTGCTTGTCGCAAATTGCATCATGTCTTCAAGATGAGAGAGATGCTCTCCCTTCATGTAGAGAGATATGGTCGCTTTGCATAGTCTAGAGCTTCCTTGCTAATGTGTGGTGCATCCCACAATTAGTGCGTTTGAAGAGGACGCATCCCACAATCAACTGAAAATAGTCTAGAGCTTCCTTGCCCAGCTAATGTGCGGCACATCCCACAATCAATGACTTTGAAGAGGCGGCATTCTGTACAAGAAGCTCCTCGAACATTTTTTGTGCGTTCTGAAGAGCACCATATTTGGCGTACACATCGTCCCAAGGAAAGCCAAGCATCTTGCGTACAGCCACATGCCTTCAAGTTGCACGCATATGTGACTGCATCTGGAGAGAGACCCTCGCTTTGGATCCGCTGAAAACAACCGCGAGCTTTTTGGCCCTGCTCTTGTTGCACGTATCCCGCAATCAATGCACTCCAAGAGACGGCATTGGGGACAGGAAGCTCCTCAAGCTCCTTTTGTGCTTTCTGAAGTGCACCACATTCAGTAGACGTATCGACCAAGGCATTGCCAAGCACGACAATTTTTTCAAATAGCCCTTGCTGATACATATCGACCAAGGCAGTGCCAAGCACGCCATCTCTTTTCGAGAGCAATTTGCATAGATCCACAAGCCTGCAAGATGCACAGGTAGGTGCTATCGTCTGGAGAAAGGCCCTCACTTTGCACCTACTGAAAACAGCCCAAAGCTTGCTGGCCCGCCGGCCATAGTTGGGCATATCTTACAATCAGTGCGTTCCAAAAGACGACATCCCGCACAGGAGCAACACATCTCGCATACAAATTGACCAAGGCTTTGCCAAGCATGGCAATTGTTTGCAACTGCCCCTTATTAATAATATCAGAGTTTTCCAAGCACGACAATTTTTTGAAACAACCCTAGCTGAAGTGTCCCACATTTGGTGTACATTCCCGCAATCAATGCACTCCAAGATACTACATGAATCTCCCCAAGCACGTTTTGTGCTTTTTGAAGTGCACCACATATAGCAAGGCTTTGCAAAGTCTAGAGCTTCCTTGCTCTGCTGATGTGCGGCACATCCCACAATCAGTGCGTTTGAGGAGGCGGCATCCCACAATCACCTAAAAATAGTCTAGAGCTTCCTTGCCCTACTGATGTGCGGCGCATCCCACAGTCATTGCATTTGAAGAGGCGGCATTCCGTACAAGAAGCTCCTCGAATGATTTTTGTGCGTTCTGAAGAGCACCATATTTGGCATACACATCATCCCAGGCAAAGCCAAGCATCTTGCATACAGACACATGCCTTCAAGTTGCACTCGTATGTGACTGCATACAGACACATGTCTTCAAGTTGCACTCGTATGTGATTGCATCTGGTGAGAGGCCCTCGCTTTGGATTGGCCGAAAACAGCCAAGAGATTTCTGGCCCTGCACCTACTGTTGTGCGTATCCCGCAATCAATGCACTCGAAGAGACTACATGTGGGATAGGAAGCTCCTCAAGCTCATTTTGTGCTTTCCGACAACTCAGCAAGATGTATCAACCAAGGCATTGCCAAGCATGACAATTTTTTGAAACAGACCTTCCTGATACATATCGACCAAGGCAATGCCAAGCACACCATCTCTTTTCGAGAGCATTTGCATAAATCTACATTCCTGCAAGATGCACACGTAGGTGATAGCGTCTGGAGAAATTGACACTTAGCATCTAGCACTAAAGGCAAACAAGATTGTGACTAACTCGACAACGGCCTCACTGCCTAAGAGGGAAATACATTTAGAAAATGTTATTATATTTTGGTTAGAGACGAAGTTAAGTGGCATCAATTTAAAGAGAGATTATAGGGGTGATTTTTTAAGAGAGTTAGTTGAGTTTTTCAAGAGAAGCACACACATTTTAAAATTGGTTATTGTGTTCATGGGATGATACAAAGCAAGTGCATCAATGAACTACAACAAGAAATGAGGTGCTTTAGTGACCTTCAATGTTGTAACTTGTGCTTTTGATTGTCCAATCTATAGGCCGATATTTGAGTCAAGCTACAAAAAAGCATTGTGAATAGTTAAACAAATACGTCTTATATATGAACCCTCACAGACTGGAAGTGCAAAATATACAGTGCACGTCATGCAGAGGTGCCATACAAAAAGTATGGTGGAGAGCTGGCACTGTGGTCTCTCCAAAAAATTATAAGAAACGAAAGCCATGTCCTGGCCCGTAGAGTTTATGTGTTGCGCCAAGCAAACGCATGCACATGGGAAATTGGATGCAAAAACGGACCTTGTAGTGTTGTTGAGCTGGAGACGTGCTTGCAATCACAACATCCAGCGTTGTGAATATATGTCCTCCCTACCATACACAAAACACACATTAAGAAATACAAAAGATGTAGGATATTGATTAAGCTTAAAGAGAAGCAGATGTAACTTATGTTCTATGTCCTAATCAATACTAGCTTCTCTCTCCCCTCCCTCTCCTCTCTCTCTCTCTCTCTCTCTCTCTCACTCTCTCTCTCTCTGTTGTAAGCTACTTCCATCAGTAATTTTGTCTTCTTGCCTCCATGCTGACTAACCTGCGTTACGTATCCTCCTTTCTAATTGTCCATGATAATGGGTGTCTTGAGTTCGGTGTCCCCATATCAAAGGCCCATATTCACATCTGTATGCATGCACATCAAATTCACTACCCCGTGCTTTTGGCTTGGCGTGCAATTCTATCTCTATCGCCCCCTAAAATTTGATTGGGAGAAGGCTTGCTCATCCGCCCTAACTGGAATGGGTCCCTCTAGTTCTCCTTCACTTATATATGTAATATAATATATATATATATATATATAATATATATATATATGTGTGTGTGTGTTTGGGGTCGAACCCTGCTATTTTCTCACCACAACATTCGAGAGACAACCACGTGCAATTCTAATGAAGTAATGAATGGCCTCCAGAGTCCAAAGCCTTTCACGCACCAGCAACATAGGCGACGTTAGTGCTAAACAACCCATCCACCAACACCCCCTCCTCCACGTACAATCACGCCCTTCTCACCTCCTCTCTCTCTCTCTCTCTCTCTCTCTCCTCTTAGCCTCTCATCTCTCTCATCTCTTGCTCGCACTTTTGCCCTCACCTTGACGCATAACTCGCGTGTGTGGGCTTGCGAGTGAATTGGATCATCAAACTCAGAGGCCTCGCATCTGTGTAATACACACACATTTTAAATTAATTACTTGAAATGAAAATAAATGAAAATCCTCCCTCCCTCTCCTCTCTCTCTACTCTCTCTCTCTCTCTCTCTCTCTGCCATAACTAGAACCCATGTAAAATAAAAGACTCGGATCACATCTATCGAGCAAGGCCCTCAGCAAAGGGCAAACATCCCTCCATACTAGAGAAAGAAAGTTGCTATCTCACATGGAAAATATGAAAGAATCCACAAGTCACATGTGGGATCATTAATTGACAAACAAAGACAAAACTAAATAAAAGAGCTAGTTCATAAGGATATTGTTGAAGCTTAGCCTCAAGGTCCAACCAAATCAACGCGGTTTTTCCAAGCAGTCACAAGGAGTTTTGTCAACTTTCTCACTTTAAGTTCTCACTTTGGACTTTATATCAACCTTCTCACACGTGATACATGATTTCTCTCATAAGAAAAGTTCTGAGTTTTATTTTTTTTGATAATCAAAAAAATTATTCTCATGTTAGAAAGGATTTTCTCATAATCTATCTTACATGCGAAATTTTTCTCACATATGAATGTAAACCCGTCCACACATCTCATTTTTCCAATGTGAGCAATTTTCTCCTATGATAATTTCATATGTGAGTCTCCATATTTCCAATCTCAGAAATTCACATATGCGATTTTTATCAAGTGGACCTTATGTCTCCAATGTGTGAAGTTTTCAAATATATGAATTTCAATCACAAAGACTCCATGCTTCCAAAGTGCTATCGCATATAAGAAACATATGAGCGTATTCACAGATGAGAAACATATGAGCGTATTCATGCCCTTTCTCATTACCTCTAGTCTCACCCCAAGAAACCATTCCTATAAAGCTATTTCAAAGCATCTTTTTACATTGAAAAAATGCACACGACTATTACATTCATCATCAATTAGCAATGTGACAAGCATGCCCAAAATGCATACATACATATTTGCGCCACTTAACTTTGTCCAACCCTCTCTTGTAAAATCACACATAGAATGTACACAACATTTGCTATTCATGAAAACCGTAAATTTGAACCATGCAAGGAATCACCACTCTTCTATAAAAGAGGTATGTTAGTGTGGTATCCATCCATGGTAGTGACCCCTCACCATGCCATAAATTGATACCTCCACGAGCATCAACGGTATTGATATTCTCAAGAGCGTGGACAACAACAAACTTGTTGCAATAAAAATATTGCACGATCAAGCTGGCTAACTAAGATAGATCATCAAATTCATGTAATAGATGGGGTACATCACCAACCATCATGTTAAGATTTTGAGAACCAAAGTCATCCAACAGATGGTTAAGATAGTATGTCAAAGTCGACCGTAAGGCAAAAGAGCATTTGAAATAGCATGTATTGATTGTCCCATGAGGAAATACTTGTACCACTAAGCAACACCGAAACATAATTCACACTAAACTAGAAAAGGATTGCCATTCTTGAATAACTATCTCTTGGAAACAAAGCTTGACATTTTCCAAAACTTGAAAGAGTGTAATGAGAGTCACCTTAATTTCATTTGATAGGCCCTAACTACAACATCTCGGTTGCAAATATAATAAACACCTAAAAACTTGTGTTAAGCACTCACCAAAATACGTACTAATAGGAATTTCATTTCAATGAAAATTTACTTTTTTTCTTTCCTAGAAGAGCATCATAAAACTAAAGCATTGAGCTTGTAAATCTCATCAAAGAAGAAGTTTTCAAATAGTTTTCTCTTGGTTACAGCCATCTCAATATGCACGGCTATCATAAGCTCAAATAACAATAATGCCAATCAAAAAACATTGTAGCATAGTTATACACAAAGGGCAGGACCCATTTATTAAACTACTATAGCTAAAGATAATCTTGGGTCCCGATATCACTTGTAGCTTTGAATGAACTTCAAGACAGCTCCAACTCCTATTAAAACAACAATTTTCACATATAAGTATAGTTAGCGAGTTGGTACTAGATTATCATCAAAATAAATCAAAAGTGTGGTAATTTTTTTATTGCAAGGAGAGAAATACAAAATGCCAGTTAGATTAAGCAATGACTTCATACAAAATCAAACATATTATATTACATACTTAACAATGTACATAAAGAAATTAAAACATCACACCTTGCATGACCTTGTAAAAGTGTTTCCAATTCCACCCAAGCTGGTCCAAGATGTTCACCACCCAAGCTAGAAGAGTCCTTTTGCGTTCAATGTACACCTCCCTCACAAAAGCATTACAGTTTGACTTTCAGAGTACCTTGCAAGAACAAGATCTCCTCTCTCGAGCCATGGGGGGATGCAACCCACCTTTCCTGGAAGTAACAGTCTTTGGCGAACTTCGAGCCACTTGTCTCGTAGAGTATCTTTTTGTCGTCACTCGAAGCAAGAGCCAAAAAAATTTATGTTGAATACAATTGATGGGCTCAACTATAAGTTCACAATTTCGTTTTTGACTTCCTCTGAATGACATGCATTCCAATGATCTCATCACGATAATCAATGCTATCTAGTAGGCACTCTATCACTGCAAAGACATTTACTCTCTCGTTGCTCATGGGTGAATAATTTTCTTTAAACACCCAGCGCGACATAACCTCTTTGCCTCTCTTCACTCCCACTACTGCTTCGAAGAACAACTACAAACTCACCAATCATGTATTTATACGTTATCAAAATATCTTAGAATAAAAAAAAGCACTTGTTTATGAATTTTAATCAAGAGTGAATAAATGTCCATCTTTTCGTGCCCAAAAGTCTATCAGCCCTTTCTTTTTCTGTGGCATTAAGATCCAAAGGCTTTGGTCTCTTAGCCCCAAACAAGTACCCCTTTTTCTCATGATCATACTTTGACATGGACATGAAGAGCACAAAGACTAGAATCCCACACTTCATTAGCCTTCTACTCTGAAGATGTATGAAATGCACAATTTTTATGCATGTCGTAGCACATTTCTCTTGCTATATGTGATACACCTTCTGGAAAAATCAAGCATGAGTGCACAAGCTGCATATCTCTCACAGCACTAGTGACATCCATCCTTTTCAAGATATAGTTGTTTGTAGACTTGTGTGCACAAGACCCGACTGTGAAACTTGCTGTAAGAGAGTTCATTTCACTTGTTATTAGTATGTATACTTAAATATCCTGAAACAGCACGTTCATGCGAAAAGCACCATGTAACATCATGGATCCATGGCGAATGATGTCATCCAAAATTTCACCATTTCCTGTTAAAAAAAACATCGACACTTGAAACATGTTCAGAAAGAGATTCACTATAAATAAGATAAACACCAATCACCAAATACTTATAAGTATACCTGCAACATGCTCCAAAGGAGAGGAGTTTTGCCTCGTAATACTCTTCTGACAGAATACGCCAAGATAATAACAAAGAGCGGCATAAAATATATCTTTGTCCATCCTTTGTCTGCCAATAAAGAGAACATATGTGATATGTCACTAGTACATTCCTCACTTGAATGTCCTCTTCTCCCTCACAACATCTTAAAATGTGGAGATGGCGTGATCTTCTTGCTTTTAAAATGAAGATCATGCCATCCCTCCATGCACAATAGGCTTGGGAATTGTTGTTGCCACTTCATTGATGGCAACATCTATGGACCTTTTAACTTGTGTCGAGGCTGATGACATTAATCTCTTGATATACGTTTGAAACAAGTTAAGGGATAATACATGCATTGTGTCATAAACGAGATCTTTAGATTCATCAAATCCATAAAGATGATAGAGTCTCCAAGCACGGACTCACCTGCAAGGCTTGCATCTCGAAGTGTTTCTTCTACTTCTATTTGGTTAAGCACCTTTTAGATTTCTTAATGGCTTCCCACAATTCCTCTACATCTCTTTTGGAGGTGCATGCCTACCTTGAAATCTATTATTATTGTAGACATAGTGTTGAAATCCGTGACTATCACGTAATAGCTCTGCCTTTGCCTTATCTCTTTCTACAAAAAGGCATACCACCATCTTGACTTGGCCAAGCTTGCACTGAGCTGGATGGTCTCCAGTACAAACCATTAGCATGCACCTCAACCTAATCCGTCCACTTGAAGACTGTCACAAATTTCATCACCGCGAGCTGCATAATCGACCTCAAATCCACTTAAAAAGAGATTTCAAGCTCACTTATCAAGGGATGAAGAAAAGAAGACAACACATCGCCATGCTTCTTTTGCAAGTCTTTATGTGATAACGGCAAGAATAATATTGGAGGGATCCAAGAATGGACTTTTTTCCACCATTCAAAATTACAATTTCAACAACTGCGCTATCTTTTTGAGTTGTAGATGCTGCCTGAAACCCATCCCAATGCAATAAAAGAGCAAAATTTCTCGGATCACCCTACATATTGAAATCAAAGCATAATCACAAACAATGAGTCAATGACTTTGAATGTTAGAAGCAATGATAAGCAAATTCAATCTAATTATACCTTAATCCATGTTTTTCTAGCAAATGTGCTTTTCCCACACTGAGAGCATCTAAAGTTATACTCCTCAAGCTCTGAATTCCAACCCTTTGCAAAGCTTTGCACATAAGCTCCCTGGGAAAAGCTCTATGGGCTCGCATACACTTTGGATTTTCGCATATAACAGGTGCCTCCCACTCTTGATGCGGATTCCAAAAGTCTTGATTTATTCGTGTCTTCTCTCCATCCCAAAATTCACTTTATATACTCTGGATATGTAGAAGGAGACTTGTGTAGCCACATGTCCTTAAATCTCCACATTCTAAGAAGGTCCCAACACACTGCCTCACTCTTACATAAGAGTTGTAGCTGGCCAATCAAAGAGTTGAAGTGAAATGACATTACTTTTTTTCTTGCTTATGACAAGGAGGACATCTTTCACAACAGTGTTCGCAATCTCAGCGAAGAAGCCTTGGAAGTCGCATATTAACACATGAGCACTTCAATGCTTCATTCTCATCTCGCTCGTCCTCTAAACTAGGTTTCATGAGATGAGGAGCATGAGCACTTTCATCAGTTCCAAGACATAATTTCCACTCTTGAAGCGGAACCATTCCTAAATCTTTATAGAAATCCATCAATTGTGACCATTTTGATGGAATGTCTATCATTGAGCTTTCCATCCCAGTTACTTGACTTTTGCACTAAAAGTGATGCTAACGACTTCTTTACGGGATCACCGACTGCCTGCTTTCCTTTTGATGGACCTAACCCTCAAATAGCACTCTCAAAAGCTCATCTGCATCTCAATTGATGTGTGATGCTTATCACATATTGATTGTATATCAACCAAACAGTTTTTCAATAGCATCATTCAACTCTTGTTCAGATGCCTCTTGCACTAAGTTTGCTCCTACATAAGCATCAGATTCATCCATGGTACCTAGAATAACCAGACAAGCAAGTTACAACAAGTACTTCTCATAAACTATAGAGAATCAGGACACCTAAGAGCTGTGTCCTAAAAGCTGATGCAAAATAGCTCGAAGCTTGGCCAAATAAGGATGAAAAGCTGATGTTAAACTATTCTACCAGAGGCCAACAAAACAACCTCAAAGTTTATGTAACCAATCTCTTATCAATCCCATATTTTATAGCAAGAAACAGACGCCAAATAGGGATGCAAATCAGTCTCAAAACAGAGTAATACAGTCCCCATACATCATAAATGATCTTTATTCACAACAAAGCTGATGCAAATAGCTCCAATCTTGGCCAAACATGGATGTAAATCAGGCCCCAAGGCAGATACAACTGCAACCGAAGATCTCGAAAAAGATCTACCAAAACTACAGCAAGATACAGTCGAACAAATAGATGCAAATAAGCATTATGAAAGGCCCACTACATCAGCCCCAAAATTTATGCAAAGCAGCCCTCAAATGAGAATAATGCAAATCCATCCCTGTAAAAACACATTACATGGTGCAAATCCATCCCTGTAAAACACATTACTCGACACCGCAAGCAAGCCACTAGTCCTTGATAGGCTAGACAAGTAGCAAGAAACTAGGGAAGCTTCCTGCCTGTTTTGCGACAAACAGGAGGTATCCAAACACCACCCCAAATCTGAAGCAAATCAGCTCCAAATCCTTGCAAATCAGCCCAAAATTTGATGCAAAGCAACCCAAAAGATCATATCTATCAACCCCAAACAAGTTTTCAAACAAGAGGCAGCCAAACCAATCCCAAATCTGAAGCAAATGAGCCCCAAATCACTTGCAAATCAGCCAAAAACTTCTCAAACTTGAGGCCACCAAACCAGCCCTCGGACAAGAGGCAGCAAGAGCATTTCCAAGCTAAGGTAAGTCAGCCCCAAATCAATTTCAGATAAGCTCCAAGAGCTGTTGCAAATCGGCACAAGAGTTTATATAAAGCAGTCCTCAAACAAGAGGCGGCCAAACCATCCCCAAAACTGAAGCAGCCCCAAATGAGGATAATGCAAATCAGCCCTGTGAAACACATTACATGGTGCCTAGATTGGGCGAGGCCTGACTCAACACCGCAAGCAAGCCACTAGTCCAAGAGATGATATCAATCAGCCCCAAAAAAGTTCTCAAACTTGAGGCCACCAAACCAGTCCTCGGACAAGAGGCAGCAAGAGCATTCCCAAAGCTAAGAAAGTCACCCCAAATCAATTTCAGATCAGCCCCAAGAGCTGATGCAAATCGGCTCAAGAGTTTATATAAAGCGGTCCTCAAACAAGAGGCAGCCAAACTATCCCCAAAACTGAAGCAGCCCCAAATGAGGATAATGCAAATCAGCCCTGTAAAACACATTACATGGTGCCTAGATTGGGCGAGGCCTGACTCGACACCGCAAGCAAGCCACTAGTCCTTGATAGGCTGGACAAGTAGCAAGAAACTAGGGAAGCTTCCTGAATGTTTTGTGACAAACAGAAGGCATCCAAACCATCCCAAATCTGAAGCAAATCAGCCCCAAATCCCTTGCAAATCAGCCCAAAAACTGATGCAAAGCAACCCAAAAGATCAAATCTATCAACAAGTTCTCAAACAAGAGGCACCCAAACCAATCCCAAATCTGAAGCAAACGAGCCCCAAATCACTTGCAAATCAGCCCAAAAACTAATGCAAATCAGCCCAAGAGATCATATCAATCAGATCCAAACAAGTTCTCAAACAAGAGGCCACCAAACCAGTCCTTGGGCAAGAGGCAGCCAGAGCATTCCCAAAGCTAAGGTAAGTCACCCCCAAAAGCTGATGCAAATCGGCAAGTTATGGCAATACAAGAAATGGCACCAATGTTAAATCACAAAGCAGGAAACTAATAAAACACTAAAATCACTTCTCCCAACTTTCTTCTCCTCGCAAATGAAAGGATACCCACAAAGTGAGAAGCTACCACAATCAATACATAGAAGCATTACTAACCTGAGTGGAAATTGAAGCAGCCACAAGCTCCTGATCGAGACAAACTTCTCCTTTGAGGGTTGTTGACTGTTGGTCTTCAAACCTGCAATGATATTTGAACCATATAAGTTTCTTGCAAAGCATGCTTACTGGGCCTCTTAGCACAGACAATCATGCTTGTTGTCGTAAGAATAGAGACTCACCATACACACACGGTGCAGTGGTGTATGCAATACTGCTTTGTCCTCCTGTTTCTTCTCTCTCTCTCTCTCTCTCTCTCTCTCTCTCTCTCTCTCTCAAACCCACACTACACACAACCACAACCCTTCTGGTGGCTGGAGTCTAGCACGACTGTTCCAAACTGGTTGCGACCTTCTCCTCTCTCTCTCTCTCTCTCTAAAGAGCAGATACTGCTTAACAATTTTCAATTTGATAATTATAAAGTCCCGCCCAAGTCTCTCTCTCTCTCTCTCTCTCTCTCTCTCTCTCCCCCCCGGGTCCCACTGGGCAAATTGGCGCCTTCCCCACTCTCCCTCCCCCGCTCTCTTCCACTAACAGACGCTCTCCCAGAATCCCACAACACGCCATGGACTAATACATTTATTACTCTAGCTGCCTGAAGCACCATGGCCCACGTCTCTAAATACTTTGGAAATATTTTTTAATTCCGAAATTTAAAAGTCGAGAGGCAAGGGAGTTGGGTTTTCCTAAGCGAGGTAGCGGTAGAGGTCAATCATTCCAAACAGGGGTGAAACAAGGAGACTCCAAGATTTTGGGCTCTCCTCTGGGATTTGCCCCCATTGTAAAAGGGTGGTTGAAGACCTTCCCCACCTCTTCGTTAATTGCCCCGCAATCTTCCGTTCTGGAGACCATTCATCTCTTGTATTGGCCGAACCCTCACTTGGAAGCATATCCTATTGGGTGATAATGTAGCCACCCCGTCTGTCATTTGGAACCATTTGGAACCACTTAAGGATGTTGGAACAGAAGATAATGGACTTAGTTGGGACCCTCTTTGATCAAGTGGGAGATGATTCTGAGTTGTGCTACATCTGGGACACTATGGAAGAGGAGTTGAAGATTGACATCCTTCTTTCTAACTGGGATTATGCTAAAAGTCTGCATGTTAAGATCCGAGCCGAGCTTGATGCTCTGAAATAACTTTATAACTGTAATGCTAACAGTAGTACCTATCCCTATGCCCTAAAGGTGGGATTAGCCTAAACCTAGGGGTAGTGGTCCTAGGGCACTATGGGATCCTTTTTAGAATCCCCTATCGCCCTTGTTAAATTTTATATGTAAAGTGTTCATATAAAAGCCCTAAATGTAGTGTAATCCCAATTACAAATCTTTAGCTTTACCTATAAATTTTAAATTTGAAGGTGATAAAATTTGCAAAATTTCATCAAATCTAGTGTTAAAAGCTTAAAATTTAGTCAATAATGATATTTAAGTTTTGGCATGAGATGACGATATTTAAGTTTATGCATGCTACCTCTAATATCAATCAAGTTATGATGTCTATGTAGCACCGGTCATCTATCAGCTATCTCTTATCATGCAGAACCTACTAATGCATGCATAACGTCTTAAGCAATACTATTGCATGAGATTACGATAGTTATTAGCTAGAAAGGATTCTTTATGTTAACTCAATCAATGCTATATTGGTTAGCGAGAGTCATGATCCTCTAATCTAGTGGGCTAATTGATTTTTTATGCTTATGCTATCCCATATAACTTTGTGACTACTAGTATCCTTCCAATCCACATGCCTATTGTTAGCCAATGTAATAGCCATGCATTATTGCATTAGAGGAGAGGCACCAAGATAGCACTAGGATCATTGAATATTATTAGACACACAAATTACGTTTACTCAACCCCATAGCTATAAAGGATTCTCTATAAATGAGTCATAAATAATATCCTCTATCTAATGGCCTATTGCTATCATGGTACTTGTAACTATATTGGATTAATGCTATATTGTAACTCAATTACTCTTGCTTCATGACATATCTAACAATAATATTCAATCATATGATCTATTATCATAAATCTCGAGATATCTCCCATAAATTGTGCTATCCCACGCACATAATTGTGTGATTAATAGTATCCTATAATCTAACGGGCTAATTGATTTCTTATGCTATTGTGTTTTCAGGCAATATTGCATTGGAGGTTTGTATGATAAGAGGCATCAAGATAGCACTAGGATCAAAAATATTGTTAGTCATACAAATTATGTGGGATAGTGAGAGTCGTTATATCATATCAATGGATTAAAGATTAACATAGAAAATCCTTTATAGCTTTGGGGTTGAGAGAGTCAACCCAATAGATCCTATCCTTCAACAGTTTTAATAGATCCTATCCTATGATGACATTTATGTAGCACACAAGAATTGATATATTTACTCTTCAATGTTTATATGAATCATAATCTATTTTCATAGCTCATTGCAATGTCTAATAACTCTTGCTATAGTTATAAAATAATAATGTGATCTATATTTGGACAAGTGATATCCATGTGGTTATCCTTTCCATCTATCAGATATCTCTATAATGCAAAACCTACTAATGCATGCATAATGTTTTAAGCAATAATGTTGCATGAGATTATGATGGCTAGTACCCCATAGCTATAAAGGATTTTATATGTTAATGTTCAATCATTGATATATCATGACTCTTGTTGTCCCACATAATTTGTGTGACTAACAATACTCTATAATCCTAGTGCTACCTTGGTGCCTCTTATCATACAACACCTCTACAAGTGATAGACATGTGGTTATCCTATCCATCTATCAGATATCTCTTATAATGCAAAACCTACTAATGCCATGCATAATGTTTTAAGCAATAATGTTGCATGTGATTATGATGGCTAGTACCCCATAGCTCTAAAGGATTTCATATGTTAATGTTCAATCATTGATATAATATCATGACTCTCGCTATCACACATAATTTCTCTGACTAACAATACTCTATGATCCTAGTGCTACCTTGGTGCCTCTTATCATACAACACCTCTAATGCAAGGATGCATGACATAACAATGGCCATTATTTTTGCTCTTAACCTCTAATATCTAACTATTTTGCTACTTATAATTATTGCATCATAAGGACATCATAATGACTATTACATTGGTTAACACTAGGCCTGTGGATTAGAGGATACTATTAGTCACACAAATTATGAAGAATAAAAATTCAATAAGCCCACTAGATTAGAGGATACTATTAGTTACACAAATTATGTGGGATATATGTCACAATTTATGGAAGATAGCTCTAGAGTTATGACAATAAATCATATGATTGAATATTATTGTTAGATATGTCATGAAGCAGGAGTAATTGAGTTACAATATAGCACTAAACCAATATATTTTACAAGTACCATGATAGCACTAGGCCACTAGAGTAGAGGATATTATATATGACTCAATTTATAGAGAATACTTTATAGCTAGATGTAGCATGCTAATATTAGATTCTGCAAAGCATACTAATATCCATCATAATCTCATGCAATATTATTGCTTAAAACGTTATGCATGCATTAATTAGTAGGTTTTGTATTATAAGAGATATATGCAAAGCTTACTTGAGAGAGTCAAGCCAATAGAACCTATCCTTTTACCATTTTGATATCAATCTACCTCTAATATCAATACTATGATGACATCTATGTAGCACTCAGGAATTGTTATCTTTTTATATGATCTATTTTCATAGCTCATTGCAAAAATAACTCTTGCTATAGTTAATAAATAATAATGTGATCCATATTTGGACAAGTGATAGGTGGTTATCCTATCCATCTGTCAAATATCTCTTATCATGCAAAACATACTAATGCATGCATAACATTTTAAGCAATAATATTGCATGAGATTATGATGGCTATTAGCTACAAAGGATTCTTTATGTTAACGATCCTCAATCCATTCACCTATTACCATAATTGTTGCTCTCCCCCATAAATTGAGTCACAAAACAATCTCTAGTCTAATGGCCTAGTGCTATCTTGGTACTTGCAACTATATTGTCTCAATGCTATATTGTAAATTACTCTTGCTACATGACATATCTAACAATAGTATTCAATGTTCCATTGCTCTACTCTCACAACTCTTGCTATCCTACATATATTGTGCGACTAATAATATCTATAATCTAGTGGCCTAGTGCTAACCATTGTAATAGCCATTGTGATGGCCTTAATTATGAAGCAATAATAATGACCATAATAGTTATTGATTAGATGTAAAGATCCTAATCTAATAGCCATTATAATGTCATGCATTAGTGCACTAGAGGTACTGCATTATTTTTGTTTTTGCATGCTACCTCAAATACCAATCCTATAATAGCGTCTACGTACCACCAGTCTCAAATCAATAATCCATGACATTGTGATGGCTAATAAATGAGACATGGTACCTCAAATATTCACTCTCATAAGTAGCTCATGAGGAATTGTTATGTTTACTCTTCAATGTTCCTATGATCTATTTCATAGCTCACTGCTAGTACCCTATCCATCTACCATATATCTCTTATCATGCAAAACCTACTAATGCATGCATGACGTTTTAAGCAATAATATTGTATGAGACTATGATGGCTATTATCATGCTTTGTAAAATCTAATATTAGCATGCTACATAGCTATAAAGGATTCTCTATAAATTGAGTCATAAATAGCATCCTCTAGTCTAGTGACCTGGTGCTATTATGGTACTTGTAACTATATTGGTTTAGTGCTATATTGTAACTCAACTACTCTTGCTCATGACATATCTAACAATAATCTTCAATCATATGATCTATTGGCATAACTCTAGAGCTATCTTCCATAAATTGTGACTTGTGCTATCTTGTAATTGTGTGCCTCATGCTTGCTAAGGACATTACAATCGCTGTTATTAAACTCTTTACCTCTAATAGCAGACTACAATAGGGGTATAATTGATTCTCTATGGTTATGCTATCCAAGATAATTTTTCACCTCAAATTTGCAATAAGTTGTGAGAAGAAGAAGAGAATTTTAACGTCATACGGAGACCTTAAAGATCTATCCCACGAGGAGAGTTGAACTCAAGGCCTGTTATTCAAGAGGAAAGAGGATGTGATTCTAGGTCTCACATCTAGGTCCTACGAGACTCGAGTGTTTGTTGTCTTCTTGTGGGCACTTGGGTGAGAAAAAAAGTGTGTTTAATTCCCTCCAAGTGACCATTACTGCACGTACTGCACCGTTTTCTGCATCCTTCTCCGAAGGCCCACACCCACTCTCATCCTCTGCCGCCTCCTATTTATTATTTCAAAGCTTATTATAGTAATTCCCTCCTGCGCATCATTCTCAGCTGCAAAAGTATTGCCACTCAACCTTTGCTTAGATAGTGCCCCAGCCAATATGGCGAATCTGATCCCAGCTCAGCTAGGGGGAGCCGGTCGTGAGTGCAGAGCTAGCAACGGCACCAAGCTCCTCCATCCAGTGGACAAAAGGCCGTACCATCGTCGCTTATAGCGCTTGCAGTCGAGAGCGACAAAAATTCGACTGCCCTTAACAAGAAGCCGTGGGTAGGTGTTGTATAGGCTACCTGGCTATGGCTCTCTTTCTCTCTCTCTCTCTCTCTCTCTCTCTCTCTCTCTCTCTCTCTCTCTCTCTCTCTCCTCTCTCTCTCTCTCTTTGGGTACGTCCATCAAGTTGAGGCTCCTGCAGGTCGAAGGCTCACAGGCGCTGCTCCAGAAGTCTTCATCACCCATTAACCGCCTATTCGTCCCATGCGCATCAATAATATGAGCATCTTCAGTCAACTGGTACGTAATAGTACCTTGTTCGTACATGTGTGTGTGTGTGTGTGTGTGTGAGAGAGAGAGAGAGAGAGAGAGAGAGAGAGAGAGAGAGAGAGAGAGTAGAGAGAAGAAGAAGAAGAAGAAGAAGAGATTTTTGAGAGATAGAGAGAGATGCGATTGCTTAGTGGTTTTAGTGAGAGAAAGAGAAGAAGCAGAAGCTGAAATTTTCTCGCTTGCACGACTGCTTAGAGATTTTAGTGAGAGAAAGAGAAGAAGTAGACAAGGGTGCTCGCTTGCATGCTGTGTGTGTGTGTGTGTGTGAGAGAGAGAGAGAGAGAGAGAGAGAGAGATGCGACGGCTGTTGTATTAGCTGTGGCAAGGTTGACTGATATTTTGCAGGTTTGACTTGTCAAGGCACCAAAACATTTGTGACAAAGGAGGACTTTCCTTCCTTACTCTTTACTCTTTACTCACCTGCTGAATCTCATTTCAGCGAATGCGCCACTATTATCTAGTTACATTTTCCCCCTGTGCTCAGATATGGACATTGTTGTGGGTCGTGGTGTAGATGTGGAAACTCTTTTAGCATTGAATGTTGGCAAGGTTGTCCGCCTCGTAGAGAGTCTTTGTGATACTAAGGAGTACTCTCTTGGCATCCACACTCATGGAGTGAATGGCAAGGTATTGTTAAGTATGGAGCCTGATTTACCCTTGTAATTTTCTGTGGTAAAAGCGCACATTTGTAAGGCCCCCATTATGAGGAGAAGCCATCGTGCGTGAAGGAAAATCACTCACCGAAAACCAAAATTTTCACGGACAAGAATCAGGGGCAACTTTAAAGGCCTCGGGGGCGGAGGCCCCCGAGACTTTTTTTTTCGCCGAATATTATGGCCGGACGGCGGCCGGAAAGTGGTCAAAAAACAACCGGTCGGTTGGCCGGTGGCCGGTAGTCAATGGCCGATGGCCGGTGGTCGGAAGTCAATGGCCGGTGGCCGGTGGTCGGAAGTCAATGGCCGGTGGCCGGTGGCCGAATTCAATGGCTGGTGACCGAATTCAAAAGCGGACTTGTCTTCTCAAGGGCGGCCACACATGGGCGGATTGGAGGGTCCGATTTGGACTTATTCGCACAAGGGCGGCTACACATGGCTGTCTCTTATAAGAGAGGGCAGGCCTTTTGGGCTATAAAAGGAGGCCATTTCTACACACATTTCATAGTGTGAAGTTGATGCAACAAGGTGAGTGTGAGGTGGTGAGAGTGAAGCAAAGCGGGAGCTCCATTAAGGGTATAATCCCTTTGTAAACTACTTCTTGTTTTGAAGTACTAAAGCCATTGAGTGGCTGCTTTTCCGTGAACGTAGCCCACATTGGGTGAACCACGTATATCGTGTGTACTCTCTCTCTCTCTCTCTCTCTCTCTTCTCTATAATCTCGTGTATATAAATCTGTCTCTCTCCATTAAGTAATCTACTCAATTATCTATTTAGCTACGTCTTATTTCCTAACAGGTATTGGCCTTCATGACTTTAGAAGGTTGGATGGAATTGGGTGTGAAATCTTTTTCCCATAGGCACACATTGGTAGGATGGTGTCGTGGTATTATGGAACGTGCCAATAACCACGAGTTTGCACAAGTGAATACTCCCCTAATAGAGAGAAATGGTACTATTTGTACCCAAGAAACACTTGTTGTGCCTCAACCTATTGTTCTAACGTGTGAGTCACTCCTTGTCACATATGAGAGGATATTTAGGCCTCATGAATGTAAGCATCTATATCCCATTGTAGGAAAGGCCTTCTTGAAAAAACACTATGATAAACAACATACAACATATTGTAGAGGCATGGATAAGATTCGCGAGTGGTGCAAGAGCGGTCAATTTCCTGGGAATATGGGCATTATGGAGTTCTCCCATGTGAACTTCCGAAAAGACAAGCAACATAAAAGGGACCTAGAGACTTGGATACACTCCAAAATTGGCCAACTCACACCATTGTACTTCAACAAAGATCTCATATTACCTTGGGAATTACGTGATGTGTATCTAAAAATTATTGGGTGGAGAAACTACAAAAAGTATAAAGCTCCCGAACCTAGTGGGATCATTCCAACCTTGGAGAACGTACCTACTTTCAAGGGGATACACAGTCAACAAGGTCCAACATTGGATCCGATGAGAAGAAGATATTACGCCACCGAAGAGGGAATATCTTCTCCAAACAATGTACATATCTCCCTCTATTGTTATGTATGTGTCCTTGTAATATTACTTGAAAATTGACCATATTGTTCACCATTAATTCGTTTTCATTTTCTTTACTTAGGGTAGAGAGCATCATCCAACCATGGAGCATTTGATACAAGAAGAAAATCCAATCTACAATGAGGTACTAAGTTTTAATATAAAATGACTCACATAAAGGTAGCCTCTCTCTCTCTCTCTCTCTCTCTCTCTCTCTCTCTCATGTAGTACGTTCGGTGTTTCTTTTCATGTTCTATTGTTTAGGCTGAGAGTATCATCCAATCTTTGAGCAAGAAGAAAATGCATTCCATGATCAGGAGGTCAGAAGTGCGCTACATGCCTTAAATGAATTGGTTTTTTGGATTTTCCAAGCAGTTGAAAGTTAACCTGAATTTGTGATTTTTTAAGCTTACTATACTCCTCAAAGAGATTCTACTTGTTCTAAATGTCACACTGTTAGCAGGCCTTCAACTCTAAGAGTTGACATGGTAATACATGACCATGACTATGCGTTTTAGTATATAAAATCATTTTTTTAAAACTAAGCTATCACTCTTTTCTTAGAATCAAGATAAACTTGTAGAATTGCATAGACTTATAATAGGAGTCAAGTTCAAACCCACATCGAAACCGAGTTTAGTTCAAGAGGGTGTGGCTCTTTTGTGGATTTGATTACAAGAGGAATCCAACTACCGATTAAGGTATTAAAATACTTTCGATTGGATTCGTCAATCTTCAATTGTGGTTATGCTTACCCTAGTTTTTTTATGGGAAAAGTAGGAAGTGCAATGTATTGGTGAAGATGCCTCTCACAATATTACGTCAATAGACATTATTGAGCCTAACTTTGAAAAACTCAAAACAACCACCTTGGAGTCCAAATCCTTGTTGGTACGACTCTTGTTTTTAAAAAATTTCATTAGCGTGTCAAGAATAAATATAGAATCGATGCTTATGCGATATCCAATGAGTGTGTATTAGGAGCAATGTGAAGAAGTACCTATTGCCGGGCGCTGCAAGGAGACTACAAAATTTTGCAGCTTAAGTGAAATCTTGGTAATACATTATACTTATTTTGCATGCTTGTAGGTATATGATTATGTTTTGTTTTTCCTCAACGTATGTGAAGGAATTAGTCAAAGTGCTCAAAAGCAAAAAAAAGTCCAAACGAAAGGTATTAACATGTGTTTCTTTCATCTTGTCCAAGACATTATGAGAATATGTTTTACTAGCTACATATTCTCGTATAACTTCTTCACATTGCTCCTAATACACATGTTTCATCAAGGTTTTGAAGGAAATGGGCAATAAGGTGTCTACCTCACCTCTTATCAATCAAAACGTTACCAAAGTAAGTTTATTTAATTGTGGTGTGTAGGTATTTATTGGAGGACATACTTTGTCTTTTTAACTTAAATAATTGAGTTTCATTATTGCTTTGTTATGGCATTCTTTTATTTGCAATGGATTCTTAGGAGACAATTATGTCCAGATCATGTAGAACTATTAAAAGGCCTCAACGCTATCTAAAGCACAATCATGAGAAGGCAAGATGGTTTAACAGTTTTTTGAAGCTTAATGTTTTTTCTTATAGAATTTCGCATTGTGAAATAAAACAAGTTTGTGCTCCTTGTTGCCATCAAAACAGGAAAACAAAGTGGAGGTTCAAAAGAAGAGTAGAAAAGACAAGACCATAGCCAAGTGTAAGGTAATTTCCCTAACATCTCTTCATGAATATGTTTTTCATAGATTTTCTCATGCCAAAAATTTTGTGTTCATAGGAGGTAATTGAGCTGGTTGAGATGGATGTTGAGGAGATGGAGGCCATGGCTGTGGAGGCAATGGGTTTGATTGACATTGATGAGATGTATGGCCACTTATGGCCTTGCATAAAAGAATTAAAAGGATTGAATAAGCCAATATTTAGGGAGTGCTCAAGTACCTTAGACCCCACATATCTTCTCCGTTGTTATGTTACATGGGTGCTTTCTACTAGTACCACATGAATCCAGCTTGAACATCAATTGTTTTCCACATTGTAAAATCTTTTTGTGCTATCTATTGTTGTAATGCAATAACTTACTTCTTTATAAGTTCAATTTATTAAAATAGAGTGTTTATTTTTGTTGGTATGTAGATTTGTGACAATATGAAGCTAGGACACTCAAAATGTAGTGTTGAGTTGGTTGTTATCCAATACATCATGCTAAGTATAAAGGGTGTATCGTTATGTCCTAAGGTAAATCCATTGTCATGCTAAGCGGTTGGTAGTAATACATCAATGTTTTTGGTAAAAATATGAATTGTATATTTTTTTATATTGAGAATAGAAATCAATAGCAAACTCAGTATGAGTGTTACATATGTGTTTCTTATAAATAGAGAATTGAATCAAATTAAGCTACTCTCAGCTTGAGACTATGAGGATGATTGTTCTCAAGGCTAGATTTCATGCAAAAGTTCACTATAAAACTTCATGCGTTTTGTCACTTTTGAGAACGTTGTATAGAAATTTTTCATGTATTATAATAGCATAAGAACACCAACAGGAAATGGGATATGTTTGTAAAACAACATGGAAGGGATGCATGAGAGAGGGGCGGGATTGTAGTAGGAAGTATCTCATATATTTAAATGACATCGTAACACCTTAATGAAATTTGGTGGGCTTACAAAATCATGATGTGTGTGTGTTTTAAGAGAGAGAGAGAGAGGGAAAGAGACGCCATGAACATTGGCATGGATATGTTTTGAAAACAAAGAGCATAATCGTAATGGAACTTTCAAAAGATAGAACTTTTGCTCTTTTGAAGATGAGAAAGAATCCCAAGAACTTTCTTTGGTAAGAATTTTTCTTTTCTCACGTGGGAAATACTCCTTGAAGGTTAAATCTAATTTATTAAGAATTTTTCTCATTTGAGAAGTATTGATTTCATCTGGTTCATTTGACATATGTGGATTCTCACTTGAGAAAATGATTATCATATGCGCATTCTAATAATGGAAAAACACATATAATTTTTCAATGATGAAGAAAAAACTTACTTGAATTACAACATTGTTATTTTTTCTTACTATATTTCACACTTTAAAGTAGGAAAAAATGTGAGAAAAGCGCCTTGTTTACAACATTGGAATGTGTGTAAAACTCCTTGTGGGTGAAGAAGACGTATTGTTGTGTTGGAGACGTAAGGGCCGCAGATGGTGTTAGCATTGAAGGCCGAAGCTAAGCCAGCAAAATATGGTACCGGGATTTCAACAGCTGAGCAGAGGATGGGGTCGGGAGTGGCGACCTTGCAGGTGGGGGTAGCATCAGGGCGCCGGTTATGTTGACGGAGTGAGGCTCTGTACACAAGGAACTTTAATTCAATTCTTACATAGCAAAAAAATTGACTTTCCTAGATAAAACTTGAACATATGTAGGAAAAGTCCAAACTAGTAAAAACGGAACCTTTTATTGTATATATATGCAGTAAAAATGACCCACATAATAAAACTATATAGCTCTTTGACCAACACACACGAAAAGAAAACTATATAGATTTTTGAGCAACATATGCACAAGAAAAAACTGCATAGTAATTGGAACGGAAGAAAAACTATATAGTAATATTCACGTTAGTTTTATATACAATAGTTAGACAAAAAGAGTCACATAAGTGAATAACCTAAACCTAAGTTTTTTATTATATACAAATTTATTGATTTTATAATTTAAATAATAATATTATAATAACAACTCTCACAAATTTGTCGTAGATCGATCTTGCATCAAAGAAATTAAATCTTTGCATCGAACTCATTATGCATGGGTATTTGGAGCAGAGACTTCCTCATAAGAAAAGAACAACATATAAGAGTAACTCACAATAGCTTTTTGAAGAATTCAATCTAAGTCATAAATTTAACAATTGAAAATAGTTGATGCTAGAATGTTCACCCTTTCTTTGGGTCTCAAGGTTACATTAACATAAACAAATTAACATAACATCACTCAACCACAATTACATCATCCACACTTAGTGGAGAAGAGTCACATTTGGAAATTCTAACTTTGTTTGTGGCCAAAAGGTACACTACAAATGATGAGCGCATTCCATCCACACTTTGCTCTTGACGATCTCCTGTGAAATCCGTACTACCGCTTTGCTAGATTGAAACTAGCCTTTAGCGTAATATACAATGCATCAACTGTTGGAACCTCTAAAAACTTGATTGAAATCGTCTCTTGGTCGTCTTTATCAAAGTTCATATCCTAAATAAAAGTTCAATTGTAAAAAGTCACTACTTAATTGAAAAAGCTTAATCCATGCCAAAAGATGAGTACAACTAAAGTCAATCTCCTTACATATTCATGAGACCCATTTGAGAGTTCATTGAAGGCCTTTCTGTTTTGAAGAGTAACACTCTCATTAGGAACATTCTTCAGTACACTCTGTATGCATAGAAAATTGAAAGCATAAAAGTTTAGTTAGAGCTCTAGACTATGAAATTTTGGGCAATAGATAACAACTACCTTTTTCTTGGTGCAATCTTTTTTTGCCTTTTTAGTCTGCATCATATCCATCATCTTTTGATTCCACTGCATCAAAAAAGTTAAGTTAAAGCTCAAAGCATACAAGGATATGAAGCATATAAAAGTTAAAAGATGTGAGTAAACCTTAGGTGCACGCTTGCTCTTTCTAGAGCTCACATCCACTTGATTTTCCTCATGAGAGCTCTCAAAATCCATTTGTTCTTTAATGAGATCAACCTTTGCATGTTCTCATAATAAAACACATTAAATACATAGCTAGTTTAATTATTGTAAAGGACAATAACATAGACATACCTTTGTGACATCTTCAATAAGAGCAAAGAAAGAACCATTTGAAGCTAAAGCCTCATCCTCTTCTTCTACATCCTAATAGTAAATAACTAGATTAAAGAAAGTGTACAAAATAATTCGACATAGTATAAGTTGAGAAAACATACATCTAGAAGGGGTTCAACTTGCACGCCAGTGAAAATTGCCTCTGAATAATTCTGGTCTTTCTCAAAGTCAATATGAGGATGATACACTTCCTCATTGATAGGTTGTAAATGATTTTCCTCAATCTACAATTCATGTATAGCATTTCTAAATAACTTTAATTAAAAATAAACCAAAAAAAAAAAAAGAATGTAGAAACTCCCACAAGCTGTTTTTTCTTTGCCTTCCGCCTTTGTATTCACTAAGTCGGTTCCCTATAGTGCACAACTTCACATAATCAATCTTATTATGATAGCTAAAAACAATGAAAAAATACTGATAATGTGGCTTACAGATATTAAATTTGTGGTATTGACCAGCATTGATTTTTTCTTTTCATTCTTTCGCTTTGCTTGCATGTGACGCAAGCAAAATGTGTAGATGTCCTCCACTTTCCAATGGTACTCTGCACCACGGAACGTCACCTCCTCAATTTCATCATGGTGCTCTTGAATGAAGCTCACAAGTTTATCCTTCCCCTCTAGATTGTGCCGTAGGTCACAAAGCTTGGAATCAAATGCTTTCATCCAACCTCTAACAGTTCTCAGATTGGAGCAATGGACTGCATGTACACTGTTAGCGTAATACTTTGCAAGGAACTCTTTTCCATACAAGAGTGCTGGATATCTGTCACTTTTGTTGAGTGGGAAGCGAAAGAGTTGCTCATATGTCGGAACTGGTTTTTCAACTGTGTCTTCCTTTGCAACTTGTATAGCCTTACTATGCCGTTGATACAATCTTCCAGCTACCTTACTATTCTTATGATCAGCCTTAGAGGACTCTCCACCACTTGATTCTAGCTCTTTTACCCTTTTCTCTAGCATTGCTATTGTCTCTTTGAGAGACATTGTTTCAGATGGAGAAGCCATGTAACAGCTACAATGTCACAAGTTATACCTTAAATCATATAAAGTGTAAACAAAACTTAAAAACCCCAACAAAATATTCTTTCCAATCAATCAAAGTATTTTAATGTTTGATACATCAAAGGCTAAGCACTTGTGCATCTCCAAACTACTGGCAAATTTAATTGTGCACCACTTCTTGAAGACATGCACCTCCTACTAACTACAATAAAGTCATGTATCACTACTTTGCATGAGTTCCAATCTCTCTCTTCGTACTGCTGGCTTTGTATCCTCCATGTACAATGATCAAAACTATCATGTACTAGCCAAGCTAATTTGCATTTTTTGCCCTGGTGGTCAATCTCTCTAACAACTGCGTGTACAAGATCATCTTCACCATCACTTTTGGTTGCTAGAACGATATCACCAACCTCTAACCAAGGGGGTGCATGTCCGACCTCTCCGAGAGTTGTAAGCCGCTTTCTTTGAATCAAATCCTTCACCTCATATGCTACTAGCCTGTTACCTGTCAACGGAAGAGGTATGAACTTATGCATCAAAGATGAGATTGGTCTTACACAATCCCAAGTGTACGGCATACTTTGTTGTTGTACAATGCTCATTCCAGTTGCATGATGAACTATTAGTTCGTCAACCCCATTGTGTGAGGATATGCATTGTCTATAATACTCTGCCCCAAAATACAAATAATATTGACCATTGTGCTCGATAGAGAACAATGTTTTTATTTTGGCCTTCCAATGCCCTACAGGAAGAGCATCAGTATCACCATTGTCCTGCTTTACAGTCACATGATCACCAACTTTAAAAGCCTCACCCTGGTAAAGTATCTTTTGGTAGGTTGTGACAAGAGTATTTTCACCTTCACTAACTGTCATCACCCACAGTTGCTGAAAGTACCTTTTCTCCTCATCTGAAAGGCATCTCTTTGTGTGTTTCTTCTTGGTTATACCGATCCCTTTTGCTCTAATCATGTTGAGGCAGTAAGTCAGTTCATAATCTGCCAAAATCTTATGTCATAGCTCCTTGGCTCTTGTTAGAGATGAGAGTTCCAAGAGCCCTTTTTCATGGAAGATAGAGCATTGTGGACTCATAGGATGCAGTAGAGTGAAATCATCTGGGAGTATCAACCTTTGGTGTAAGAATGACAAATTCCTCTCGTGTGGAAGGAATCCATCCTTCTCCTCTTGAAGCATCCGAGTAACCCATGTAAACAAAACGCGCTTGTAAAAGTGGACATAAGTTATCTCATTATTTTTTTAATTTGTCTTTACTCCCATGTATATGGAGACCATCCTTTCAAAAATGTAACACCAATATACATCATGAGATCCATGCCTGATAATGTCATCAAGCAATTCCCCATTCCCAGCAACATGCTCCAATGGTGAAGAGTTTGGACCAAAGAATTCCTCGCTCCTTACTCGCCAAGATGAGAACAATGATCGCATTATCTTGATACTCTCCTTTGTCCAACCCTTCTCACGACTAAAATTGTAAAATGTGTGGGCAATGTCTATTAGGAGAAGACCAAGCTCATACATGGGTCTTGATACCTCGTTGATGACACTCAATACATATGGCAGACACCACTGAACAAATTTTTGATTTTCCTCTGCCTTAAAACCTTCAAAGTACTTGCTAGGAGTGTGTGGCAACCTGCCATTGCGAATTGATGGTGGTGCAAGCTTGTATACCAGCTTGCAACATTCATCCACCTTTATTTTTGATTCATTTTTTAATCCTCGCCTGACAGTTGATGTATATTTACTGAACAAATTCAATGGAAGAACATGCATTGTATCATACACCAAGTCACGTGACAAGTCAAAGCCATATAAGTCAAAGAACTTCCATAACACTGACTCTCCAGATAGTCCTGCATGTGCAAGATTAGTCTCTCTTTGAGTTTGAGAGGTTGCTCTTCTGGCCTGAGTTACTACATTGGACATTTCCAAAATGGAGCGTTTTGTTGGTGGATATCTTGCTTGTCGTCTATTTTCATCATAAACATATCGCCCTCTATACATTGGATTACTAGCATCAAGAGTTGCTTTGGGCTTGTCTCTTCGACAACCGTCCTTGAAGAGTCCTATTTTGCACTGGGCAGGATAGTCTCCACTGACCATCATAAGCATCCCGCATAATATGCATGTCTGTTGCTGTTCAGTTCCCATGCCCAATATTTTGTTGACATCATAGTTGTAGTGTACTTTTATTCCTGACATGAACAAGTCTTGCAATTCCTCCATAAGAGGACGTAGAAAAGCACCAAATAGACCACTATTGTTTCGGGCTACTTTCTTGGAGCTAAATGGGAGGAACAGTACTGGGAGTACACTAACATTGGAAGACTTGCCCATGTTCAAAATTTTTATCTCACTGTCTTTTTGTGTGGTGCGAGAGGATTGGAACCCATCCCAATGCAGTAGAAGTGCCAGGTTACGGGGATCTCCCTGGAAAATTATTATGCCATATGAAAATACTCAACAAATAAATAAAAAGTAAATAAAAATAGCATGCCAATATTTCCAGGGCCATACCTCAATCAATCTCTTATTAGAGACTACACGTCGTCGGCAATCTCTACACACAAAAATATATTCTTGAGTCTGCTCATTCCACCCTTGTTGAATCTCTTGCGGACGGGATGATGGAGGAAACGTTGTGTACACCTTTTTACACCCTGGGGTTGTACAGATAACTGGAAGCTCAAATGTGGCATGTGGGTCCCAAAAGTTCTGGACTATACGACATTTTGCACCATCCCAGAAATCATGGATAAACTCCGGTTGTAGTTCAGGTGGCTTTCCCAACCACTTGTCTTGGATATAAGGGTGGCCATTAACATTCCACAAAGTGATTGGGAAAGAGAGTAAGTATGGACTCGAGTGATCAAATCTGGAAGCATTCAAGTAACGGTGATTGTCATTTCCCTCTCTCTCTCTCTCTCTCTCTCTCTCTCTCTCTTTCTCTCTCTCTAGGATGTGCACACACATTCGTGACACGTGGCAACGCTCACAACTCGAGAACTTTTTAAGCTCTATAAAGTAGTAGTATAGATTGCAAGATAACCATAGAACATTGCATCTCTCTTGCCCACGATATACCTCCTCTCTCTCTCTCTCTCTCTCTAGCTCTCTCTCTCTCTCTCTCTCTCTCTCTCTCTCTCTCTCTCTCTCTCTCTCTCTCTCTCTCTCGCCTCTGTGGAATGGGAGATGGACCCAAAGGTGTAAGATATTAAAGAAATATCAATTTGACAAATCAATTTGAAACATAACCTTGTCCTTGGAATTTATAGCATGCTCTATACCCAATTGGACTGTAAGTAGGTTATCATAAATAGATCTGTCACCAATGAAGCCTGTTTGGGCAGGGTGAATGTGTATACCTATCAATTTGACTTTGATCATAGCTCACATACACGAGTACATTAATCCTCCTCGTGATGTATGCATGTACACTAACACTAACACTAACTCGGACTATCATGCATGGGTGTTTGTGCATGTGCAAGCTCATGTGCGTTTGCGCATGCTCGCCTATGCGTGCATGCATGCGTGTGTGTGTGTGTGTGTGTGTGTGTGTGTGTGTGTGTGTGTGTGTGCCATCCCCCTGGTGACCATGTTGAAGTCACCATCCACAATACCATTACGTAGATGCATGTCCTCAATCCATTCTCAAAGTATCACCCTCTCTTTCATATTGTTAGAAGCATACAAAATTGACTACATGCAGAGGACCCCATTATGAATAAAGAGACAATACAGAGCATCTGCCTAAAGAGTGGTCAAGAATCCAGTGAGGATTAAGAGAATTTCTAATAAAGTCAGAACACCAGAATACTCGTTTTTCTTCCCCCCATAAAAGCATGAGGATATTTTAAAGTGAAAGGTTTATCCCTCTCTCTTGTGCCATTTATGCTCCTGCACAAGCACTATATCTAAATGTTGTTGCATGATCCAAAAGTGCAACATTGCCATCCTAGTGGGATAATTCAAGCCTTTAGCATTGAGAGTAGCTATTGTGGAGTGTTTAGAACCCTTTGTGTGGCCTATATCTTGAGACCCCTCATCAATGTCGTCCATATTGAATCCATTTGTTTATGGTAGGTACATCTTTTTTATGTTGATTTTTTTCAGTAGTATGACCTGCATCTTTAATTGCAATTAAAGTGTCAGGTGATGGCATATCATGCAGTATATCAAAAACATCAGGGCTAGCATATCCTGAAGACTGTTGTCTAGGTCTGAATGTTTTCCTGGCAGATACAGACTGAAAGCCCTCAGCATCTATGGGTCTTTTTCCTTTATCAGTAATCTTGACACCCCTATGACTCATGAGGATTATCAGATGAAGACCCTTGATTATTTTTGGCATTAGAACCCCTTGCCTGGCTCTCTGCATTAAAGAGGGGTCTAGATATCCCCTTATTAGCAACCATGCCTTGAGGATGTGCATAAGCAGGAGATGTTGAGGGTGGTACTTGAGGAGAGGGATTTTCACTGATATTGTGGATAGTTGTGGGTGATTTTCCAAATATTTGCTCCCGGGGGGCCTTACTTTTACTTCAAGGATAAGAGGGGATTAGATCTGCAGTGTTTTAAGAGACACATGGGCAATTTCTGGATAAGTGCCCTAATTTATTGCAATGAAAACATTCTCCAGCAAGGGAGCTCCATTTCAAGTACAACACTACCCGCCCTATTTTTGGTATAGTGATGTCCATTGTTTCGGGAATTGGATTTTGGGTGTTCCAGAGAAGATAGGCTTTGTTCCTGTTGGGTGAGTTGATGGTAGGAGCATATAGAACCTGGCCTAAAGTGGCAGTGATCTCCTTGATACAAGGCCACAAAAATGAAGGGAGGTTGATATATTCAACCCATACAAGGCACTGAGAGAGGAGGGCATCTTTGATAATTTTTATTAGCTTTCATTCAAACACGTGCACTACTTGCCCAAATAGAATAACAGTGGACTGGGTGAGAAAGGCAACCTGATCCTAGGGTTTCAGAAAAAGGATTTCAAAGAGTCCTTGCCCCGCATAGAAAATTTTGTCAATTACATGGTTACCAAACCCTTTGTCTATTCCTTGAGCAATGTCGTTTATCTGTGGGAGACGACCAATAAAAAACATAACAATAGCCCTAGATTTGAAGACTGAAATTTGCTACCAAACAGATTCAGTGTCAAGGGAGATCTTATGGTCCCCTTTGATTTGGGGATCTTTAGTTACCGTCTCTTTCAAAATGTCAGACGACACAGCAACGTCGAATGTCGGGGTGTTTTGAAGCTTATCATGAACAAGACTTTGGGCTTCCTCTCTAGGGTTAACCATGAAAGCTAATGGAAGAACAGGGGAAGACATTATTCACCTTCAGGCCTTAGGTCTTGTTTGCGTAGACAGAGGGCGAGAAGAGACGATGGTGTATCCGATCACAGCAGAAGGATAGTTTGGTGTATCTGCTAGTTAATTATGGTTTTCTTATATAGGAAATAGAAGTTACGATCATTTTCTTATATTGAATAGCATGTTACCTAGTAATCCACTTGTTTTCCTATATAGAATCATCGTGTTACGTAGACATTTCCTTTTCCTAGATATATATAGGAAATCCAGCTTGTTATAACTAGTATAATAGATACATTTTACAAGATACATGGGTTTTTCCTATGTCGGAATTGATTTAAAGTTCCTTGTGTATACTGAAGGTAGAGTTGTAGAGTTGGGAGAGGCATTGTGGTGCAGTCTTGACGATGGAGGATAGGTTTCTACAGTATGTAGATTGGGATTACGTGTTCACCATCCCCGACACATACCCCATGCAGTCCACCAACTCCAGGACCATTACCGTGTCACATTCGCCAGGTGCGCTCGTCGGAGCTGTCACATTCGCCTGCCATGTTACCCCATTTGCTATCATCACCATCGGCATCATGATTGCACACATACTCAATACTCCATAAGTGGCCTTGCTGCTACCCATGATCTTCTGGGATTTGACTTTAGCTCAAGCTACTCTCCGTTGTTTCTCGACTCCCCTGTTCTCCCCTATTTGTGAAACACACACGCTCTCTTTCTTCTTCTGCAAAACGCCCTCTCTCTCTCTCTAGCGTAATATGTTGCCTGTATTAGAGGACGACCTCATATATCCATGAAGTTATTCTTAATTACAAGATGAAAATTGGTCTGCCCTTGAAAACTATAGATTGCGAGCCCTGTTCCTTCATGTTGCAGGTCAGCGTTAAAGCAGATGAATGAGAGAGAGAGAGAGAGAGAGAGAGAGAGAGAGAGAGCGCTCTTGCTGGACTTGCAACCGGCTCAGGCTACTTTGCCATGAGCGCAAGCTAGCCGATGTATAGCGAAAGCGCACAGAGAGAGAGAGAGAGAGAGAGAGAGAGAGAGAGAGAGATGTGCGTAGTACTAGAGGCAGAGCCTTGCTCTTTGATTGCAGAGCCAGCGCTGGAATTTGACCCAGGTCACTCTACTGGTAGTAGAGGATGCAGACCACCAATTCTGTGGGAGCCGTAGAGCATGCAACCGTTATCGACGTGGGTGTAGTAGACTTTATCTGCCCCATTGTGCTGGCGTGGAATATCTCCTGCCGGTTAAAACCCATACAATACCCATATCAACGTTTGCCGTTGTGGTGACATGCCTGTCGGATGATGGCGTACGGCTTTGGACGACGATGTTGAACTTGGTACGTCGACAACGATGAGTGCTTTTTTATGCTGGCTGCGGGCACGAGGATGCTAGCCTAAGAGAGCTTACCCCTGCAATTGCACTGTGCACACGATCCGCCCTATTAGTGAAGAGTCTGCCTCGTTGAGCGCAACGTTCTGAACTCCTAAAAGAACCGGAGCTTCTTGCGGGTACACTTAATTAACTCCACTAGTTGATGTCCGTCTCTTCCTGCGCCGCGAGCTTCTTCATCACCAGCATGGAACCTGCAGTGTGAACTAATGTCCATTAAGGCATGGTCGCCATCCTACCGAGTTCAGGAGAGGCGGAGGGGCTCTGTTGTGCGTGCCAGAAGTCGGAAAGAAAGCAATCGTGAGATGTTGCTGTGCGCAATCAAAAAAGCCAAACCAAAAAAAGCACAGCTCCCCAAAAAAAGCAGGGCTAGGAGCTGTCGTTAGTTGGTTGCTCCGGTCAAAGCCAATGGCTTAGATCATGCCAAGCGGCCTCTTCTTGGCTCAAGAATCCGCAAAACCACCAAAACCATCTTAGGCGGGAGGATAATGATCTTCAAGCCTTCACCGTTCTCATGCTCAACTTATCCGTGAAGGAGGTTTGCAAAGAGGAGCAGGCACGTGGCCTCCGGTAGATGAGTACTAGAAATCCTTTACTTGATAAGAATGGAATGGGAGACCTAAAATGCCTAGTACAGCCACATCAACTCTCTTTGAGGGGTTGACTCGCAAGATGCATTTATATTTGGGACGATCTTCATGCGGCCACAATGGAGCTATCTCTGCGAAGCACAAATATGGTGCTCAAAAGGCCTTTTATTTCAGATAACTCAAGTAGCCAATCTACATATGGACAAGGGGAGCTTTGAAGCTTGCAAAGGTTTGGAAATCAAATTATTGCTGTAGCCCTGGAGTGTTGGGAAGATTAAACACATGGGAGTATTCTGTAGTGCAATAGCAAGGCGTGTAGCCCTAGAGAGTGAAGCTTTTGTGGTACCAGAAGAGAAAGCCTTGGTAGAGCAATGCTTTTGAAAGGTGTACATCTCTCTCTCTCTCTCTCTCTCTCTCTCTCTCTCTCTCTCTCACACACACACACACACACACACACGCACGCACATACACATAGAGCAACGAAGAGGGAGAAAGAGAAGTGGGGATTGTGCTTTCAAGGCGTGCGCGCGCACACACACACACAAGTTCTTTGGATTGTGTGCACTATATACACACATGGTCGTAGGGACTCATATTCGGCTTCGGCTTTTTGACACCCCTCATCGGCGAGCAGCTCTTGGCGTCGGCAAGCTCATTTTTGGCATTTTCGACATCGACGTTTCTATGTCTGCATCCTAATTTTGACACATGGTAGTCGACAACCTTTTTTGGCGCTTTCAGCACTAGTTCGATGAGTGTGTCGGCTTTCAGCTTCGACGTTCTTCCTCGACATTAGCTCTCCTTGCCAACCATCGGCTTCGTTTCGACTTCATCATTTTGGATCGGCATTTGTGTCTTCTCAGCGAGCTAGACCGAGCTCGCTAGCACTTGCGCTCGATAGCGGAGGTACAACGTCGACTTCGAGTCTACTCCGACATACAAGCTCATAGGCTTATAGCTTACAGGGGAGGCACATAGCCCACACACACATTGTTTGTGGTTATAGATTTTTACTAGTTCTCTATGTTTTTTATAGAGGTTATGATGTGCCATATTCATGGCATTGATGTATGACATCTATGGTCAGCTTTTTTGAGACTTTGAGTCTGTGATCTACATACATATAGCCTAGTTGACTCCTTACAAGTAGGTGCATATTATAGGTATTTCACTCAACACGTATAGACACTTTCACACACACTTTTGACAACGATTTGTACTACAATCTTATTATGGGAGGTAACAAATGCATTTATTGTGAGCAATTCAAGTGCTAGTGAACTGTTTAGAGAGTAGGTATCTCCGTAGGGATTTGGTCTACTATTGCATCAATTTTGGTGCTTGTTTGTGCGCAATTTACTCATGTATGTTGAGTTGCGGACGCTGCCTGTTGTACGCCATTGTGGGGCCAATTTTTGCTTAGTTTTTTGGTAGTTACATAGCCATTTCTTAGACTAAGAATGGAAGAAAGCTCTTTCTGAGACTGAAGTATAGTTGTGTCTTGCTGAGCCTTTTGGAGGATCATTGGTGAGGTTTTCTTTGAGCTTTTCTTTGAGCTAGGATATTCTTGCATGTTGTGACACCTTCAATGATACAGGTAGTTGGAGATTCCCTTTTATGAAGCCTCACCATAGGTTTATGTATAGAGAGAGATAGGTCCATTTTATGTCAAGTTGATGATGTATTTGGTCATTTTTTACTTGGTTTATGCACAACTTATCTTCTTGTTAATTTATGGTAATTTTTATACATAATTTGGGTTGAGTTTTTGCTCCTCATATAGAGGAGAAATGCTCTTGTTACATAGAAGATTTTTCTTTCTCTGGATTCTCGCCATAGTATTCAAGTTGCAGTTATGGCCTCTTCTTCTAAGAAAGACATTTACAACATTAAGACGCTTGATGGCACCATTTTTTTCATATGAAAAGAGCAGATTTTAAACGACCTAATAAAAAAAGTTCAATTAAAGCCAATCTTTGAGCGCCCTAAGGGCAATGGCTACACGGGTGTAGAGTGAAAAATGCTTTATGCCAAAATTAGGCTCACTATTCACCTACGCCTCACAAAGTTATGTACTTTACTATTGTGGGTGAAGCTACTGCTAAAGCCTTATTGGACAAGTTGTGCAATACATACGAGAGCAAGAGCATAAGTAACAAAGTTTACTTAATGAAGAAGCTCTTCAAGCTTTGCATGAAAGAAGGTGACACAATTTTTGAACTCTTAAATGCATTCAACGTACTTTTCAATCAATTGACATCACAGGGACTCGATTTTGACAACGAGGTGTGGTCTATCTTCTTGTTATGCTCTCTACCTTCCTCATGGGACATATTTTTCATAGCCATAGACAACTCTGTGCTTGAGGAAAAATTTCTATATGATGACATAGTTTCTGGTCTACGCAGTGAAGAGATTCATAGGAAGTCTATGAAGCCTGCCAAACAAGGGGACGAGTATGTTTCTAGTGGAAAAATATAGAGGGATCGCACTCATAATTGTGTGAAAAACAAGGATCACAAGAAATCTTGTAGAAAATCTAGAGGTTATTTACGCAATGTTGAGTGCTATCATTGCCACAAAAAAGGGTAAGGATCACAAGAACTCTTGGAGAAAATCTAGGGGCTCTCTATGCAATGTTGAGTGCTATCATTTCCACAAGAAAGGGCATTTAAAGAAAGACTGTCATGCATAACAAAGAGATAAGAAAAATGACAATGATGAAAATGGAAAAGCTAATATTGAGGACCTCAATATGGAAGAGTCTCTTAAGATTTAGTTGTGATTGAGGTCTTATCTTTCTCAGACGATCTAGTCTCTATAATAGATCTTAGTTTAAATGTCCTTGTTGTAGAAGATCCCAATTTTGATTAAAATTGGGTCATATATTCTGAAGCCAATTTCCATGTGACACCTCATAGAGAGTGGTTCTCTTCTTATGCACATGCATGTGGCATAGTGAATCTCGAAGATGATTATGAGCTTGAGATACATGGTGTTAGAGACATTAAGTTGATTCTGCAAAATGACATGAAGTTCATAATCGACAATGTCAGACCTGTTCCCAAGTTAGCGAAGGGTTTGATATTTGTCGATCAACTTGATGACATGGATTCCATGACAACATTTGGGAATGGTTTGTGGATTATCAAAAAGGAAAATCTTGTGATTCTCAGAGGTCATAAGCATGGAACACTCTATTCCATATATGTATTGTGTTTAAAAAAGGATTGTATATCCATAGGCGAGCTAACGTTTATTGAGTTGTGGAATAGCCGGCTAGGCCATATGAGTCAAAAGGGAATGAAAACATTAGCACATTTTGGTGACTTATCTATGTAAAGTTTTTTCAATTTTTCTATGTGTGAGCCTTGTATCTACGGCAAACAACTAGGAACACTTCATCGCCATTGAATAGAAAGTATATGAGACCACTTGAACTTGTATATAGTGACATTTGCGATCCTATTCCGACCAAATTTTTCAGAGGATCTAGCTATTTTTGCGACCTAGCTATCCCAATAATCATGAGGAATATCAATTTCTTTATATTCTTAGAGGAAATAAAGTAGGAACATAGCAATATGGCATGGAACTGGCCATGTACAAACAATTCACTATGCACACCTTTACAAGAGCATGAACTCACTATGTAGAATCACGTAAATCATACATAGTGCCGGTTAATATATACTCTATCAAATATTCATGACGGTGGAAAGGTACATCCTATTGAGATCCTGTTTTGCACATTGCTAGTACAGTTTAAGCAAAAGATTACATGCCATAGATGAACCGATCATTTTCAAGAATTTTTCCAGTAATAACAGAAGGTTACAAGTAGCAATTAACATTGACTACTTTCAAACAATTTACTAGCAAAAGAAAGAAGGTTGGAACATAACAACATGGTAATATTGAGCATGTACAAACAATTCACTTTCATCACAATAGATTCCATAGCACTATACACCATGGGGGAATCTCAAAACATTTACAAAAATCAAGAGAGTTAAAAATTTTATAGAGCATTGATCTCGCTTGAAATGCCCTTTTTAAATCCCTAATTTTTTTCCAAAATATAATGTGCGACAAACATTTAACACTCATGCAAGGTTATCATTTGTGAGCTTACATGGATGGGTAAATATGTTGTGGGTTTTATCTAATCCAAAGATACAAAAAATGTAGTAAATCTATTTGTAGGCAAGGTACGACCATCCTTGTGCTGCTCAATTGACAAAGTCTCAATGCAATATGCACTTCATACATCTCGTCACGTACTTGAAAACTTGAAGTCCCTACCATAAATGTCACATGTTTTTTTTCTTTATCACAACATGCCCCTCAATCTTTGCTTCCATAGATATTGCAGAGTCTATTTGTTTAGTGATAGTGGCAGAGACACTTGGAGGATATTGCACACTTGTCGGCTCAATCACCATTGCTTTTGAATCTTAAATCCTCCATCCTCCAACACCTTTTACTCACCTAATGACAAAATTTTCCCTTTCTCCACATTGCCAATGGCACACCATGCACGAATCTATCCATACATGGTTGAAGGTTCTTCCTCTCTCTGAGCACAATGCCACATTTCACATAGCCATTTGTGTTCTTGAAATTTTTTGCTTACAAATTGAGTAGTATGAAATTGAGTAGTATGAAATTGAGGCTTTGTTCCTAGTGAAACAAACAGAAACACTCTCTTCCATCCATAATCTTTAGCAACCCTTTGTTAAAAATGATGCAAATTTCTCTCTAGCTTGCGACAGCTTTGTAAGAATGAACCCTATAAAATATGTTGGGGGATGGCCATTACTTAACATGACTGCATTCATTATCTCCCAAAACATGACCTGTACCTTTCTGTCCTTCTCTTTCATCTTGAGCTAGAATTTATTTTATAAAACTATGAAGAAACATCCTCTCATCACAATAACTTACATTAGAGCATACACATGTGTTGCCATGGTTGTCCAATCGAACATGATCAGAGGAAATTTAGATCTTGTAAAGATCACAAAATCCATCTCAATGCATTCTATTGACTAGTTCAATTCTAGAACCGTGTTCAATGGTTGACACTTCGAAAACATGGTATCTTCTACACTTTGTCCAGGAAATAATATACCATGGAAAAATGGATGTCCATAGGTGCTTTTTAATTTCAATAGTTATGTTTTGACACCCTCTCTAGCTCTAGTGGCACTTTCCTCCTCCATCCTTTGCTTGAGTCTACAAAAGGCCTACTATATATATTTTTACGAGTTACATCAGGAAAAATATGAACCCTCTAAGAGCCCTTTAGAATTAAGGTTACTCAGAGACCAACCAATAAGAAGAGGGTGGTGGACACACTCTATACCCTCAAAAAAGTAGGGAAACAAGATAGCCTTTTACCTCTTAATGGCCTCTTACTTAGTGAGAAGGGAAGGGAGGTGGCTAGAGAAGGGGGGGGGAGGCCACTTTGACCTCTTTTCCCCTATTTTTTGGCTCGGATTTAGAAACACATTAATAATTTGAAATTTTCAAAACTCAAATTTCCCTCCTTAAAAGCTCCCCAAATCTAATTCATGGTGGTCAAAAAAGCATTTTTGACCTCTAAACGTAAAAAAACGTGCACTGAAAAGCCCACAAAATTGTTTGAAAAAAAAAGTCAAAACATCACTTTCCACCCTCCAAAGTCTCTCAAAACCTATTCTATAGCTAAAAAGTGATTTTCTCTCTCTCAAAACCCTTTTCCAAACTCTCCATTGCTGCACAACCACATGCATCACCTATAGTCCAACATTCTCTCTCTGCTAGCTTTCTCCCACCTCCATTGTAGCACTAAGCAATCTCGTCCCCCATCTCTTCCCCTTGCCCACCACATATTTTCCTCCCCCTTCTCTCACCTCCATTGCAGCATGAAACAAGATTCTCCTCCTTCTCTTTCATTCACTCACATTACATGGAATCCTCTACTCTCGAAGGTGGCAAAAGTATGAGATCACATGACTTGCATACCACAACAAACCGAGGTATAAATGGTGAGTCGGAATTGCAAGGGTTCACCTCCAACATAAAGATAGAACGGTAAGAAAACTACCCTTGTAGCTTACATTCAGAGCTTAACATCATCTCCATCTCTAAGTTTATCATGCTAAAGACAATCAACATCTTTATGGCTTTCAATGTCTAGGGCTCCACACCTCTATCATCAAAAGTAAGCAGAGATCCTCATAACATTGGGGTGTGATATTTTGTTGGTGGCTTTGGTGTACCATCTAGGGTTGCATAGCATGTGATTGAGTCTCACAATGCAAGTAAGTTATGTTATCTATGGATAGTTATCACGATTCTCCTTCTAATTTCTTCTTTGTATAGTTTTCACTAGATTATTAGAATGAGATTATTTTGTACTTTATCCCTTCGAACTCACAAAATTTGGTGTTTACTTATAGAGTCAACTTGTTTTGAGGGGACATGAGCAAGCAACCATGCACATAGATGAAAAACACTCTATTATTGGTCCATGAGGAGCCTTACAATACCATGTTAAAAGGTTTTGATAAGAATAGTAGTATTTGTGTAGAACTTTGAACCAATAGGTACTCTCTAAGAGCTCTTAGAAAATCTCTTCATAAAGTACTACAATCTTCCTAGTTTCATTGACACACAAATACTAAAGTGTATATGAATCTCTAGATTAGGAAGATAAATACCTGTAAGAGAAGCGTGACAACAACAACATTGTTTCCCTTTGTAGATTTTATGAGGTTGGAATCCTCTGTAAATGCTTTTATGTTTATACTCATTTTGATGCAGTATAAGTATATATATTTTTTTAAAATGGTGTCATATTGAGCGAGAGTATTTAATTTAGATTATTTGAGTTTTATACAAATTTGAGAAACATTGTTGGTTTCTATGGATATTTTGATTTATTGTTATTGGTTGCCTCTAAGATGTTTCAAGTCTCAAGTCTTAATCACTCCACCATGAAGTAATTTAAGCAATATTTGGATTGCAACTTAAATATTAATGGTTGTTCTCATTAATGTGGATCATAACCTTTCTCAAGATGGCATCATTTGGGGATGTTCAATATATCCCGCTTCATTAGCAACGTTTCACAAGTTGAGAAATCTAAATTCTTGCTTTTAACATGTTATTGTTTCCATACTAGTATGCTTATGTCAAGCTTGACTTAGAGAAAGGACAGCTTGGGATGTAGGTATCGATGTATAGCAGTGATTGATAGGTGAGCAATTAAGTTATTATTGATTCATGTTTCAACATACATATATCGTTAAGCCTTTGAGTTTCCACCTTCTTTCGAGTAGTGCTGACAAGTTTTTGGTATCAAATCTTCTTAAATATCCGTATTCATTTGCTTGTTTGTTGCTGAAGATGATACCAATAGCTATCACCCTTGTGAACTTAATTGTTAGATTGTGGATTTGACTTTTACTATGTAGCTCATTTGGATAGAGAAAGTATAAACATAAATCATAGATGCATGTATTGTTGACATAGAAGATATGTGCCACTCAAGCGTATGTAAACTGCTAATAAAAAAACCCTTTGGTTGGATACTATAACAATAGGAGTCACATGTGGTTTCAAATACCAAAGAAATCTATTTATCAAAAACTTCCCAAGAACAAGGGGTGGACACAAGGGAGTATTGTTTGGCTAATTTCTAGTGCCGAGTGCTTAGTGCATAGGATTTGTGAGGCCTTTGAACACAAAGCAAAATGGGTGCGTGCACCCGGGGGGGGGGGGGGGTGGATCTTGCTCTTAGTACATCAAACACCGCATCTCTATCCCCTGGACATCCATTAAAAAAAGGGTATGTTTGCCATTTTAAGGCCCCAAGGCCCCTCAACAAGAGGGGCCACAAGGGCACGCTGAATGGCCAAATAGAGACCCAACGACTTGCAGGTCCCAATCGGCTCCGAATCTACCTAGACTTGTCTCACATCAATTTATTCATCTCGTCGCACTCTTTGGAGATATTAAGGGGTAGTGCGGTCATATTTGTTGCATCCATTCCATGACGTGGTATGCTCATGGGGTGACCTATCACATAAAAATATATATGGTGGGGGCGACCTCATGTTAGGAAAGTATGTCTTGTTGATGGAAAGCTATTATATTGTCATACTAGGGATCTCTCTATGTTAGCATAATGGTTTTTGGTGTAGTGGGAGCCACATTTCTTGAGGAGAGCTTTGTACTGTCGTAAAAGATTTATGTTATGTCAGTTCTTTGAGCAATTGTTACAAACACCGCCAGTCAACTAACATAGTAAGAGGTCACATTGTACCATGACGCGTTAGAAACCTGCTAAAAAAAAACATGTATGAATTCAACATTTGCAGGTTATATAGCAAACACTCACTAAGTATAATATGTTGCACAAATTTGCAAGTATTGAATAAAAAATGTTGAAATATACATTATGATGATACCTACCGCTAATAAGCATGGATTTGAAGCACCTAACTGCAAGATGTAACAAAGAAGGTTGTTTTAGAGGACAAGTGGCATTTAAGATCTATTATGTCAAAGATTATAAGGTTATGCAAGCTCTACAATGAAAGAGAAGGAGATGAGTGAGTGCATGTGTGTGTACACACATAGGAGATTTTGGTGAAAATGGTTCAAAATTTAAATTGAACATTTTAAGAGAAAGAAAGACAATATAAAAATGAATTAGAGTGTATAGACTATCACTTACATCCACCCAACGATCAACATTGGTGTCAACTTGTAGCACGACATTGTTATGATGATCTTTGGTCATCCACGTATGTTACTTTTGATGCAAAATCTGTGGGCAAGCAAATGTACACACTATAGTGTGTGGAATGCATGGTTTGTGATATTGTTGAGCAATATGGTTGCTAAACCTAAGGATGCAAAGGGGGAAGGCAATTAAAGGGAGAAGAGAGAGAGAGAGGGAGAGAGGAGAGGGAGAGGTAAGAGAGAGGTAGGGGAGAGGGAGATGTAGGGGAGAGGAGAGGGAGAGAGTCAATTTTTTTGGAGGGAAAAGAAAACTTCAATTGTCCTTTTAGTGAGTGTAAGTCCAAAAAAATGTCAAAAAAAGCTTTTTTTGACATGTATATAGGTTGAGATGAACTTTTGAGTAAAAAATAGGTGAAAATGATTTTTTAATTAAAAAACACCATTTTTTAGCTTAGGGTTATGCATGTTTTTTATGATGTGGCATGGGAAAGGGACCACAACCTAAATGGCCTTAAAATAAAGTTAGAGAATCCTACTCAAAATTAGCCTATTAAATACACTTGTCCCCCAAAGTTTACACAAAATAAACCTTAGTCTCTTAAAATTAGGGATTTATACAAGGCCCATACAAAGTTCATATTTTTCTTAATGAAAACACAAACATCCTAAGCTAAATTTGTGACACTTCAAATATTGGGATCCTTATTCAAGGATATGTGTTGCTCTCAATTATTATAAGTTGAAACCTTTTCATCATAACATTAAATGTACCTTAAATGCCATAGTGTCCTTTAACGAGAGAGTCATGGGATTTAAGTACAATCTTCTCTTTCATGCATCATTCATGTGACACAAAACCTTGTGTGTCAACTATAGTAGTAGCATTTTATCTACCATGCTAGGTAGCCATTGAGATATGCCACAAAAATTATTTGGATCCTTGTGCATTATGAGAAAGCATAATATACATAGCTTTGCTTGCCCAAAATGTAAGCAATGAAAAACCAAATACATGATTAAAAAATTAAGTGTACCTTTTCTAGTGGTAGGAACTATTTTCCCGACTACTTTTTTGTCTTTAAAAGAAGATCAAGAAGTATGATTTCTTGAATTGTCTCTTTGATTTCAATCTTCATGCATATAGAACTTTCAACTCTTTGTGAGCAATTCTTTGATGAGATGCTCAAATTGGTTCTTAGAATTTTCTTTTTTAACTTCCATCTTGTGACAATGGATACTTTGCATTGCAGTCTCTTGGTGTTTATGTTACTACTATCATCTTTGATTGCTTAAACACATGATTCAAAGAAATAAATGGATGCTCTTTTTGGGAGGAGATTCATGACAACATGCATGATTTGAATCTATTTTCCTACTTTGTCATAACCCTTGGGAACCTCAAGATGTCTTCTTTCCTCTCCTTGAGAGAAACCCATAGTGTTCTTTGAGCTACTCATGCTATCTAGATTACTTCACAAATCTGAAAGTAAGAGATGTCCTTCTCTAATTAAAAACATTAGAGAATAAAATTTTGAATAAAAATTAACAAGAAAGGTTTGCACTCTTTGTCTTAATTTCTTTTGTACAATCGATAATTCTACAAAAAAGTTAAGGCATATTTTTTATTTCTTACCTCAAATCAACTCTTGATTAGAAAGAGATAAATCTTTGACATTTTTGAATACTGCCTTGCAATGGTAAAGTCTCTTAGATCAGGCCACTCCATAGAAGAAGAGACCATCCTTGTGCATTGATACCAATGAAACCTTAACTCGATTTAAATTGCTTTAAGCATAGACTTACCTTAGCATATATCACATTTTTGAGCGCAGAACCGATCATCATTTCCAAATACATATTCAAACAAGCATGCTTATAAGAAAAATTAAGGAGAAGATGCAACACAATATTGAGGGCCTGACTTTATAAAGCCCCCCCCCCCCCCCCCCAAAAAAAAAAGGCTTTCTATATATCATGCTATTCGAGATCTTTGAAACAACGAGAATCTTGACTATGGAGGCTAAGATCTCCATGATCCAAGTAACTTAGTGGCTTCCTTGATCACCATATATTATTCTACTCTTCTTCAAAGCATCAATGAATAGTCAATACAAGTATATTTCAAAGAAAAAGAGTGGAATCCTTAGATCTTTGGCTATTAGCTCCATATGAAGAAGCTCCATAACATAGTAGTATATGGAATAATAGTGGAGGCTCCTGAAATTTAGACATTCTTCGATAATCTTGTTTGATGACCTCTGTAATTTCTTTTGACTTCTTCTACAAAGTTGTAGAATCTTGAAAAGAGCTAAGTTTGGATAAACAAACTGCCCTTGGATGAGCGAGTTATGCATGATTTAGTGAAGATTACTTTTTCCTCTCTTTCCAAAATGGTACTTTTGAATTTCTAGGAGGAGGTGGAAGAGCCCAAAATATGAGAGTATGAACATAGAGATTGACCTCTTTTGGGATTTTTGAAGAGGAAAATGAATTTTCTAAGCTCCTTACCCATTCACAAGCTTACAAGGTAGAATTGCACTAGATGTTCTGCTGTAGATGTCAACCAATCTGGTATTTACAGTCCTCCTCAACCACAATGCCATCTCTTGTGCTCCCATAGCTCAGAATGGTCCGAGCTTCTCTGCTCCCAATGCGTTTGTGTGTATGTCTACAACCTTCTCATATTTTCCCACATACCTATGGTTGATGTCACTAGCCAACAAGATCTTTTCCCTAATGAAGTGATAGTGAACCTTAATGTGCTTTGTCCTTGCATGGAAAATTGGGTTTTGCGCTAACTGTACGTTGGTAAGGTTGTCATAGTAGATGATTGCTAACCTTTGTACCTTCAAGTAGCATCCCTAATCATGCTACCTCATATTCCACCACTGACACTCCACTAAACCCTTGTACATAGCCTCTATACTTGACAAAGAGATCATGGGTTGCTTCTTGCTCCTCCATTTGGTAGTAGCCATCCAAATGAGAACATGAATGCATTGGTATCTCATCAATTAGATAAGAAACCAATCCAATTTTCTTGTGTGTAACCAAATAGCTACACCTCCATGCCAACCTCAGAGAAGAGTGCATAATCTAGTGGATCACTCACATAACATAAGGTGCACCAACTCACTACATCCAAACATGGCCTCTTGGGAAACTACATAAAATGGCTCTCAAGTTTAACTATGTAACTCAAATCTCATTGCATGAGATTGGCAAGTAGATAAGGCTACCCACACATCTTGTTGTACATGGTGGACTTTTCAAGCACTTCACACACAACTTATAGCAAGAGAGTTACATTCAAAATAATGTTACCCATGCATGAACAAAGACAACAAGTTGTCCATGTGCGACAAGGTGAGAAAAGTGTTCATGATGATGCTTGTAATAGCTCTGACCATCTCAAGAGTAGTGGTAGTGAAATTCCAATGGGATAGCCTATTCCTCATATAGAGGCCTACTACATTGAGAAGGTCAGCAAGGGTTTCAAGAGGTTTGTGCCAAGTCTAGATTACATTGCGTTGATGGATTGTAATGAGTGTTGCTGCTATGATGAAGCTATGTTACCATAGATGACAATATTTAAGTCGGAGAGTGATACTAAATCACCCATGGAGTCTTGTAAGAAGAATAAGACTTGGGACTTAGTACCTTTGCCAAAAGGAAACAATGTTTTCCAATGTAAGTCGGTCTACAAGGCATAGACAATGATGAGATTTTGTTGCCAATGGTCAATCTGACTAGCTTGCGGATAATACTTGCATTTTCCAAGAGCGCATGGATTTAGCCCAAATGTATGTTAAGACAAGGTTCCTACATGGTGATCTTCATGAGGAAATTTACATGCAACAACTAGAAGGTTTTGTTGAGAATGGGAAAGAGAAGTTGACATGTAAGCTTAAGAGAAGCCTATATGGTTTGAAGTAGGCATCGTGGTAATGGTATCATAATTTTTGATGCTTTTATGAACTCTCAAGGGTATCAATAGAGAAAAAATGATCATTTCCTTTGCACAAAGAAATTCATAGATGGTAGTCTTTTGATTTTGATCCTATATGTGGAATCTAATATACACATCATCAAGAAGAACATTCTTGAGGTAAATACACTGAAGTCAGATTGCCTCAGAACTTTTGCATGAAAGATTTGGGTAAAGAAAACCATATTCTTGGAATGTGTATTAAGAGATGCGGGTTAAAGAGTATTATTTACTTGTCACAACAAGAGTACATTTTTCTTGTACTAAAGAATTTCAATTTGTAAGGGGGAAGCCATTGTCTACTCATTGCCTCCATATGTGAAAGTGAGCCAAGAGGATTTTTTCAAATCTGATGAGGAGGAAAGGGCTTAGTTTGCATTTGGTTCTTTGATAAACACCATGATTGAGACTCATCTAGGCATTGCATTTGTAGTCGAAGTTGTGAGCATATTTATTGCGATCTAGAGGGAAGCATTGGGAGGAAGTGAGGGGTGTGGCACTGTGATGAGATACTTGAAGGTAGAAAAGAGTTGTACATTTTCTTAGGAGGCAAAGATGTGTGTGTAGCTAGCTACACAAATGCAAATTATGTAGGAAATGTGGATAACAAAAGCTCTACAACAGGTTTTGTCTTTACATTCACTAGTGGTGTAGTTTCATGGTGATCTTGTTTGCAAGTTTGTACCTCTTATTCTATGAAAGAGTGTGGTGCACGGTGCGGTGTGGAAGAGGGAAGAGGAGAAGCAGTTCACTATGTGGGTTGAGCACACCTCAAAGTGAGGAGCTCCTTATTATTGTATATATGTACAGCTAATAAGAGGACATGGTTAATGGGCGACCGAACATACTGGGCGTCCAGTCTCGGGCAAAGACATAGCACCTTTACCCAACAACCTCCCACTTAAAGGCGAATGTGCCAATAAGTGGATCCTACTAGCTAAACTACTAGTATGTACAAAGAAACAGGGTGAGAGACTCTCTCAACCTACACCCACTGGCTCATTCAACCGATCTACATGCACCTATATTGGCTCTAGTGATAGATGAGCATGTGTATCTATGCTAGAGCTTGCATGCAAATCCCATAGACAATTCTTTACGATCTACAAAGCTCCATAATGCATCATGCTAGTGTAAATCATCATATGACTGCAATCCCTATTGCAAATTTTACCATTGCAGTTGCTAGGTCGGACCTCAACACTAGTAGGTAGTACATGAGATGCCCGAACGTTGATGAAATTTGTGCAAACCTGGCTATACTAGTCCTCCCTACACTATTTGCATGAACTGCATCATTAGGACTACTCATCACAAATGGATGTGTCATCGCCTGCCATTGGGATGGCTACATCCCTCTCATCCATGCAACATTCATCCTGGTATCAACTCATGAGCCTCTAACATGAGCATATCAAAGAACTCCATGTCCGTCATCTTTGCATGTGTCTCTAGAGAGCATACCTACTTTACCTCTGTTTGCATAGACTTTGACAACATTTGTTGTGTCTTACTAGAGCACTGCCACTCTATCTGTGTCTCTACAGAGTCTACTGGCACATCCTTCAGAGCTATATGCTCTATCTCTTGTGAGCATGGTGTAGCTCACTCGCAAAGGAGACATGTCTCATCTCTCGCTCAATGCATGCCAACAACAAAACCAAGACCATGTCATCTTGTACCTCAGATACATGAATATGATATAACAAGCCACTACAAGCTCCCCTGGAAATCACTAGTGATCCACAATGCATTTGAAAATACTACTCTCTAAGTAGTGCCTGATACCCACAATCTGCTAACTATCTCATTGAGATCAAGCTCTATCTCTGCCGAGGAACATAGCGCACATGTTGTAGCATATAGGATGCACCGTTGGGCAATGATAAGCAAACATCTTATGTATCTGTAATGTTAAATGCTAAACCATCAGCTAAGTGTACACAACCAAAGCTCCCATTAGAGAAAGTGATAAACCACTCATGATGTGGTGTGACATGGAAAACTACTTTCTTATTTAGCAACCAACGGGGAGAAGTGACACCTCTCAAAGACATGGAACATAAAGGTAATTGTAACATCACCGTCATTGGCATATGAAGCCACTACTATATCATGTGTCAAAATCTCATCTGCATCATGCATACATCTCCGTTGTTGCCTCATATGTCATAAAATCTAATATCTAATATCTAACCAACCCAAATGATTTTCTCATATTAAATTGATCACTTAATGTGGGAGAATAAACGGGAACAAGTGTTAAGATATAGACATGTGCTTATAGATCTATCTCAACACGGGGCCAATGGTAAAGGGGCCCAAATGAGAGATGGTCTATCAAAGAGCAAGGCTAACAAATGGAGCATAAGACCTTAGGGTTAGCTTCATTGAAGACCTCCAATAATGTGTGTAAAAGGCCTTTAACCTTAGGTAATTGACCTTAGGTAAGCTAGGGTTGAGATTGAGGCGCGGGAACCCGACCCAGCTCAAGGTGCTTGTCCTGCTTGTCATGCTTGATGATTGAGGTGCTTGAGGTGCTTAATTATTGAGATGCTTGAGGTGCTTGACATGCTGGGGTTGCACTTGAGGTGAGAACCCAGCCCAAGCTTAAAGTGCTTATGAGCCAAGCTTGTGGTGGGAACTGGGCCTATGCATGAGGGGCTTGAGGTGTCAAAAAGTCAAAGATTCAATCCCTACAAGGAGGGGGCGAGCCCTACATGAGGGGGGATGAGAGAGAACACCCACACACTCACACAAGGCATGCATAGTACAAAGAAAGCAAAAGGGACACTTGTCAAGTTCCTCCTCATGTTGCCCTCATGGTGTGCTTGAAGCCTATTGGTTGGCCACCCAAGGGGTCCAATAATAATTTAGGAGATTTAATTAAATGATTTAGCATTTATCTAGCCCTCTCTCTCAAAGGGGAAAGGGGGAAACTTGTCTCAAGGCTACCCTTGCTCCTTGCTGCTTGTAATGCCTCCTGCTTGTGATTGGCTAGGCCTGGACGTGTCCAATGAGCTTCAAGCATGAGCTACAAGGGGGGGTCGACCCAAGCAAGCTAGGGGGTATACTCACCCACACACACTCAAAAACACTCTCATTGTGTGCTATGCAAAGTGCAAGAGCTCCCTCTCCTTCTCCAAGTAAGTAGAGGTTGAGAGCCTACACCAACACTCTTGGATATGGAGTACAAATCCAACCAAGAGCCATGCTTCAATGCTTAAGCTTGCCATCTCATTCTTCTTAATTACTATGCTATTATGTATGCTAGCAACAAGAGTTATGATAAGTGAGGAACTAATTCTTTCTCCTACGAAATGTTTCTTCTTCCTCTTCCCTACCCTCATTCCTTGCTAGCTCTCTCCACCTTCGAAGGTGTTTGAGGTCTTGGGACTGAGGCTTGGGATAGTTAAAGCTTTCTTCAAGTTTATGTTATGTTTGTGATGCATGAAGCTTTCCATCTTCATTGCATCACCTAGGTCACAAGGAACACAAAGATTGTATTGTAACAAGTCTCTCTTAATGGGAGAAATCATAATACAAATGCCTATTGGAGGGGGGACCGGCTCCACATAAATCCGGTCCTCAACTGTTGTCATGTTCTCTAAATTCTCTCTCTTGCAAAAGTATTGTTCATGCCAAGTTAACTAATTGCTATGATTATGTTGCTATCTTCAATTATGTTCACCCGCTATGCTCACAAAGTCATCTCTCAAAAGTAGTCTCATTAATTTCCGCTACTCTCAAATTAAATCGGCCAATTCCATTACATTGGTATCAGAGCATTTGGTTTCTCTTTTCTTGCTTAAGAAGAGAGGTCCTTAAGTAGCCTATGAATGGTTGATGTTGTTAATTATATTAGGTTAAGTGGAACTGGGATCTATTATCGGTTTTGTTGAGCCCACTATGTGGGGAATGGTGCACACCTCGGGAGCTTTGGACTTAATAATGGAGTCTTTTTAGAGTTGCCTACGGCTTTACCATTATTGAGCCATAAGAAGTCCGAAAGGAGCTAGCCCTTGGCAACTCTGCTATGTTAGACCTACTCCTCTACTCTCTATAATTAACCACTTCGAGCTGTGGGTGTAGATACTTAAGAGCCGATTTTCAAAGGCTGAGAGGAGTGGCAACTAAGGTTTTGAATTGCCAAAGCATACACTAAGTACATACATAAATTTTGTTAACATGGCTGACAATAATCAAGAGAGTAGAATGAACATTGATAGCTTTGATTTTGCACATGAAGGTGCTAATGATGATGCTCCCATGTTTGTGAATTATCTCGTCACTAGGTTGCAGCAAGCTATGGGCAAACCTGCTTTGCAAGCCGAAGTTACTCAACAACTTCGTGCTTATGGAATTTCCCTTCCTCTCCAAGAGGAGAGAGAGCTTAGGAGGCCTCTTGAAGAGACCCCCAAAAGAAGACTCTCTCCCATTCGAGAGGAGGAATCCAAAGTGCAAGAAAGCAATGAAAGTTTAAGCTCCTCTGAAGATGTGGCTCCACGAAGATGGCGGTCTAGACGATCGCCCATTCCTCCCAAGAGGAAAAGATCAACATATAGTCCTTCTCCTCATCACTCTGAAAGGCAAGAGAGGAAACAAAGGAATAAAAGGGCTAGGAAGAGGTCACCCTCTTCTCCTTCTTCTTCACCTTCCTCCTCTTCTGACGAAAGTTATGGTTGTTCTCCTAGAGAATACAAGAGGGGAGGACATCCTAAATCATTTCCTGCATGGCGAGGGTCACAAAAGCTAAAGAAGTACAAGGAGGGAGGAAAGAGTATCTCTTTTCTCACCTATGATGGCACCTTCGGTGCTACCGACAAATTGTTGGCCTTCATCCAGCAATTTGATGCGGCCTTTGGAGATGAGGGCTTCACAGAGTCCTCTAAGCTACGCCATGTAGCTATGCACTTCCAAAAATCAGCTCGTCAATGGTGGGCTAGCCTTCGTGGAAATGGTGAAGCCCCAAAGACATGGAAGACTCTATGAGTTTCCATCATGAAGCAATTCCTTGCAAGCGATGCAAAGGACAAAGTGCTTACCGAATGGCGCAGCTTGATCCTCCTCTCCCATGAGTCTATCCACAAATATGTAGACAAGTTTTGGGATTTACATCTCAAGGCTACTGTCTTTCAAAAGATGGACTTTGCCGAGCAAAGGCAGCAATTCTGTGCGGGATTACCTGAAGAGATGGCCGAATACATCAACTCTCAATGGACTGGTACTATTAGTGAAGTAATCCATCACACCATGGTTGCTTCACGCATCAATTTCCATCAAGGGGTTAGACGTAATGTCAAGCCCATGGAAAACAAAGACAAAAATGATGCAAAGGGGAAAACCAATGTTCAAAATACTTCCCAAGTCAATTCCAACAACAACAACAATCGGTCCAAGGAGAAGGGATTTTACAAAGGTAAAAACAAACTCTCTCCTGAAGAGCTTGAAGCTTTTTGCAAGGACCATAAGTGTTTCAAGTGTGGGGAGCAAGGACATGGCTATCGTTCTTGCCCCAAGAAGAATACTCGCAATGAGACTCCTAGGGCTTCCACCATCGAAGCTTCAAAAGAGGATGCTCATTGCAAAGGATCATCACTTTCCTATGCTTGGGGAAAGGTAAGAGAGCATGATGCCTTCATCTTGTTTGACCCTGGCTCTACTCTTAACTTCATATCAATAGAGTTGGCCACCAAGTTGGGCATTCAAGCTTTTGAGATGGGAGATATAGTAGTGGCTAATGCAGCTTTCAAGGGATAACAAGCCTCCGTTACTCCCTTGATTGGGAAGTTGAGGCTTCATGTCCAAAGCTATGTCGACAAGGAAGACTTCTTCATCTCTCCTCTCCAACATGAGGATGTTATCCTAGGGGCACCATGGTTTGATCGCATGGCTGCCAACATGAAGTTCCCTGAAAGGAGAATCTACTTCACCTACAGGGGAAAGAACATGTATATAGATGCTAGTGAGCGTGGTCGCACTATTCCACTTGTAAATCCTCTTGCTTTTGATAAGTCAATGAAGAGCTTAGTTTCTGCGTACATGATTTTTGTCAAAGAGTCTCTAAAAGATACTAATGTTTCATCAAATGTAAATGGTAGGAATCAAGAAGAGTTAGACTTGTCTAATTTTCTAAAAGGATTCCAAGATGTGTTCATCAATGATATCCCTATGGACTTATCTCCAAAACGAGGGGATGATGACCATCGTATTGAGCTCCTTCCTGGAAGCTTACCACCTAACAAGCCTCCTTATCCAATCTCACAAGCTCAACAAGAGGAGATCATGAGGCAAGTACAAGAGCTAGTAGACAAAGGGATGGTGACACCTAGTTCCTCTCCCTTTTGTTCTCCAGTCATTTTAGTACAAAAGAAATATGGTACATATCGTATGTGTGTGGACTATCAAGCACTAAACCATATTACTATCAAAAACAGATTTCCCGTACCTCGGGTAGAAGATCTATTTGATAAGCTACAAGGCTCAACCTACTTCAGTAGGATTGACCTTAAGAGTGGCTATCATCAAATAAGGATAGTGGATGAAGATATCTTAAAGACCGCGTTTCGCACAAAGTTTGGTCTTTATGAATATCTAGTCATGCCTTTTGGATTGACTAATGCACCAGCTACGTTCAATCGTTTGATGGAGAAAATTTTTAGACCATACCAAAAATTCACTGGACTGTTCTTTGATGATATCATCATCTACTCCAAGTCTTTGGAGGAACATAAGCAACATCTCCAAGTGATTTTTCAAGCATTGAGGAAGAACAAGCTTTTTCTCAACCAAAAGAAAAGCGAATTCTTCCTTCAAGAAATTCAATACCTAGGTCATATTATCTCTAAAGATGGTATCCAAATGGATCCATCAAAGTTAGAGGTAATAAAAGCATGGCCTAACCCAAGAAATCTACATGACCTAAGAAGCTTTGTTGGTATGTGCGCATACTATAGACGCTTCATAGCAAAATTCTCTCAAGTAGCAGGACCACTACACGACTTAACTAAGAAGAACGTTAAGTTTGTATGGACTACTAAGGAGCAAAATTCTTTTGAAAATCTCAAAGAGAAGCTTACTTCCCAACCAGTCCTCGTGCTTCTGGATCTCTCAAAGCCATTTGAGGTCCAATGTGATGCTTGTGGTGATTGCCTTGGAGCAGTTTTGCTTCAAGAAGGGCATGCCATAGCATATGAGAGCCAAAGGCTCAATATTGATGAACGAATCTTGGGCATTTATGAGAAAGAGCTTTTAGCTGTTCTACATGCCCTAGACACATGGAAGCACTACCTATTGGGGAATCCATTTATCCTACGAACCGACCAAAGTCTCAAGTATTTCATGATGCTGCGAGCGGGATGAAAACACACACAGCGCCTCTATAACGACCCGACACACACTCTTGGGAAGATACACACACACACTATGGGGCACCACTCGGCTTAGACAACACACCTGGCCGAGACAGGGAACACACCTCTGGAGTGAGAGGAGAGAGACTATCCACTTGCCCACTCCACACAGACACACACATACACACACACACACCCAAAAAACTCAGCTCAAAAGAGGATAATTTCTGATTTTTAGATACAAATGAGCTTGGGCCAACACCAATGGGGCAAACAACTCACACAATATGGGTAAAAGATACCAGATACAATCACAAACTAGAGCAGAAACTTCGCTCATAGGAGAAACTTACACAGAAAAACAACAGGAAAAGAGTGAGGAATTAGGCAAAATGGACAGCGCCATCGCGTCCGGAACGGCCCAAAACCCCAGTCTACAATGTCAAAGTGCTCAAATCCGACCTCGGATGAGCAGTTTACGGCCAAAACAGGCTCCAAAATGAGCAAAAACACACCTGCGGCTGTTCCTCCTCTCTTCTCCACGTTTATTCTGGTCTTCTCTCTCTTTTTTCAGTTCCCACACTTAGCTTTATTACTTGGGCACCCTTGGCCTTTTAGATGACCTCAAACGGACCCTGAACAGGCCAAAAACTGACCTCGCAGTGCATAGTTGTCACCTTTTTGCATCATTCGCACACCTGGCACTCAGCTTTTTTCCAATAATGCATCTCGCCACCATCTGAAGTGGCCCCAAAAAGTGGTCCTAATGATGAACTTTCTGCATAACTCTCACCAGAAAACACCCACGTTGTGTCGGTCCTCATCCGCGTGCAAATATTGACCTCGTTCGCCCTCCTGACGCCACTAGATGCCATCTGACGCACCTGCTTACCTCACGTCGTCGGCCCGCGGATAGCTTCCTCGAGAAGTTTTACACGCTATAAACTCCTCATTATTGTAGAAAAACACAGTAGTACTGGTAATAGCGAAAATCGATGCACTATGTACACCCTGTCCTACCTGTACACATGTGGGCCCCACATAACCACCTAGCTAAGGAAAATGGGCAATCCTTTATTTGATGCACCATGCATGTGTATGTACATATGCGCAATCCCTTGCTCCAAAAAACTCCTGACATAATTTGCCCACCCCCTAGCCTGCTAGAGCATTCATGCTCAGCAGCAGCACTAGTAGATGCTCATTCCACCTGGATCAAAAGGCCAAAGGCATATTTCCTGATTCACAAGAAGCATCATAACACCACACATATATTTGTCAACAATCAACCAAAATGCACCATAGGCATATCCATCTAACACATCCACCCTGTCTGGAGTTCCAAACGCATAAATATCGCATGCCACATTTAACCCAACCGATAGAGACAACTCAAGTGACTCATCACCTGGCATCTTGGCTTCACCAGCCATAGCAACAACCTGTAAATCATGCACCCAAGTAGCTAAAAGCATTGTGTGAAGGTAAATTTGTTGATATCCAAAGCACAAAAGTATCCCCGCAGCACACATATCCCTAGCATAGGCATCCACATAGCTGAGATCGAACTCATATATGCCAAACCCCTTCTCATCATCATAAGCATACTCATCATCACACATAACTTGATCCACATCATAATCATGGCTAGCACCACTATCCATAGCTTCTAGCATGGGTTCATCAGTCTCCAAGAATACAAATCCCTGCTTTAAACCACAATCATGCTCACAAATCGGTTCAATCACTGCACATACATCAAAATATGGCTTCAAAACAGGCTCCACATCCAACAAATCCACAAAATGGCTCTCAACCTTGCCCTCTTCCCTAATTTCCAAGGAACTAGTATCCAAAGATACATGCTCATCATCAATAACCTCAACCTCACACTCACACCCAGAATCACAAGGTACACAAGTAGCCAATGCATCCTCTTCAAAACTTTTCAATCCTGTATCCAAAGCATTACTCACCTCTTTAGGCTCTTCCATAAACTTGTCAACCTGCAAGACCTCTTTACGCTTCACAATAGACCTTGGGAAGAAACGAGAAACATCATAGGATAGGCTACTTTTCACCTGCTTAGGCTTAACTTCATCTTCCATGTCAAATCCATTTTGCACATGCATACCTGTACTGATACCATGTTCCTCAAGACGCTTAAACTTCCATTCCTTGTGCTTTGCAATGCGTACTGCATCTTCAAAAGACTCGGGCCTCTTCAACTCAACCTCGAACCGCAACCAAGGTGACAAACCATCAACAAAAGAACTTTTCTTCAATGAACAAGGGGGGGTCTCATCCTTAAGAGCAACACACCAACGAGTCCATAAATCTGTAAAACCTTGTACATACGCATCAACACCTTGACAAGAACCTTGCTTAAAAGCATTGAGCTCATTCCATACTGCATTTGCATCTTCAAAAACCTGGAAACGCTCTAAAAAAGCTTCTATAAACTTGTCAAGACTCAAACCATAAGAAGAAGCCACTGCTTCTTTAGCTTCCAAATCCATGAACCAAACACGGGCCTCATCTTTCAAAAGCAATCCAAATAGCCTCAAAATCTTGTCCTCATCACACATATTGTTGCTTATGCATGCTACCTCGACTTGCTCCAGAAAGTCTTCCGCATCTTCACCACTTCTTCCATAAAATTCTGGATAAGAGAAAGCCATGGCTACCCAAGTTTAATGCTTTAAGAACCTCTTCGAACACACGTGCAAGAACCCAAAACTTTTCACTACCCAATCCCCAGAAACTTCAATGGAGCTCAGCTTTAGATAAGGACAAACACATGCACATCAAATGAGTTTTCATAGTTAATCATCGGAATGACAACAGGCAAAGGACATTCCAGGATCTCTCTCAATCTTCTTGGCCCAAACATAAAGACTATGTGCTACTGGAAACAAAACTTCCTGGACACATGAACATTTATCTGGATTCTTTGTGTTAAATGAAAAGGAGTGAATTGAGGGCCATTTTGATCATCCATTAAAGCCAACCATGAAGCTCCCAAGAAGGCACACCTGACTCAACCTCTGATTTTGCCAAAATTTCAGTAGCATAATAGCATAAAATGGCTCAAAAGACCAAAAGACCAGCCATCATAACTTGGAAAAATTTTGACAGAGTTTCCCCAGAAGTAGAGCAATGAGAACCCAAAATATAGACTGTATCTGTATGCATAAACTGCCAACAATAGAACCCAAGCATCAAATAGGAATCACTAATACATAGCCTATGGCGAGGTCACAAAAAGGGTGCTCCAGCTACCTGTATCACCGAAAGGATCTCCACATTTGAGAATCCCCCAGCTCAATAAAAACCTCACACTATCGACCCTCACACGAAGGCTAATGCAAATCGCATATAGTCAAGTCTCAGAAATGACTATCTTCCAGACCAAGTCTCAGAAATGGCTGGGACTTCCAAATACAACCAAGTATGGCTCCACAAATGCGTACAATGGCAGTTTCCACAAGTAACGTACAATCCAACAAAAAATGCGCTCAAACAGGCGCCAAGTGATGCATACCCACAACAACTGCAAGTGACACCAATGCTAGTATATCACTGAACTCCAGCTACATGTACCTGTGTGAATCACTTGTACCTGTACCTGTCCCTGTAACCTGTAACCTGTAACCTGTAATCTGCAACCTGTAATCCCGAATCTCGAAGCTTGAAGCTCGAAGCAGAAGGTACTCGAAGAAGATCCTCCGTGGGGGCGCCAAAAGAATGCGAGCGGGATGAAAACACACACAGCGCCTCTATAACGACCCGACACACACTCTTGGGAAGATACACACACACACTATGGGGCACCACTCGGCTTAGACAACACACCTGGCCGAGACAGGGAACACACCTCTGGAGTGAGAGGAGAGAGACTATCCACTTGCCCACTCCACACAGACACACACATACACACACACACACCCAAAAAACTCAGCTCAAAAGAGGATAATTTCTGATTTTTAGATACAAATGAGCTTGGGCCAACACCAATGGGGCAAACAACTCACACAATATGGGTAAAAGATACCAGATACAATCACAAACTAGAGCAGAAACTTCGCTCATAGGAGAAACTTACACAGAAAAACAACAGGAAAAGAGTGAGGAATTAGGCAAAATGGACAGCGCCATCGCGTCCGGAACGGCCCAAAACCCCAGTCTACAATGTCAAAGTGCTCAAATCCGACCTCGGATGAGCAGTTTACGGCCAAAACAGGCTCCAAAATGAGCAAAAACACACCTGCGGCTGTTCCTCCTCTCTTCTCCACGTTTTTTCTGGTCTTCTCTCTCTTTTTTCAGTTCCCACACTTAGCTTTATTACTTGGGCACCCTTGGCCTTTTAGATGACCTCAAACGGACCCTGAACAGGCCAAAAACTGACCTCGCAGTGCATAGTTGTCACCTTTTTGCATCATTCGCACACCTGGCACTCAGCTTTTTTCCAATAATGCATCTCGCCACCATCTGAAGTGGCCCCAAAAAGTGGTCCTAATGATGAACTTTCTGCATAACTCTCACCAGAAAACACCCACGTTGTGTCGGTCCTCATCCGCGTGCAAATATTGACCTCGTTCGCCCTCCTGACGCCACTAGATGCCATCTGACGCACCTGCTTACCTCACGTCGTCGGCCCGCGGATAGCTTCCTCGAGAAGTTTTACACGCTATAAACTCCTCATTATTGTAGAAAAACACAGTAGTACTGGTAATAGCGAAAATCGATGCACTATGTACACCCTGTCCTACCTGTACACATGTGGGCCCCACATAACCACCTAGCTAAGGAAAATGGGCAATCCTTTATTTGATGCACCATGCATGTGTATGTACATATGCGCAATCCCTTGCTCCAAAAAACTCCTGACAACGCAAACCAAGCTTTCCGACAGACAAATGAGGTGGGAAAATTTTCTTTCGCAATTTAATTTCCATATTGCTCACATAGTTGGTAAGCACAATCAAGTGGCCGATGCACTTTCACGATGACCCAAAGTTAATGCGGTGTCTATAGCTACTCACAATGATCTATCCTCTATGATAGATGAGTATGCTACTGACCCTGACTTTAGAGACATAATGTCAGCCCTTGCTTTGGGGAAGAAAGAGGAACCATTCACCTAGCAGGATGGTTATCTTCTCCACGGCAATAGGCTATGTGCTACCCATTCCCTTCGTGAGAAAGTTATGTATGAATGCCATGCTCCTCCATATGCGGGGCATAGAGGTATTCAACTTACTCTTCGAGGAGTAGAGACGTACTTCTATTGGCCTACCATGAAAGTGGACATACAAGAGTATGTTTCAAAATGTGTAGTATGCCAAAAGACCAAGTATGATAGAGGGAAGCAACCTGGATTACTCCAACCATTGCCTATTCCCAATTCACCATGGGAGAGTATATCCATGGATTTCATCTTTGGATTACCCAAGTCTATCCATGGGAATACAGGAATATGGACAATAGTTGACAGGTTTAGCAAGTAAGCACATTTTATTCCTGTCAAAAAGACTATTAAGGCACATCAAATGGCAACTCTCTTCATATCTCAGATTTTCAAGCACCATGGATTACCCACATCCATCGTGTCAGATAGAGATCCTAGAATGACCAATAATATCTGGAAAGTTCTCTTTGAAAATCTAGGAACAAGATTGAATTTCTCTTCGGCCTATCACCCACAAACGGATGGCCAAAGTGAGATAGCCAATCTTACAATACTCGATCTACTCAAGACTTATGTTACTGAAGTAGATCAACGTTCACAATGGGAAAAGTACTTACCTCTTGTAGAGTATGCCTACAATAATACTGTTCATACTTCTACGGGAAAAGCACCTTTTGAGATCATTGAGGGAAGACCTAAAAGTCCCTTGCTACTCAAAGTACATGGGAAGATCTTCGTCGCCGACGATGAGTATAGCCGTGACCTACAAGAATCTTTTCAAAAGTTTAAGGAGGCTATATCCATCTCTCAACAAAGGCAAAAACCTGCTACTGATAAGCATAGAAGAGCCTTAATGTTCAACGAAAATGATTGGGTCTTACTCAAGTTTCCTAAGGCTCAATTAAGGCAAACCACTGGCAAAAATCCTACGGGCCATCAAAAGTATTATGCTAAACTAGCAAAAAGATACTATGGTCCTTTCCAAATCTTGAAGCCCATCAATGAGATGGCTTCTCAACTCAAGTTGCCCAACCATTGGCTCATACACAATGCCTTTCATGTAAGCCTACTTAAGCCCTACAAAGGAGAGCCACCAACTGAACCAATTATTGAAGACCCTCCTGAAGTTGAAGACCAAGAAGAGGTACAACCCGAAGCTGTCCTTCGGCATGAAGACAAGGCACTACAACATGGTAAGATTATCCGACGGTATCTTATTAAGTTAAAAAATTATCCTTTTGAAGATGCTAGATGGATGCAAGGAATACAGCTTAAGGATAGTATGAACCTTGTCAATGCTTACAATGCTACATTAGAGTAAGCAAATGTACAAATTTCTTTTAAATGACTCATGTTTTTGTCTTATAAGACTAGTCCTCTTTTTAATTGTGCACAAATTTAACAAGTATGCATGCTTAGAATTATGTTTGTGATGACGACATCTCTCAAACACCAAGTATAATTTGTCACTCTACTTTGGGAGAATGAAATGGACTAAAGAGCAGACATGCTTGCGGCAGCTATGTCTCCCAAGCACCAAATGGATTAGTCATCCATCTTGGAAAGATGTCGTAGGGTAAAAAGGGATCCTCTACCTGCTAAGTAAAATTGACTAATGACTAAGGCTTTATCTCTTCTACCTCATAGTCGAGGACGACTATGATTTCAAGAGAGAGATAATGTCATAAAATCTAATATCTAATATCTAACCAACCCAAATGATTTTCTCATATTAAATTGATCAATTAATGTGGGAGAATAAACGGGAACAAGTGTAAGATATAGACATGTGCTTATAGATCTATCTCAACATGGGGCCAATGGTAAAGGGGCCCAAATGAGAGATGGTCTATAAAAGAGCAAGGCTAACAAATGGAGCATAAGACCTTAGGGTTAGCTTCATTGAAGACCTCCAATAATGTGTGTAAAAGGCCTTTGACCTTAGGTAAGCTAGGGTTGAGCTTGAGGTGCGGGAACCCGACCCAGCTCGAGGTGCTTGTCCTGCTTGTCATGCTTGATGATTGAGGTGCTTGAGATGCTTGAGATGCTTGAGGTGCTTGACATGCTAGGGTTGCACTTGAGGTGAGAACCCAGCCCAAGCTTAAAGTGCTTATGAGCCAAGCTTGTGGTGGGAACTAGGCCTATGCATGAGGGGCTTGAGGTGTCAAAAAGTCAAAGATTCAATCCCTACAAGGAGGGGGAGAGCCCTACATGAGGGGGGATGAGAGAGAACACCCACACACTCACACAAGGCATGCATAGTACAAAGAAAGCAAAAGGGACACTTGTCAAGTTCCTCCTCATGTTGCCCTCATGGTGTGCCTGAAGCCTATTGGTTGGCCACCCAAGGGGTCCAATAATAATTTAGGAGATTTAATTAAATGATTTAGCATTTATCTAACCCTCTCTCTCAAAGGGGAAAGGGGGAAACTTGTCTTAAGGCTACCCTTGCTACTTGTAATGCCTCCTGCTTCTGATTAGCTAGGCCTGGAGGGGTCCAATGAGCTTCAAGCATGAGCTACAAGGGGGGGTCGACCCAAGCAAGCTAGGGGGTTGCTTAGGGGGTATACTCACCCACACACACTCAAAAACACTCTCATTGTGTGCTATGCAAAGTGCAAGAGCTCCCTCTCCTTCTCCAAGTAAGTAGAGGTTGAGAGCCTACACCAACACTCTTGGATATGGAGTACAAATCCAACCAAGAGCCATGCTTCAATGCTTAAGCTTGCCATCTCCTTCTTCTTCATTACTATGCTATTATGTATGCTAGCAACAAGAGTTATGATAAGTGAGGAACTAACTATTTCTCCTAAGAAATGTTTCTTCTTCCTCATCCCTACCCTCATTCCCTGCTAGCTCTCCCCACCTTCGAAGGTGTTTGAGGTCTTGGGACTGAGGCTTGGGATAGTTAAAGCTTTCTTCAAGTTTATGTTATGTTTGTGATGCATGAAGCTTTCCATCTTCATTGCATCACCTAGGTCACAAGGAACACAAAGATTGTATTGTAACAAGTCTCTCTTAATGGGAGAAATCATAATACAAATGCCTATTGGAGGGGGGACCGGCTCCACATAAATCCGGTCCTCAACTGTTGTCATGTTCTCTAAATTCTCTCTCTTGCAAAAGTATTGTTCATGCCAAGTTAACTAATTGCTATGATTATGTTGCTATCTTCAATTATGTTCACCCGCTATGCTCGCAAAATCATTTCTCAAAAGTAGTCTCATTAATTTCCGCTACTCTCAAATTAAATAGGTCAATTCCATTACATCATACGTCTAAAACAGCGACACTTGATGTGCCCCATGCCAAGAAGAACACCAAAAGCAATAGAGAGTGTTCTTGCCAAAGGCAAAACCAAGCCGAGAGCTGATACGCTCTCTCTACCTGTATGCCAAGATTGTGTGTGTGTGTGTGTGCGTGTGTGAACACACACTTACACATAACCTTTGAAATCAGGAGTTGTCTGATGTTGTAGAACTTCAAAGCCCAAAACTTCTTTCAACTTCACGTGTTGGGGCTGTCGATTTTTGTTTTCTCACAAGCCCGATTCAATCATAATGTGTGTGTGTGTGTGTACACACCCTTACACACACTATTTTCTTCTTTCTCTGCTCGCTTTCTCTCAAGCTGCCCAATTCTCTCTGAAGAATGCTTGGTGCTCTCCAATGCTCCCCAAGCTTTTCTTCTTTCTAGAAGATGCTCAATTGCTACTCACAAGTATTGCTCGCTATGTCCAGTGCTTGATTCCTTTGCAATGCTATGTGCCCTCTGCTGCATCTACTTAAACTGCCCTATAAGAGTTGAAATTCTCGATGACTTGAGCTGCCTTATTTCCCTAGTCAATAACTTCAATTGCAATGCCTTTGCTACTACTACTCAGCACTCCTATTTGCTCACTTGATTCAAACAAACAACATTGGATACTCCCCTTGTGGCTACCCAATTTTGCTGCCCAATTGTAGAGTCTCTGCTTGTCTCCATTTGTTTTTTTTTGGTGTGTGTGTGTGTGTGTAAGGGTAGCTTCTCCAGTTCACAATCTTGAGCTTGATACCTTGAAGATCTCCTACCTTGCAAGTGGCCAATATCTAAGGCATGAAGGATGCAATGTGCGTGCATGGAGACCAATATTGATAGAAGAGATTAATTATGTGTAGGTGAAGCTCATGCAGCTCTTTATCGCATAGGATCCTTGATGCAGCTCCTTATCAGAGACCTTGACAAGGAAATAAAGGAATCCATCATCAAGGATGTATTGAATGATATGTGCATGCACGGCCTCAACATCATCAAGAAGCAGGATCATCCCTGTGCTGGAGGGTTTGAGGGATACTCTTACCACCATCAAGAAGCCCAAAACCACTTGGAGTTATTTTTGAAAAGGGAAACTATCATGATGGCCATTAGAGCTCCCCACATAAACATTTATGCTACTTGAAAAATTTTGGCGATGCATCGAAGAAACTTTATGCAACCGGATTGAAATTGAGGAAGGAATCTTACTGTTTGGATTTGTGTGAGGACAAGCACGCACAAAGGATCATTGATAAGATCAAGGAATTGGTGATCTTATTTTGAACAGGCAATACACATTTGTCACTGAATTACAATGATGTATTCTAGAAGCGCATCAAGAGGAAAGTGAGGAAAAACATTTGATGCATCTGTTGGAGCAGCCACAAGTGAATTTTTTGTGCCATTTATGATGTTCACTTATTACTGGTGGCTTTTATCTTGTAATTTTATGCATCAATGTTTTTGCACATAGGTATAAGGCGGATCTTTCAAAATTAGCATGTCCTTTAATGGAATCCTAATTGATTGTATTTCCTCCTTGTGATGACAATACCTTAAAATTTTCATCTTGTCGAAGTGAAGAAAAGGTTGATTTCTTGCTTGGTAATGGTAGCTACATGGTAGCCAGTAAATTCACTATCAGACACCCTCTGGTTCCCAAATATATGTCATGGGAATAATGTGCTGCATGTCTCATGTCATGACCGTACCTTCATTGTAACTTGTTGACAGTGCTTCCAACCATGGTGGATAGCTACTAGGTTACATGTAGATGCTCTAGGAACTGACAAATTTATGTTTCTAGACACACTATAGTTTTGATAGTTACCCTAGGATTGATGTGATGTATGACGACTCCTATTTTGGTGGTTGCTTAAACTTGCTACAAGTTTACTGAACATAAGCCTCTAACTTTGATAGGTACTAGATTGCATGTGGACAAGCTAGTAGGTGTCAAATTTATGGTGGACACTAAACCCTTGTGTTCTCATATGTCAAAATAGGTATTGCCTTGTGGTGGGATTAGACCTATCCAAGACATGGGGAAGCTATCTACCCCTATGACATGACAAGTATGACTTAAGTTGCTACCTTCTATTGCTTCCATGTTTAGTAGCTACCACTTTATTTGTGGTGGGGTTTGCAATTGTGGTAGCTACCAAGACAATGGATGTATACCCTTTTCCTTGCCACTACATCTATCACTTGGGTAGCTAGCCTTTTGGCTGGTTGCTTGCTTACATGGTAACCTATTCCTTGTTAGCTTCCTTACATGCTAGCTACCCTTAGGGTTGAGCTTTTACGTGGTCCTAGCTCATCTTTGCTCGCCCCTTGCACTTACTTGCCCACCCTCCCTAGCTCTTACTGTTCAATCCCTCGTCGCCTTTACCCACTCGCCCTTGGATTTGCCTCGCCCAGATCTTCTCTTCTCTTATTGCCCCCTATCCTCACCCAGCCCTCTCGTACACAAGAAGATTTAGAGATTTCGTCATGTAGGAAAAGGGATCCTTTTTTAGTGTTTTTTATATAATGCATAACATCATGAGCTTTTGCTTGGAAGGCATGACACACCTAGCCAGTTACGATTGGGGGCAGGGACCGCCGGCTGTGGCGGTCCTCTGCCCCCAACACGGTGGTCCCTTGGCCCCAATCGTACCTAGCTAGGTATGCCGTGCCTCTCGTGCAGAAGCTCATGATGTTAAGTCATAATGTGGGAATTATTTTGAGAAATAGTCCAAAGTGTCTTGTGGTCATAGCCAACCGACAGTGGCCCCAATTTCCAATTTCCACTCCCCCCTCCCAATGCCTCATCCCCCTTTGCTCGCCCGCTGTCGCCCAGACGCCTCTCTCTCTCCCCTCTAGCTTGGCTGCCCGCTCTTGCCCTCCCATTCCTTGCCTCGCCCTCCCGCAGTCCTCCCCTCACCCATAGATCGCACGTCCTATCTCTTTTTCCCACTCTATTCACTCACCCTCAAACCCGCCCTAACCCTCGCCCTCCTTATTTCCCTCGCCGCCGGCTTGCATTGCCCTAACTCAAGCCGCCCACCCGCCCTAGCCTCCTCATTACTCGCCGCTCTCCTACCCTTTTCTCCCTTTCTTGCCTTAACCCTCACCTACCAGCCGCTGCCGTAGATGTTTAAAAAAAAATCAACATTGAAAAAAAAGGCGTCCTTGGCCTCGCTCTTTTGCTGACCCGCCCATCATTTCCTCCTCGTTTTTCATCCCACTAAACGCAAGTTCGTCTAGAGTAACAAACTTTTAATGGTCGACCCGAGGACGATGAGGAAGCGTAGACTTCGCCCACCGAGGAGGAGTCAAGCACGAATACAGATGAGACGACATTGCACCACAACCTCTACATCCCATTGTACCTTGTTGTGTAGTCGTGGAGTCGACAGAGTTGGCCGCATCTAGACTAATCTTGTATGGTCATTTGGTTATGTACAAGGTGTTGCCTTGGAGGGCTTGTGGTTGTCTAGTATACTGTATCTGGTTCTTGTTCAGTTCATTGCTAGTTCTATTTTCATGTTTTCGCATTGTATGTCGATTTTCAGCTAGCTTTTGAGTCCGCATGCATACTGCATCCAGAGCACCCCACCACTAGGGAGCACTAAATCTAGTAGATAAGTAGTAATATAGTTTTGAAGAAGCTGGACTAAATCTCATTATTTTTATATGTTCTTCCATTCTTTAGTTGTAGAAAAAACAGAAAACAGGCAAGTGTCCTTGCATGGGGGAGTTTGCACAGTCCTCCCATTTTTTATAATACGAGGGAACGTGCCATTCCCATAGCAGTGCGAAAATTTCAATGTGTTCATTTCACTGTGTTTTCAACAATCAAGAGTAGAATGTGGTAGCTATTACTCACCGCTCGATCAATTATCTTGTGTTTGTAAATGTGCAGGAGCTGTGTCCACGATTTCTTTATTCGTTCACTACAATGAAAAATAATAACATTAGAAAGGTTTAAAAATTAAGTAGAGTGCATGAAACATTAATGTAATTGTGAACATTCTACAATTGAAATAAAAATTCAAACAATTTATGAGTATTTGTACCATTCCAAGTACAATGATAATTCATTACAAAGGCTTGTCGTTTTTCATAACGATTGGAATGAACGTACGCTATTATCAATCTTATAGTGACTGCTTGCTTTCTAGCTTTGGGCTAGTGCTAGTCATTTGTAGTAGTTGTGGGATGTTGAGTGGCCATTTGGGATGTATGAGGTCCATCGTTTTCAACTATCCAAACCACCTGTTTATAAGGGGGTCAAATGAAACAACCATCCAATGATGCCTGGAGTTAGAGATCTCTTGATTATGCAAAGTATCACATGCCTTTGAGATGTAAGCATACATGATTGCATGTAGAGAACTGCGTGCTCTCCCAATGTTCGGCACATCTTGCAATCAGTGCATTCAAAGAGGCGAAATTACGGATAGAAACCTCCTCAAGCACTCTTTATCCTTTCTCACGCTTACCACATTTCGCATTCATATCGACGAAGACATTGCGAAGCATAGGTGATTGCATCTAGATGGATGCGGTTGCTTTGCATCTGTTCCAAACAGTCGAGGGCTTTTTGCCCATCTCTGCTTGTCGCAAATTGCATCATGTCTTCAAGATGAGAGAGATGCTCTCCCTTCATGTAGAGAGATATGGTCGCTTTGCATAGTCTAGAGCTTCCTTGCTAATGTGTGGTGCATCCCACAATTAGTGCGTTTGAAGAGGACGCATCCCACAATCAACTGAAAATAGTCTAGAGCTTCCTTGCCCAGCTAATGTGCGGCACATCCCACAATCAATGACTTTGAAGAGGCGGCATTCTATACAAGAAGCTCCTCGAACATTTTTTGTGCGTTCTGAAGAGCACCATATTTGGCGTACACATCGTCCCAAGGAAAGCCAAGCATCTTGCGTACAGCCACATGCCTTCAAGTTGCACGCATATGTGACTGCATCTGGAGAGAGACCCTCGCTTTGGATCCGCTGAAAACAACCGCGAGCTTTTTGGCCCTGCTCTTGTTGCACGTATCCCGCAATCAATGCACTCCAAGAGACGGCATTGGGGACAGGAAGCTCCTCAAGCTCCTTTTGTGCTTTCTGAAGTGCACCACATTCAGTAGACGTATCGACCAAGGCATTGCCAAGCACGACAATTTTTTCAAATAGCCCTTGCTGATACATATCGACCAAGGCAGTGCCAAGCACGCCATCTCTTTTCGAGAGCAATTTGCATAGATCCACAAGCCTGCAAGATGCACAGGTAGGTGCTATCGTCTGGAGAAAGGCCCTCACTTTGCACCTACTGAAAACAGCCCAAAGCTTGCTGGCCCGCCGGCCATAGTTGGGCATATCTTACAATCAGTGCGTTCCAAAAGACGACATCCCGCACAGGAGCAACACATCTCGCATACAAATTGACCAAGGCTTTGCCAAGCATGGCAATTGTTTGCAACTGCCCCTTATTAATAATATCAGAGTTTTCCAAGCACGACAATTTTTTGAAACAACCCTAGCTGAAGTGTCCCACATTTGGTGTACATTCCCGCAATCAATGCACTCCAAGATACTACATGAATCTCCCCAAGCACGTTTTGTGCTTTTTGAAGTGCACCACATATAGCAAGGCTTTGCAAAGTCTAGAGCTTCCTTGCTCTGCTGATGTGCGGCACATCCCACAATCAGTGCGTTTGAGGAGGCGGCATCCCACAATCACCTAAAAATAGTCTAGAGCTTCCTTGCCCTACTGATGTGCGGCGCATCCCAAAGTCATTGCATTTGAAGAGGCGGCATTCCGTACAAGAAGCTCCTCGAATGATTTTTGTGCGTTCTGAAGAGCACCATATTTGGCATACACATCATCCCAGGCAAAGCCAAGCATCTTGCATACAGACACATGCCTTCAAGTTGCACTCGTATGTGACTGCATACAGACACATGTCTTCAAGTTGCACTCGTATGTGATTGCATCTGGTGAGAGGCCCTCGCTTTGGATTGGCCGAAAACAGCCAAGAGATTTCTGGCCCTGCACCTGTTGTGCGTATCCCGCAATCAATGCACTCGAAGAGACTACATTGGGGATAGGAAGCTCCTCAAGCTCATTTTGTGCTTTCCGACACTCAGCAGATGTATCAACCAAGGCATTGCCAAGCATGACAATTTTTTGAAACAGACCTTCCTGATACATATCGACCAAGGCAATGCCAAGCACACCATCTCTTTTCGAGAGCAATTTGCATAAATCTACATTCCTGCAAGATGCACACGTAGGTGATAGCGTCTGGAGAAATTGACACTTAGCATCTAGCACTAAAGGAAACAAGATTGTGACTAACTCGACAACGGCCTCACTGCCTAAGAGGGAAATACATTTAGAAAATGTTATTATATTTTTGGTTAGAGACGAAGTTAAGTGGCATCAATTAATAGAGATTATAGGGGTGATTTTTAAGAGAGTTAGTTGAGTTTTCAAGAGAAGCACACACATTTTAAAATTGTTATTGTGTTCATGGGATGATACAAAGCTAAGTGCATCAATGAACTACAACAAGAAATGAGGTGCTTTAGTGACCTTCAATGTTGTACTTGTGCTTTTTGATTGTCCAATCTATAGGCCGATATTTGAGTCAAGCTACAAAAAAGCAATGTGAATAGTTAAACATATCGTCTTATAATGAAACCTCACAGACTGGAAGTGCAAAATATACAGTGCACGTCATGCAGAGGTGCCATACAAAAGTATGGTGGAGAGCTGGCACTGTGGTCTCTCCAAAAAATTATAAGAAACGAAAGCCATGTCCTGGCCCGTAGAGTTTATGTGTTGCGCCAAGCAAACGCATGCACATGGGAAATTGGATGCAAATAACGGACCTTGTAGTGTTGTTGAGCTGGAGACGTGCTTGCAATCACAACATCCAGCGTTGTGAATATATGTCCTCCCTACCATACACAAAACACACATTAAGAGAAATACAAAAGATGTAGGATATTGATTAAGCTTAAAGAGAAGCAGATGTAACTTTATGTTCTATGTCCTTTAATCAATATTAGCTTCTCTCTCTCTCTCTCTCTCTCTCTCTCTCTCTGTTGTAAGCTACTTCCATCAGTAATTTTGTCTTCTTGCCTCCATGCTGACTAACCTGCGTTACGTATCCTCCTTTCTAATTGTCCATGATAATGGGTGTCTTGAGTTCGGTGTCCCCATATCAAAAGGCACCATATTCACTCTGTTGCATGCACATCAAATTCACTACCCCGTGCTTTTGGCTTGGGCGTGCAATTTAAACGCCCCCTAAAATTTGATTGGGAGAAATTGGCTCAATCCGCCTAACTGGAATGGGTCCTCTAGCCAAGTTCTACTTATATATGTAAATATATGTATATATATATATATATATATATATATATATATATATATATATATATATGTGTGTGTGTTAAAGGGGTCGAAGCCGCTATTTTCTCACCACAACATTCGAGAGACAACCACGTGCAATTCTAATGAAGTAATGAATGGCCTCCAGAGTCCAAAGCCTTTCACGCACCAGCAACATAGGCGACGTTAGTGCTAAACACCCATCCACCAACACCCCCTCCTCCACGTACAACACGCCTTCTCACCTCTCTCTCTCTCTCTCTCTCTCTCTCTCTCTCTCTCTCTCTCTCCTCTTAGCCTCTCACTCTCTCATCTCTTGCTCGCACTTTTGCCCTCACCTTGACGCATAAACTCGCGTGATTGTGGGCTTGTGAATTGGATCAAACTCAGAGGCCTCGCATATGTGTAATACACACATTTTAAATTAATTAAATGAAATGAAAACTCTCCCTCCCTCTCTCTCTCTCTCTCTCTCTCTCTCTCTGCCATAACTAGAACCCATGTAAAATAAAAGACTCGGATCACATCTATCGAGCAAGGCCCTCAGCAAAGGGCAGAACATCCCTCCATACTAGAGAAGAAAGTTGCTATCTCACATGGAAAATATGAAAGAATCCACAAGTCACATGTGGGATCATTAATTGACAAACAAAGACAAAACTAAATAAAAGAGCTAGTTCATAAGGATATTGTTGAAGCTTAGCCTCAAGGTCCAACCAAATCAACGCGGTTGTTTCCAAGCAGTCACAAGGAGTTTTGTCAACTTTCTCACTTTAAGTTCTCACTTTGGACTTTTATCTAACCTTCTCACACGTGATACATGATTTCTCTCATAAGAAAAGTTCTGAGTTTTATTTTTTTGATAATCAAAAAAATTATTCTCATGTTAGAAAGGATTTCTCATAATTTATCTTACATGCGAAATTTTTCTCACATATGAATGTATAACCGTCCACACATCTTCATTTTTCCAATGTGAGCAATTTTCTCCTATGATAATTTCATATGTGAGTCTCCATATTTCCAATCTCAGAAATTCACATATGCGATTTTTTATCAAGTGGACCTTATGTCTCCAATGTGTGAAGTTTTCAAATATATGAATTTTCAATCACAAGACTCCATGCTTCCAAAGTGCTATTCGCATATAAGAAACATATGAGCGTATTCACATATGAGAAACATATGAGCGTATTCATGCCCTTCTCATTACCTCTAGTCTCACCCCAAGAAACCATTCCTATAAAGCTATTTCAAAGCATTTTTACATTGAAAAAATGCACACGACTATTATACATTTACTTGCATCAATTAGCAATGTGACAAGCATGCCCAAAATGCATACATACATATTTGCGCCACATTAACATTGTCCAACCCTCTCTTGTAAAATCCACATAGAATGTACACAACATTTGCTATTCATGAAAACCGTAAATTTGAACCATGCAAGGAATCACTTCTTACTTCTATAAAAAGAGGTATGTTAGTGTGGGTATCCATCCATGGTAGTGACCCCTCAACCATGCCATAAATTGATACCTCCACGAGCATCAACGGTATTGATATTCTCAAGAGCGTGGACAACAACAAACTTGTTGCAATAAAAATATTGCCACGATCAAGCTGGCTAACTAAGATAGATCATCAAATTCATGTAATAGATGGGGTACATCAACCAACATCTGTTAAGATTTTGAGAACCAAAGTCATCCAACAGATGGTTAAGATAGATGGTCAAAGTCGACCGTAAGGCAAAAGAGCATTTGAAATAGCATGTATTGATTGTCCCATGAGGAAATACTTGTACCACTAAGCAACCGAAACATAATTCAACTAAACTAGAAAAGGGCATTGCATTCTTGAATAACTATCTCTTGGAAACAAAGCTTGACATTTTCCAAAACTTGAAAGAGTGTAATGAGAGTCACCTTAATTTCATTTGATAGGCCCTAACTACAACATTCTAGGTTGCAAATATAATAAACACCTAAAAACTTGTGTTAAGCACTCACCAAAATACGTAGCTAATAGGAATTTCATTTCAAATGAAAAATTTACTTTTTTTCCTAAAGAAGAGCATCATAAAACTAAAGCATTGAGCTTGTAAATCTCATCAAAAGAGAAGTTTTCAAATAGTTTTCTCTTGGTTACAGCCATCTCAATATGCACGGCTATCATAAGCTCAAATAACAATAAGCCAACAAAAAACATTGTAGCATAGTTATACACAAAGGGCAGGACCCATTTATTAAACTTCAATAGCTAAAGATAATCTTGGGTCCCGATATCACTTGTAGCTTTGAATGAACTTCAAATAGCTCCAACTCCTATTAAAACAACAATTTCACATATAAGTATAGTTAGCGAGTTGGTACTAGATATAATCAAAATAAATCAAAAGTGTGGTAATTTTTTTATTGCAAGGAGAGAAATACAAAATGCCAGTTAGATTAAGCAATGACTTCATTACAAATCAAACATATTATATTACATACTTAACAATGTACATAAAGAAATTAAAACATCACACCTTGCATGACCTTGTAAAAGTGTTTCCAATCCACCCAAGCTTGTCCAAGATGTTCACCAACCCAAGCTAGAAGAGTCCTTTTGCGTTCAATGTACACCTCCCTCACAAAAGCATTACAGTTTGACTTTCAGAGTACCTTGCAAGAACAAGATCTCCTCTCTCGAGCCATGGGGGGATGCAACCCACCTTTCCTGGAAGTAACAGTCTTTGGCGAACTTCTGAGCCACTTGTCTCGTAGAGTATCTTTTTGTCGTCACTCGAAGCAAGAAGCCAAAAAAATTTATGTTGAATACAATTGATGGGCTCAACTATAAGTTCACAATTTCGTTTTTGACTTCTCTGAATGACATGCATTCCAATGATCTCATCACGATAATCAATGCTATCTAGTAGGCACTCTATCACTGCAAAGACATTTACATCTCCTCGTTGCTCATGGGTGAATAATTTCTTTAAACACCCGCGCGACATAACCTCTTGTCCTTCACTCCCACTACTGCTTCGAAGAACAACTACAAACTCACCAATCATGTATTTTACGTTATTCAAAAATATCTTAGAATAAAAAAAAGCACTTGTTTGAATTTAATCAAGAGTGAATAAATGTCCATCTTTTCGTGCCCAAAAGTCTATCAGCCCTTTCTTTTCTGTGGCATTAAGATCCAAAGGCTTTGGTCTCTTAGCCCCAACAAGTACCCCTTTTCTCATGATCATACTTTGACATGGACATGAAGGAGCACAAAGACAAGAATCCCACACTTCATTAGCCTTCTACTCTGAAGATGTATGAAATGCACAATTTTTATGCATGTCGTAGCACATTTCTCTTGCTATATGTGATACACCTTCTGGAAAAATCAAGCATGAGTGCACAAGCTGCATATCTCTCACAGCACTAGTGACGCCATCCTTTTCAAGATATAGTTGTTTGTAGACTTGTGTGCACAAGACCCGACTGTGAAACTTGCTGTAAGAGAGTTCATTTCACTTGTTATTAGTATGTATACTTAAATATCCTGAAACAGCACGTTCATGCGAAAAGCACCATGTAACATCATGGGATCCATGGCGAATGATGTCATCCAAAATTTCACCATTTCCTGTTAAAAAAAACATCGACACTTGAAACATGTTCAGAAAGAGATTCACTATAAATAAGATAAACACCAATCACCAAATACTTATAAGTATACCTGCAACATGCTCCAAAGGAGAGGAGTTTGCCTCGTAATACTCTTCTGACAGAATACGCCAAGATAATAACAAAGAGCGGCATACATCAATATATTTCTTTGTCCATCCCTTTTGTCTGCTGCAATCAAAGAACATATGTGATATGTCTACTAGTAGCATTCCTATATGAATGTCCTCCTTGCTTATCCCATCCACAACATTCAATATATGTGGGAGACACCACTGGACAAACTTCTGACACTCTTCTGCCTTAAACATCTTAAAATGAAGAGATGCGTTTTTTGGCCATCTTCCTCCATGCACAATAGGCTTGGGAATTGTTGTTGCCACTTCATTGATGGCAACATCTATGGACCTTTTAACTTGTGTCGAGGCTGATGACATTAATCTCTTGATATACGTTTGAAACAAGTTAAGGGATAATACATGCATTGTGTCATAAACGAGATCTTTAGATTCATCAAATCCATAAAGATGATAGAGTCTCCAAAGCACGGACTCACCTGCAAGGCTTGCATCTCGAAGTGTTTCTTCTACCTTCTATTTGGTTAAGCACCTTTTAGATTTCTTAATGGCTTCCCACAATTCCTCTACATCTCTTTTTGGAGGTGCATGCCTACCTTGAAATCTATTATTATTGTAGACATAGTGTTGAAATCCGTGACTATCACGTAATAGCTCTGCCTTTGCCTTATCTCTTCTACAAAAAGGCATACCACCATCTTTGACTTGGCCAAGCTTGCACTGAGCTGGATGGTCTCCAGTACAAACCATTAGCATGCACCTCAACCTAATCCGTCCACTTTGAAGACTGTCACAAATTTCATCACCGCGAGCTGTATAATCGACCTCAAATCCACTTAAGAAAGAGATTTCAAGCTCACTTATCAAGGGATGAAGAAAAGAAGACAACACATCGCCATGCTTCTTTTGCAAGTCTTTATGTGATAACGGCAAGAATAATATTGGGAGGGATCCAAGAATGGACTTTTTTCCACCATTCAAAATTACAATTTCAACAACTGCGCTATCTTTTTGAGTTGTAGATGCTGCCTGAAACCCATCCCAATGCAATAAAAGAGCAAAATTTCTCGGATCACCCTACATATTGAAATCAAAGCATAATCACAAACAATGAGTCAATGACTTTGAATGTTAGAAGCAATGATAAGCAAATTCAATCTAATTATACCTTAATCCATGTTTTTCTAGCAAATGTGCTTTTCCACACTGAGAGCATCTAAAGTTATACTCCTCAAGCTCTGAATTCCAACCCTTTTGCAAAGCTTTGCACATAAGCTCCCTGGGAAAAGCTCTATGGGCTCGCATACACTTTGGATTTTCGCATATAACAGGTGCCTCCCACTCTTGATGCGGATTCCAAAAGTCTTGATTTATTCGTGTCTTCTCTCCATCCCAAAATTCACTTATATACTCTGGATATGTAGAAGGAGACTTGTGTAGCCACATGTCCTTAAATCTCCACATTCTAAGAAGGTCCCAACACACTGCCTCACTCTTACATAAGAGTTGTAGCTGGCCAATCAAAGAGTTGAAGTGAAATGACATTACTTTTTTTCTTTGCTTATGACAAGGAGGACATCTTTCACAACAGTGTTCGCAATCTCAGCGAAGAAGCCTTGGAAGTCGCATATTAACACATGAGCACTTCAATGCTTCATTCTCATCTCGCTCGTCCTCTAAACTAGGTTTCATGAGATGAGGAGCATGAGCACTTTCATCAGTTCCAAGACATAATTTCCACTCTTGAAGCGGAACCATTCCTAAATCTTTATAGAAATCCATCAATTGTGACCATTTTGATGGAATGTCTATCATTGAGCTTTCCATCCCAGTTACTTGACTTTTGCACTAAAAGTGATGCTAACGACTTCTTTACGGGATCACCGACTGCCTGCTTTCCTTTTGATGGACCTAAACCTCCAAATAGCACTCTCAAAAGCTCATCTTGCATCTCAATTGATGTGTGATGCTTATCACATATTGATTGTATATCAACCAAACAGTTTTCAATAGCATCATTCAACTCTTGTTCAGATGCCTCTTGCACTAAGTTTGCTCCTACATAAGCATCAGATTCATCCATGGTACCTAGAATAACCAGACAAGGCAAGTTACAACAAGTACTTCTCATAAACTATAGAGAATCAGGACACCTAAGAGCTGTGTCCTAAAAGCTGATGCAAAATAGCTCGAAGCTTGGCCAAATAAGGATGAAAAGCTGATGTTAAACTATTCTACCAGAGGCCAACAAAACAACCTCAAAGTTTATGTAAATCAATCTCTTATCAATCCCATATTTTATAGCAAGAAACAGACGCCAAATAGGGATGCAAATCAGTCTCAAAACAGAGTAATACAGTCCCCATACATCATAAATGATCTTTATTCACAACAAAGCTGATGCAAAATAGCTCCAATCTTGGCCAAACATGGATGTAAATCAGGCCCCAAGGCAGATACAACTGCAACCGAAGATCTCGAAAAAGATCTACCAAAACTACAGCAAGATACAGTCGAACAAATAGATGCAAATAAGCATTATGAAAGGCCACTACATCAGCCCCAAAATTTATGCAAAGCAGCCCTCAAATGAGAATAATGCAAATCCATCCCTGTAAAACACATTACATGGTGCAAATCCATCCCTGTAAAACACATTACTCGACACCGCAAGCAAGCCACTAGTCCTTGATAGGCTAGACAAGTAGCAAGAAACTAGGGAAGCTTCCTGCCTGTTTTGCGACAAACAGGAGGTATCCAAACCACCCCAAATCTGAAGCAAATCAGCTCCAAATCCTTGCAAATCAGCCCAAAATTTGATGCAAAGCAACCCAAAAGATCATATCTATCAACCCCAAACAAGTTTTCAAACAAGAGGCAGCCAAACCAATCCCAAATCTGAAGCAAATGAGCCCCAAATCACTTGCAAATCAGCCCAAATAACTTCTCAAACTTGAGGCCACCAAACCAGCCCTCGGACAAGAGGCAGCAAGAGCATTTCCAAGCTAAGGTAAGTCAGCCCCAAATCAATTTCAGATAAGCTCCAAGAGCTGTTGCAAATCGGCACAAGAGTTTATATAAAGCAGTCCTCAAACAAGAGGCGGCCAAACCATCCCCAAAACTGAAGCAGCCCCAAATGAGGATAATGCAAATCAGCCCTGTGAAACACATTACATGGTGCCTAGATTGGGCGAGGCCTGACTCAACACCGCAAGCAAGCCACTAGTCCAAGAGATGATATCAATCAGCCCCAAAAAAGTTCTCAAACTTGAGGCCACCAAACCAGTCCTCGGACAAGAGGCAGCAAGAGCATTCCCAAAGCTAAGGAAAGTCAACCCCAAATCAATTTCAGATCAGCCCCAAGAGCTGATGCAAATCGGCTCAAGAGTTTATATAAAGCAGTCCTCAAACAAGAGGCAGCCAAACTATCCCCAAAACTGAAGCAGCCCCAAATGAGGATAATGCAAATCAGCCCTGTAAAACACATTACATGGTGCCTAGATTGGGCGAGGCCTGACTCGACACCGCAAGCAAGCCACTAGTCCTTGATAGGCTGGACAAGTAGCAAGAAACTAGGGAAGCTTCCTGAATGTTTTGTGACAAACAGAAGGCATCCAAACCATCCCAAATCTGAAGCAAATCAGCCCCAAATCCCTTGCAAATCAGCCCAAAAACTGATGCAAAGCAACCCAAAAGATCAAATCTATCAACCCCAAACAAGTTCTCAAACAAGAGGCACCCAAACCAATCCCAAATCTGAAGCAAACGAGCCCCAAATCACTTGCAAATCAGCCCAAAAACTAATGCAAATCAGCCCAAGAGATCATATCAATCAGATCCAAACAAGTTCTCAAACAAGAGGCCACCAAACCAGTCCTTGGGCAAGAGGCAGCCAGAGCATTCCCAAAGCTAAGGTAAGTCACCCCCAAAAGCTGATGCAAATCGGCAAGTTATGGCAATACAAGAAATGGCACCAATGTTAAATCACAAAGCAGGAAACTAATAAAACACTAAAATCACTTCTCCCAACTTTCTTCTCCTCGCAAATGAAAGGATACCCACAAAGTGAGAAGCTACCACAATCAATACATAGAAGCATTACTAACCTGAGTGGAAATTGAAGCAGCCACAAGCTCCTGATCGAGACAAACTTCTCCTTTGAGGGTTGTTGACTGTTGGTCTTCAAACCTGCAATGATATTTGAACCATATAAGTTTCTTGCAAAGCATGCTTACTGGGCCTCTTAGCACAGACAATCATGCTTGTTGTCGTAAGAATAGAGACTCACCATACACACACGGTGCAGTGGTGTATGCAATACTGCTTTGTCCTCCTGTTTCTCTCTCTCTCTCTCTCTCTCTCTCTCTCTCTCTCTCTCTCAAACACCCACACTACACACAACCACAACCCTTCTGGTGGCTGGAGTCTAGCACGACTGTTCCAAACTGGTTGCGACCTTCTCCTCTCTCTCTCTCTCTCTCTAAAGAGCAGATACTGCTTAACAATTTTCAATTTGATAATTACCCGCCCAAGTCTCTCTCTCTCTCTCTCTCTCTCTCTCTCTCTCTCTCCCCCCCGGGTCCCACTGGGCAAATTGGCGCCTTCCCCACTCTCCCTCCCCCGCTCTCTTCCACTAACAGACGCTCTCCCAGAATCCCACAACACGCCATGGACTAATACATTTATTACTCTAGCTGCCTGAAGCACCATGGCCCACGTCTCTAAATACTTTGGAAATATTTTTTAATTCCGAAATTTAAAAGTCGAGAGGCAAGGGAGTTGGGGTTTCCTAAGCGAGGTAGCGATAGAGGTCAATCATTCCAAACAGGGGTGAAACAAGGAGACTCCAAGATTTTGGGCTCTCCTCTGGGATTTGCCCCCATTGTAAAAGGGTGGTTGAAGACCTTCCCCACCTCTTCGTTAATTGCCCCGCAATCTTCCGTTCTGGAGACCATTCATCTCTTGTATTGGCCGAACCCTCACTTGGAAGCATATCCTATTGGGTGATAATGTAGCCACCCCGTCTGTCATTTGGAACCATTTGGAACCACTTAAGGATGTTGGAACAGAAGATAATGGACTTAGTTGGGACCCTCTTTGATCAAGTGGGAGATGATTCTGAGTTGTGCTACATCTGGGACACTATGGAAGAGGAGTTGAAGATTGACATCCTTCTTTCTAACTGGGATTATGCTAAAAAGTCTGCATGTTAAGTCCGAGCCGCAGCTTGATGCTCTGAAAATAACTTTATAACTGTAATGCTAACAGTAGTACCTATCCCTATGCCCTAAAGGTGGGATTAGCCTAAACCTAGGGGTAGTGGCTAGGGCACTATGGGATCCTTTTTAGAATCCCCTATCGCCCTTGTTAAATTTTATATGTAAAGTGTTCATATAAAAGCCCTAAATGTAGTGTAATCCAATTACAAATCTTTAGCTTTACCTATAAATTTTAAATTTGAAGGTGATAAAATTTGCAAAATTTCATCAAATCTAGTGTTAAAAGCTTAAAATTTAGTCAATAATGATATTTAAGTTTTGGCATGAGATGACGATATTTAAGTTTATGCATGCTACCTCTAATATCAATCAAGTTATGATGTCTATGTAGCACCGGTCATCTATCAGCTATCTCTTATCATGCAGAACCTACTAATGCATGCATAACGTCTTAAGCAATACTATTGCATGAGATTACGATAGTTATTAGCTAGAAAGGATTCTTTATGTTAACTCAATCAATGCTATTGGTTAGCGAGAGTCATGATCCTCTAATCTAGTGGGCTAATTGATTTTTTATGCTTATGCTATCCCATATAACTTTTGTGACTACTAGTATCCTTCCAATCCACATGCCTATTGTTAGCCAATGTAATAGCCATGCATTATTGCATTAGAGGAGAGGCACCAAGATAGCACTAGGATCATTGAATATTATTAGACACACAAATTACGTTTACTCAACCCCATAGCTATAAAGGATTCTCTATAAATGAGTCATAAATAATATCCTCTATCTAATGGCCTATTGCTATCATGGTACTTGTAACTATATTGGATTAATGCTATATTGTAACTCAATTACTCTTGCTTCATGACATATCTAACAATAATATTCAATCATATGATCTATTATCGATCATAATTCTCGAGATATCTCCCATAAATTGTGCTATCCCACGCACATAATTGTGTGATTAATAGTATCCTATAATCTAACGGGCTAATTGATTTCTTATGCTATTGTGTTTTCAGGCAATATTGCATTGGAGGTTTGTATGATAAGAGGCATCAAGATAGCACTAGGATCATAAAATATTGTTAGTCATACAAATTATGTGGGATAGTGAGAGTCGTTATATCATATCAATGGATTAAAGATTAACATAGAAAATCCTTTATAGCTTTGGGGTTGAGAGAGTCAACCCAATAGATCCTATCCTTCAACAGTTTTAATAGATCCTATCCTATGATGACATTTATGTAGCACACAAGAATTGATATATTTACTCTTCAATGTTTATATGAATCATAATCTATTTTCATAGCTCATTGCAATGTCTAATAACTCTTGCTATAGTTATAAAATAATAATGTGATCTATATTTGGACAAGTGATATCCATGTGGTTATCCTTTCCATCTATCAGATATCTCTTATAATGCAAAACCTACTAATGCATGCATAATGTTTTAAGCAATAATGTTGCATGAGATTATGATGGCTAGTACCCCATAGCTATAAAGGATTTTATATGTTAATGTTCAATCATTGATATATCATGACTCTTGTTGTCCCACATAATTTGTGTGACTAACAATACTCTATAATCCTAGTGCTACCTTGGTGCCTCTTATCATACAACACCTCTACAAGTGATAGACATGTGGTTATCCTATCCATCTATCAGATATCTCTTATAATGCAAAACCTACTAATGCCATGCATAATGTTTTAAGCAATAATGTTGCATGTGATTATGATGGCTAGTACCCCATAGCTCTAAAGGATTTCATATGTTAATGTTCAATCATTGATATAATATCATGACTCTCGCTATCACACATAATTTCTCTGACTAACAATACTCTATGATCCTAGTGCTACCTTGGTGCCTCTTATCATACAACACCTCTAATGCAAGGATGCATGACATAACAATGGCCATTATTTTTGCTCTTAACCTCTAATATCTAACTATTTTGCTACTTATAATTATTGCATCATAAGGACATCATAATGACTATTACATTGGTTAACACTAGGCCTGTGGATTAGAGGATACTATTAGTCACACAAATTATGAAGAATAAAAATTCAATAAGCCCACTAGATTAGAGGATACTATTAGTTACACAAATTATGTGGGATATATGTCACAATTTATGGAAGATAGCTCTAGAGTTATGACAATAAATCATATGATTGAATATTATTGTTAGATATGTCATGAAGCAGGAGTAATTGAGTTACAATATAGCACTAAACCAATATATTTACAAGTACCATGATAGCACTAGGCCACTAGAGTAGAGGATATTATATATTACTCAATTTATAGAGAATACTTTATAGCTAGATGTAGCATGCTAATATTAGATTCTGCAAAGCATACTAATATCCATCATAATCTCATGCAATATTATTGCTTAAAACGTTATGCATGCATTAATTAGTAGGTTTTGTATTATAAGAGATATATGCAAAGCTTACTTGAGAGAGTCAAGCCAATAGAACCTATCCTTTTACCATTTTGATATCAATCTACCTCTAATATCAATACTATGATGACATCTATGTAGCACTCAGGAATTGTTATCTTTTTATATGATCTATTTTCATAGCTCATTGCAAAAATAACTCTTGCTATAGTTAATAAATAATAATGTGATCCATATTTGGACAAGTGATAGGTGGTTATCCTATCCATCTGTCAAATATCTCTTATCATGCAAAACATACTAATGCATGCATAACATTTTAAGCAATAATATTGCATGAGATTATGATGGCTATTAGCTACAAAGGATTCTTTATGTTAACGATCCTCAATCCATTCACCTATTACCATAATTGTTGCTCTCCCCCATAAATTGAGTCACAAACAATCTCTAGTCTAATGGCCTAGTGCTATCTTGGTACTTGCAACTATATTGTCTCAATGCTATATTGTAAATTACTCTTGCTACATGACATATCTAACAATAGTATTCAATGTTCCATTGCTCTACTCTCACAACTCTTGCTATCCTACATATATTGTGCGACTAATAATATCTATAATCTAGTGGTCTAGTGCTAACCATTGTAATAGCCATTGTGATGGCCTTAATTATGAAGCAATAATAATGACCATAATAGTTATTGATTAGATGTAAAGATCCTAATCTAATAGCCATTATAATGTCATGCATTAGTGCACTAGAGGTACTGCATTATTTTTGTTTTTGCATGCTACCTCAAATACCAATCCTATAATAGCGTCTACGTACCACCAGTCTCAAATCAATAATCCATGACATTGTGATGGCTAATAAATGAGACATGGTACCTCAAATATTCACTCTCATAAGTAGCTCATGAGGAATTGTTATGTTTACTCTTCAATGTTCCTATGATCTATTTCATAGCTCACTGCTAGTACCCTATCCATCTACCATATATCTCTTATCATGCAAAACCTACTAATGCATGCATGACGTTTTAAGCAATAATATTGTATGAGACTATGATGGCTATTATCATGCTTTGTAAAATCTAATATTAGCATGCTACATAGCTATAAAGGATTCTCTATAAATTGAGTCATAAATAGCATCCTCTAGTCTAGTGACCTGGTGCTATTATGGTACTTGTAACTATATTGGTTTAGTGCTATATTGTAACTCAACTACTCTTGCTCATGACATATCTAACAATAATCTTCAATCATATGATCTATTGGCATAACTCTAGAGCTATCTTCCATAAATTGTGACTTGTGCTATCTTGTAATTGTGTGCCTCATGCTTGCTAAGGACATTACAATCGCTGTTATTAAACTCTTTACCTCTAATAGCAGACTACAATAGGGGTATAATTGATTCTCTATGGTTATGCTATCCAAGATAATTTTTCACCTCAAATTTGCAATAAGTTGTGAGAAGAAGAAGAGAATTTTAACGTCATACGGAGACCTTAAAGATCTATCCCACGAGGAGAGTTGAACTCAAGGCCTGTTATTCAAGAGGAAAGAGGATGTGATTCTAGGTCTCACATCTAGGTCCTACGAGACTCGAGTGTTTGTTGTCTTCTTGTGGGCACTTGGGTGAGAAAAAAAGTGTGTTTAATTCCCTCCAAGTGACCATTACTGCACGTACTGCACCGTTTTCTGCATCCTTCTCCGAAGGCCCACACCCACTCTCATCCTCTGCCGCCTCCTATTTATTATTTCAAAGCTTATTATAGTAATTCCCTCCTGCGCATCATTCTCAGCTGCAAAAGTATTGCCACTCAACCTTTGCTTAGATAGTGCCCCAGCCAATATGGCGAATCTGATCCCAGCTCAGCTAGGGGGAGCCGGTCGTGAGTGCAGAGCTAGCAACGGCACCAAGCTCCTCCATCCAGTGGACAAAAGGCCGTACCATCGTCGCTTATAGCGCTTGCAGTCGAGAGCGACAAAAATTCGACTGCCCTTAACAAGAAGCCGTGGGTAGGTGTTGTATAGGCTACCTGGCTATGGCTCTCTTTCTCTCTCTCTCTCTCTCTCTCTCTCTCTCTCTCTCTCTCTCTCTAGCCTATAGGCTACCCATTAACCGCCTATTCGTCCCATGCGCATCAATAATATGAGCATCTTCAGTCAACTGGTACGTAATAGTACCTTGTTCGTACATGTGTGTGTGTGTGTGTGTGTGTGTGTGTGTGTGTGTGAGAGAGAGAGAGAGAGAGAGAGAGAGAGAGAGAGAGAGTAGAGAGAAGAAGAAGAAGAAGAAGAAGAGATTTTTGAGAGATAGAGAGAGATGCGATTGCTTAGTGGTTTTAGTGAGAGAAAGAGAAGAAGCAAAAGCTGAAATTTTCTCGCTTGCACGACTGCTTAGAGATTTTAGTGAGAGAAAGAGAAGAAGTAGACAAGGGTGCTCGCTTGCATGCTGTGTGTGTGTGTGTGTGTGTGTGTGTGTGTGTGTGTGTGTGAGAGAGAGAGAGAGAGAGAGAGAGAGAGAGAGAGAGAGAGAGAGAGATGCGACGGCTGTTGTATTAGCTGTGGCAAGGTTGACTGATATTTTGCAGGTTTGACTTGTCAAGGCACCAAAACATTTGTGACAAAGGAGGACTTTCTTTCCTTACTCTTTACTCTTTACTCACCTGCTGAATCTCATTTCAGCGAATGCGCCACTATTATCTAGTTACATTTTCCCCCTGTGCTCAGATATGGACATTGTTGTGGGTCGTGGTGTAGATGTGGAAACTCTTTTAGCATTGAATGTTGGCAAGGTTGTCCGCCTCGTAGAGAGTCTTTGTGATACTAAGGAGTACTCTCTTGGCATCCACACTCATGGAGTGAATGGCAAGGTATTGTTAAGTATGGAGCCTGATTTACCCTTGTAATTTTCTGTGGTAAAAGCGCACATTTGTAAGGCCCCCATTATGAGGAGAAGCCATCGTGCGTGAAGGAAAATCACTCACCGAAAACCAAAATTTTCACGGACAAGAATCAGGGGCAACTTTAAAGGCCTCGGGGGCGGAGGCCCCGAGACTTTTTTTTTCGCCGGAATATTATGGCCGGACGGCGGCCGGAAAGTGGTCAAAAAACAACCGGTCGGTTGGCCGGTGGCCGGTAGTCAATGGCCGATGGCCGGTGGTCGGAAGTCAATGGCCGGTGGCCGGTGGTCGGAAGTCAATGGCCGGTGGCCGGTGGCCGAATTCAATGGCTGGTGACCGAATTCAAAAGCGGACTTGTCTTCTCAAGGGCGGCCACACATGGGCGGATTGGAGGGTCCGATTTGGACTTATTCGCACAAGGGCGGCTACACATGGCTGTCTCTTATAAGAGAGGGCAGGCCTTTTGGGCTATAAAAGGAGGCCATTTCTACACACATTTCATAGTGTGAAGTTGATGCAACAAGGTGAGTGTGAGGTGGTGAGAGTGAAGCAAAGCGGGAGCTCCATTAAGGGTATAATCCCTTTGTAAACTACTTCTTGTTTTGAAGTACTAAAGCCATTGAGTGGCTGCTTTTCCGTGAACGTAGCCCACATTGGGTGAACCACGTATATCGTGTGTACTCTCTCTCTCTCTCTCTCTCTCTTCTCTATAATCTCGTGTATATAAATCTGTCTCTCTCCATTAAGTAATCTACTCAATTATCTATTTAGCTACGTCTTATTTCCTAACAGGTATTGGCCTTCATGACTTTAGAAGGTTGGATGGAATTGGGTGTGAAATCTTTTTCCCATAGGCACACATTGGTAGGATGGTGTCGTGGTATTATGGAACGTGCCAATAACCACGAGTTTGCACAAGTGAATACTCCCCTAATAGAGAGAAATGGTACTATTTGTACCCAAGAAACACTTGTTGTGCCTCAACCTATTGTTCTAACGTGTGAGTCACTCCTTGTCACATATGAGAGGATATTTAGGCCTCATGAATGTAAGCATCTATATCCCATTGTAGGAAAGGCCTTCTTGAAAAAACACTATGATAAACAACATACAACATATTGTAGAGGCATGGATAAGATTCGCGAGTGGTGCAAGAGCGGTCAATTTCCTGGGAATATGGGCATTATGGAGTTCTCCCATGTGAACTTCCGAAAAGACAAGCAACATAAAAGGGACCTAGAGACTTGGATACACTCCAAAATTGGCCAACTCACACCATTGTACTTCAACAAAGATCTCATATTACCTTGGGAATTACGTGATGTGTATCTAAAAATTATTGGGTGGAGAAACTACAAAAAGTATAAAGCTCCCGAACCTAGTGGGATCATTCCAACCTTGGAGAACGTACCTACTTTCAAGGGGATACACAGTCAACAAGGTCCAACATTGGATCCGATGAGAAGAAGATATTACGCCACCGAAGAGGGAATATCTTCTCCAAACAATGTACATATCTCCCTCTATTGTTATGTATGTGTCCTTGTAATATTACTTGAAAATTGACCATATTGTTCACCATTAATTCGTTTTCATTTTCTTTACTTAGGGTAGAGAGCATCATCCAACCATGGAGCATTTGATACAAGAAGAAAATCCAATCTACAATGAGGTACTAAGTTTTAATATAAAATGACTCACATAAAGGTAGCCTCTCTCTCTCTCTCTCTCTCTCTCTCTCTCTCTCTCTCTCATGTAGTACGTTCGGTGTTTCTTTTCATGTTCTATTGTTTAGGCTGAGAGTATCATCCAATCTTTGAGCAAGAAGAAAATGCATTCCATGATCAGGAGGTCAGAAGTGCGCTACATGCCTTAAATGAATTGGTTTTTTGGATTTTCCAAGCAGTTGAAAGTTAACCTGAATTTGTGATTTTTTAAGCTTACTATACTCCTCAAAGAGATTCTACTTGTTCTAAATGTCACACTGTTAGCAGGCCTTCAACTCTAAGAGTTGACATGGTAATACATGACCATGACTATGCGTTTTAGTATATAAAATCATTTTTTTAAAACTAAGCTATCACTCTTTTCTTAGAATCAAGATAAACTTGTAGAATTGCATAGACTTATAATAGGAGTCAAGTTCAAACCCACATCGAAACCGAGTTTAGTTCAAGAGGGTGTGGCTCTTTTGTGGATTTGATTACAAGAGGAATCCAACTACCGATTAAGGTATTAAAATACTTTCGATTGGATTCGTCAATCTTCAATTGTGGTTATGCTTACCCTAGTTTTTTTATGGGAAAAGTAGGAAGTGCAATGTATTGGTGAAGATGCCTCTCACAATATTACGTCAATAGACATTATTGAGCCTAACTTTGAAAAACTCAAAACAACCACCTTGGAGTCCAAATCCTTGTTGGTACGACTCTTGTTTTTAAAAAATTTCATTAGCGTGTCAAGAATAAATATAGAATCGATGCTTATGCGATATCCAATGAGTGTGTATTAGGAGCAATGTGAAGAAGTACCTATTGCCGGGCGCTGCAAGGAGACTACAAAATTTTGCAGCTTAAGTGAAATCTTGGTAATACATTATACTTATTTTGCATGCTTGTAGGTATATGATTATGTTTTGTTTTTCCTCAACGTATGTGAAGGAATTAGTCAAAGTGCTCAAAAGCAAAAAAAAGTCCAAACGAAAGGTATTAACATGTGTTTCTTTCATCTTGTCCAAGACATTATGAGAATATGTTTTACTAGCTACATATTCTCGTATAACTTCTTCACATTGCTCCTAATACACATGTTTCATCAAGGTTTTGAAGGAAATGGGCAATAAGGTGTCTACCTCACCTCTTATCAATCAAAACGTTACCAAAGTAAGTTTATTTAATTGTGGTGTGTAGGTATTTATTGGAGGACATACTTTGTCTTTTTAACTTAAATAATTGAGTTTCATTATTGCTTTGTTATGGCATTCTTTTATTTGCAATGGATTCTTAGGAGACAATTATGTCCAGATCATGTAGAACTATTAAAAGGCCTCAACGCTATCTAAAGCACAATCATGAGAAGGCAAGATGGTTTAACAGTTTTTTGAAGCTTAATGTTTTTTCTTATAGAATTTCGCATTGTGAAATAAAACAAGTTTGTGCTCCTTGTTGCCATCAAAACAGGAAAACAAAGTGGAGGTTCAAAAGAAGAGTAGAAAAGACAAGACCATAGCCAAGTGTAAGGTAATTTCCCTAACATCTCTTCATGAATATGTTTTTCATAGATTTTCTCATGCCAAAAATTTTGTGTTCATAGGAGGTAATTGAGCTGGTTGAGATGGATGTTGAGGAGATGGAGGCCATGGCTGTGGAGGCAATGGGTTTGATTGACATTGATGAGATGTATGGCCACTTATGGCCTTGCATAAAAGAATTAAAAGGATTGAATAAGCCAATATTTAGGGAGTGCTCAAGTACCTTAGACCCCACATATCTTCTCCGTTGTTATGTTACATGGGTGCTTTCTACTAGTACCACATGAATCCAGCTTGAACATCAATTGTTTTCCACATTGTAAAATCTTTTTGTGCTATCTATTGTTGTAATGCAATAACTTACTTCTTTATAAGTTCAATTTATTAAAATAGAGTGTTTATTTTTGTTGGTATGTAGATTTGTGACAATATGAAGCTAGGACACTCAAAATGTAGTGTTGAGTTGGTTGTTATCCAATACATCATGCTAAGTATAAAGGGTGTATCGTTATGTCCTAAGGTAAATCCATTGTCATGCTAAGCGGTTGGTAGTAATACATCAATGTTTTTGGTAAAAATATGAATTGTATATTTTTTTATATTGAGAATAGAAATCAATAGCAAACTCAGTATGAGTGTTACATATGTGTTTCTTATAAATAGAGAATTGAATCAAATTAAGCTACTCTCAGCTTGAGACTATGAGGATGATTGTTCTCAAGGCTAGATTTCATGCAAAAGTTCACTATAAAACTTCATGCGTTTTGTCACTTTTGAGAACGTTGTATAGAAATTTTTCATGTATTATAATAGCATAAGAACACCAACAGGAAATGGGATATGTTTGTAAAACAACATGGAAGGGATGCATGAGAGAGGGGCGGGATTGTAGTAGGAAGTATCTCATATATTTAAATGACATCGTAACACCTTAATGAAATTTGGTGGGCTTACAAAATCATGATGTGTGTGTGTTTTAAGAGAGAGAGAGAGAGGGAAAGAGACGCCATGAACATTGGCATGGATATGTTTTGAAAACAAAGAGCATAATCGTAATGGAACTTTCAAAAGATAGAACTTTTGCTCTTTTGAAGATGAGAAAGAATCCCAAGAACTTTCTTTGGTAAGAATTTTTCTTTTCTCACGTGGGAAATACTCCTTGAAGGTTAAATCTAATTTATTAAGAATTTTTCTCATTTGAGAAGTATTGATTTCATCTGGTTCATTTGACATATGTGGATTCTCACTTGAGAAAATGATTATCATATGCGCATTCTAATAATGGAAAAACACATATAATTTTTCAATGATGAAGAAAAAACTTACTTGAATTACAACATTGTTATTTTTTCTTACTATATTTCACACTTTAAAGTAGGAAAAAATGTGAGAAAAGCGCCTTGTTTACAACATTGGAATGTGTGTAAAACTCCTTGTGGGTGAAGAAGACGTATTGTTGTGTTGGAGACGTAAGGGCCGCAGATGGTGTTAGCATTGAAGGCCGAAGCTAAGCCAGCAAAATATGGTACCGGGATTTCAACAGCTGAGCAGAGGATGGGGTCGGGAGTGGCGACCTTGCAGGTGGGGGTAGCATCAGGGCGCCGGTTATGTTGACGGAGTGAGGCTCTGTACACAAGGAACTTTAATTCAATTCTTACATAGCAAAAAAATTGACTTTCCTAGATAAAACTTGAACATATGTAGGAAAAGTCCAAACTAGTAAAAACGGAACCTTTTATTGTATATATATGCAGTAAAAATGACCCACATAATAAAACTATATAGCTCTTTGACCAACACACACGAAAAGAAAACTATATAGATTTTTGAGCAACATATGCACAAGAAAAAACTGCATAGTAATTGGAACGGAAGAAAAACTATATAGTAATATTCACGTTAGTTTTATATACAATAGTTAGACAAAAAGAGTCACATAAGTGAATAACCTAAACCTAAGTTTTTTATTATATACAAATTTATTGATTTTATAATTTAAATAATAATATTATAATAACAACTCTCACAAATTTGTCGTAGATCGATCTTGCATCAAAGAAATTAAATCTTTGCATCGAACTCATTATGCATGGGTATTTGGAGCAGAGACTTCCTCATAAGAAAAGAACAACATATAAGAGTAACTCACAATAGCTTTTTGAAGAATTCAATCTAAGTCATAAATTTAACAATTGAAAATAGTTGATGCTAGAATGTTCACCCTTTCTTTGGGTCTCAAGGTTACATTAACATAAACAAATTAACATAACATCACTCAACCACAATTACATCATCCACACTTAGTGGAGAAGAGTCACATTTGGAAATTCTAACTTTGTTTGTGGCCAAAAGGTACACTACAAATGATGAGCGCATTCCATCCACACTTTGCTCTTGACGATCTCCTGTGAAATCCGTACTACGCTTTGCTAGATTGAAACTAGCCTTTAGCGTAATATACAATGCATCAACTGTTGGAACCTCTAAAAACTTGATTGAAATCGTCTCTTGGTCGTCTTTATCAAAGTTCATATCCTAAATAAAAGTTCAATTGTAAAAAGTCACTACTTAATTGAAAAAGCTTAATCCATGCCAAAAGATGAGTACAACTAAAGTCAATCTCCTTACATATTCATGAGACCCATTTGAGAGTTCATTGAAGGCCTTTCTGTTTTGAAGAGTAACACTCTCATTAGGAACATTCTTCAGTACACTCTGTATGCATAGAAAATTGAAAGCATAAAAGTTTAGTTAGAGCTCTAGACTATGAAATTTTGGGCAATAGATAACAACTACCTTTTTCTTGGTGCAATCTTTTTTTGCCTTTTTAGTCTGCATCATATCCATCATCTTTTGATTCCACTGCATCAAAAAAGTTAAGTTAAAGCTCAAAGCATACAAGGATATGAAGCATATAAAAGTTAAAAGATGTGAGTAAACCTTAGGTGCACGCTTGCTCTTTCTAGAGCTCACATCCACTTGATTTTCCTCATGAGAGCTCTCAAAATCCATTTGTTCTTTAATGAGATCAACCTTTGCATGTTCTCATAATAAAACACATTAAATACATAGCTAGTTTAATTATTGTAAAGGACAATAACATAGACATACCTTTGTGACATCTTCAATAAGAGCAAAGAAAGAACCATTTGAAGCTAAAGCCTCATCCTCTTCTTCTACATCCTAATAGTAAATAACTAGATTAAAGAAAGTGTACAAAATAATTCGACATAGTATAAGTTGAGAAAACATACATCTAGAAGGGGTTCAACTTGCACGCCAGTGAAAATTGCCTCTGAATAATTCTGGTCTTTCTCAAAGTCAATATGAGGATGATACACTTCCTCATTGATAGGTTGTAAATGATTTTCCTCAATCTACAATTCATGTATAGCATTTCTAAATAACTTTAATTAAAAATAAACCAAAAAAAAAAAAAGAATGTAGAAACTCCCACAAGCTGTTTTTCTTTGCCTTCCGCCTTTGTATTCACTAAGTCGGTTCCCTATAGTGCACAACTTCACATAATCAATCTTATTATGATAGCTAAAAACAATGAAAAAATACTGATAATGTGGCTTACAGATATTAAATTTGTGGTATTGACCAGCATTGATTTTTTCTTTTCATTCTTTCGCTTTGCTTGCATGTGACGCAAGCAAAATGTGTAGATGTCCTCCACTTTCCAATGGTACTCTGCACCACGGAACGTCACCTCCTCAATTTCATCATGGTGCTCTTGAATGAAGCTCACAAGTTTATCCTTCCCCTCTAGATTGTGCCGTAGGTCACAAAGCTTGGAATCAAATGCTTTCATCCAACCTCTAACAGTTCTCAGATTGGAGCAATGGACTGCATGTACACTGTTAGCGTAATACTTTGCAAGGAACTCTTTTCCATACAAGAGTGCTGGATATCTGTCACTTTTGTTGAGTGGGAAGCGAAAGAGTTGCTCATATGTCGGAACTGGTTTTTCAACTGTGTCTTCCTTTGCAACTTGTATAGCCTTACTATGCCGTTGATACAATCTTCCAGCTACCTTACTATTCTTATGATCAGCCTTAGAGGACTCTCCACCACTTGATTCTAGCTCTTTTACCCTTTTCTCTAGCATTGCTATTGTCTCTTTGAGAGACATTGTTTCAGATGGAGAAGCCATGTAACAGCTACAATGTCACAAGTTATACCTTAAATCATATAAAGTGTAAACAAAACTTAAAAACCCCAACAAAATATTCTTTCCAATCAATCAAAGTATTTTAATGTTTGATACATCAAAGGCTAAGCACTTGTGCATCTCCAAACTACTGGCAAATTTAATTGTGCACCACTTCTTGAAGACATGCACCTCCTACTAACTACAATAAAGTCATGTATCACTACTTTGCATGAGTTCCAATCTCTCTCTTCGTACTGCTGGCTTTGTATCCTCCATGTACAATGATCAAAACTATCATGTACTAGCCAAGCTAATTTGCATTTTTTGCCCTGGTGGTCAATCTCTCTAACAACTGCGTGTACAAGATCATCTTCACCATCACTTTTGGTTGCTAGAACGATATCACCAACCTCTAACCAAGGGGGTGCATGTCCGACCTCTCCGAGAGTTGTAAGCCGCTTTCTTTGAATCAAATCCTTCACCTCATATGCTACTAGCCTGTTACCTGTCAACGGAAGAGGTATGAACTTATGCATCAAAGATGAGATTGGTCTTACACAATCCCAAGTGTACGGCATACTTTGTTGTTGTACAATGCTCATTCCAGTTGCATGATGAACTATTAGTTCGTCAACCCCATTGTGTGAGGATATGCATTGTCTATAATACTCTGCCCCAAAATACAAATAATATTGACCATTGTGCTCGATAGAGAACAATGTTTTTATTTTGGCCTTCCAATGCCCTACAGGAAGAGCATCAGTATCACCATTGTCCTGCTTTACAGTCACATGATCACCAACTTTAAAAGCCTCACCCTGGTAAAGTATCTTTTGGTAGGTTGTGACAAGAGTATTTTCACCTTCACTAACTGTCATCACCCACAGTTGCTGAAAGTACCTTTTCTCCTCATCTGAAAGGCATCTCTTTGTGTGTTTCTTCTTGGTTATACCGATCCCTTTTGCTCTAATCATGTTGAGGCAGTAAGTCAGTTCATAATCTGCCAAAATCTTATGTCATAGCTCCTTGGCTCTTGTTAGAGATGAGAGTTCCAAGAGCCCTTTTTCATGGAAGATAGAGCATTGTGGACTCATAGGATGCAGTAGAGTGAAATCATCTGGGAGTATCAACCTTTGGTGTAAGAATGACAAATTCCTCTCGTGTGGAAGGAATCCATCCTTCTCCTCTTGAAGCATCCGAGTAACCCATGTAAACAAAACGCGCTTGTAAAAGTGGACATAAGTTATCTCATTATTTTTTTAATTTGTCTTTACTCCCATGTATATGGAGACCATCCTTTCAAAAATGTAACACCAATATACATCATGAGATCCATGCCTGATAATGTCATCAAGCAATTCCCCATTCCCAGCAACATGCTCCAATGGTGAAGAGTTTGGACCAAAGAATTCCTCGCTCCTTACTCGCCAAGATGAGAACAATGATCGCATTATCTTGATACTCTCCTTTGTCCAACCCTTCTCACGACTAAAATTGTAAAATGTGTGGGCAATGTCTATTAGGAGAAGACCAAGCTCATACATGGGTCTTGATACCTCGTTGATGACACTCAATACATATGGCAGACACCACTGAACAAATTTTTGATTTTCCTCTGCCTTAAAACCTTCAAAGTACTTGCTAGGAGTGTGTGGCAACCTGCCATTGCGAATTGATGGTGGTGCAAGCTTGTATACCAGCTTGCAACATTCATCCACCTTTATTTTTGATTCATTTTTTAATCCTCGCCTGACAGTTGATGTATATTTACTGAACAAATTCAATGGAAGAACATGCATTGTATCATACACCAAGTCACGTGACAAGTCAAAGCCATATAAGTCAAAGAACTTCCATAACACTGACTCTCCAGATAGTCCTGCATGTGCAAGATTAGTCTCTCTTTGAGTTTGAGAGGTTGCTCTTCTGGCCTGAGTTACTACATTGGACATTTCCAAAATGGAGCGTTTTGTTGGTGGATATCTTGCTTGTCGTCTATTTTCATCATAAACATATCGCCCTCTATACATTGGATTACTAGCATCAAGAGTTGCTTTGGGCTTGTCTCTTCGACAACCGTCCTTGAAGAGTCCTATTTTGCACTGGGCAGGATAGTCTCCACTGACCATCATAAGCATCCCGCATAATATGCATGTCTGTTGCTGTTCAGTTCCCATGCCCAATATTTTGTTGACATCATAGTTGTAGTGTACTTTTATTCCTGACATGAACAAGTCTTGCAATTCCTCCATAAGAGGACGTAGAAAAGCACCAAATAGACCACTATTGTTTCGGGCTACTTTCTTGGAGCTAAATGGGAGGAACAGTACTGGGAGTACACTAACATTGGAAGACTTGCCCATGTTCAAAATTTTTATCTCACTGTCTTTTTGTGTGGTGCGAGAGGATTGGAACCCATCCCAATGCAGTAGAAGTGCCAGGTTACGGGGATCTCCCTGGAAAATTATTATGCCATATGAAAATACTCAACAAATAAATAAAAAGTAAATAAAAATAGCATGCCAATATTTCCAGGGCCATACCTCAATCAATCTCTTATTAGAGACTACACGTCGTCGGCAATCTCTACACACAAAAATATATTCTTGAGTCTGCTCATTCCACCCTTGTTGAATCTCTTGCGGACGGGATGATGGAGGAAACGTTGTGTACACCTTTTTACACCCTGGGGTTGTACAGATAACTGGAAGCTCAAATGTGGCATGTGGGTCCCAAAAGTTCTGGACTATACGACATTTTGCACCATCCCAGAAATCATGGATAAACTCCGGTTGTAGTTCAGGTGGCTTTCCCAACCACTTGTCTTGGATATAAGGGTGGCCATTAACATTCCACAAAGTGATTGGAAAAGAGAGTAAGTATGGACTCGAGTGATCAAATCTGGAAGCATTCAAGTAACGGTGATTGTCATTTCCCTCTCTCTCTCTCTCTCTCTCTCTCTCTCTTTCTCTCTCTCTAGGATGTGCACACACATTCGTGACACGTGGCAACGCTCACAACTCGAGAACTTTTTAAGCTCTATAAAGTAGTAGTATAGATTGCAAGATAACCATAGAACATTGCATCTCTCTTGCCCACGATATACCGCTCCTCTCTCTCTCTCTCTCGCCTACGATGTACCGTCTCTCTCTCTCTCTCTCTCTCTCTCTCTCTCTCTCTCTCTCTCTCTCTCTCTCTCTCTCTCTCTCTCTCGCCTCTGTGGAATGGGAGATGGACCCAAAGGTGTAAGATATTAAAGAAATATCAATTTGACAAATCAATTTGAAACATAACCTTGTCCTTGGAATTTATAGCATGCTCTATACCCAATTGGACTGTAAGTAGGTTATCATAAATAGATCTGTCACCAATGAAGCCTGTTTGGGCAGGGTGAATGTGTATACCTATCAATTTGACTTTGATCATAGCTCACATACACGAGTACATTAATCCTCCTCGTGATGTATGCATGTACACTAACACTAACACTAACTCGGACTATCATGCATGGGTGTTTGTGCATGTGCAAGCTCATGTGCGTTTGCGCATGCTCGCCTATGCGTGCATGCATGCGTGTGTGTGTGTGTGTGTGTGTGTGTGTGTGTGTGTGTGTGTGTGTGTGTGTGTGTGTGCCATCCCCCTGGTGACCATGTTGAAGTCACCATCCACAATACCATTACGTAGATGCATGTCCTCAATCCATTCTCAAAGTATCACCCTCTCTTTCATATTGTTAGAAGCATACAAAATTGACTACATGCAGAGGACCCCATTATGAATAAAGAGACAATACAGAGCATCTGCCTAAAGAGTGGTCAAGAATCCAGTGAGGATTAAGAGAATTTCTAATAAAGTCAGAACACCAGAATACTCGTTTTTCTTCCCCCCATAAAAGCATGAGGATATTTTAAAGTGAAAGGTTTATCCCTCTCTCTTGTGCCATTTATGCTCCTGCACAAGCACTATATCTAAATGTTGTTGCATGATCCAAAAGTGCAACATTGCCATCCTAGTGGGATAATTCAAGCCTTTAGCATTGAGAGTAGCTATTGTGGAGTGTTTAGAACCCTTTGTGTGGCCTATATCTTGAGACCCCTCATCAATGTCGTCCATATTGAATCCATTTGTTTATGGTAGGTACATCTTTTTTATGTTGATTTTTTTCAGTAGTATGACCTGCATCTTTAATTGCAATTAAAGTGTCAGGTGATGGCATATCATGCAGTATATCAAAAACATCAGGGCTAGCATATCCTGAAGACTGTTGTCTAGGTCTGAATGTTTTCCTGGCAGATACAGACTGAAAGCCCTCAGCATCTATGGGTCTTTTTCCTTTATCAGTAATCTTGACACCCCTATGACTCATGAGGATTATCAGATGAAGACCCTTGATTATTTTTGGCATTAGAACCCCTTGCCTGGCTCTCTGCATTAAAGAGGGGTCTAGATATCCCCTTATTAGCAACCATGCCTTGAGGATGTGCATAAGCAGGAGATGTTGAGGGTGGTACTTGAGGAGAGGGATTTTCACTGATATTGTGGATAGTTGTGGGTGATTTTCCAAATATTTGCTCCCGGGGGGCCTTACTTTTACTTCAAGGATAAGAGGGGATTAGATCTGCAGTGTTTTAAGAGACACATGGGCAATTTCTGGATAAGTGCCCTAATTTATTGCAATGAAAACATTCTCCAGCAAGGGAGCTCCATTTCAAGTACAACACTACCCGCCCTATTTTTGGTATAGTGATGTCCATTGTTTCGGGAATTGGATTTTGGGTGTTCCAGAGAAGATAGGCTTTGTTCCTGTTGGGTGAGTTGATGGTAGGAGCATATAGAACCTGGCCTAAAGTGGCAGTGATCTCCTTGATACAAGGCCACAAAAATGAAGGGAGGTTGATATATTCAACCCATACAAGGCACTGAGAGAGGAGGGCATCTTTGATAATTTTTATTAGCTTTCATTCAAACACGTGCACTACTTGCCCAAATAGAATAACAGTGGACTGGGTGAGAAAGGCAACCTGATCCTAGGGTTTCAGAAAAAGGATTTCAAAGAGTCCTTGCCCCGCATAGAAAATTTTGTCAATTACATGGTTACCAAACCCTTTGTCTATTCCTTGAGCAATGTCGTTTATCTGTGGGAGACGACCAATAAAAAACATAACAATAGCCCTAGATTTGAAGACTGAAATTTGCTACCAAACAGATTCAGTGTCAAGGGAGATCTTATGGTCCCCTTTGATTTGGGGATCTTTAGTTACCGTCTCTTTCAAAATGTCAGACGACACAGCAACGTCGAATGTCGGGGTGTTTTGAAGCTTATCATGAACAAGACTTTGGGCTTCCTCTCTAGGGTTAACCATGAAAGCTAATGGAAGAACAGGGGAAGACATTATTCACCTTCAGGCCTTAGGTCTTGTTTGCGTAGACAGAGGGCGAGAAGAGACGATGGTGTATCCGATCACAGCAGAAGGATAGTTTGGTGTATCTGCTAGTTAATTATGGTTTTCTTATATAGGAAATAGAAGTTACGATCATTTTCTTATATTGAATAGCATGTTACCTAGTAATCCACTTGTTTTCCTATATAGAATCATCGTGTTACGTAGACATTTCCTTTTCCTAGATATATATAGGAAATCCAGCTTGTTATAACTAGTATAATAGATACATTTTACAAGATACATGGGTTTTTCCTATGTCGGAATTGATTTAAAGTTCCTTGTGTATACTGAAGGTAGAGTTGTAGAGTTGGGAGAGGCATTGTGGTGCAGTCTTGACGATGGAGGATAGGTTTCTACAGTATGTAGATTGGGATTACGTGTTCACCATCCCCGACACATACCCCATGCAGTCCACCAACTCCAGGACCATTACCGTGTCACATTCGCCAGGTGCGCTCGTCGGAGCTGTCACATTCGCCTGCCATGTTACCCCATTTGCTATCATCACCATCGGCATCATGATTGCACACATACTCAATACTCCATAAGTGGCCTTGCTGCTACCCATGATCTTCTGGGATTTGACTTTAGCTCAAGCTACTCTCCGTTGTTTCTCGACTCCCCTGTTCTCCCCTATTTGTGAAACACACACGCTCTCTTTCTTCTTCTGCAAAGCCCTGCGCCCTCTCTCTCTCTCTAGCGTAATATGTTGCCTGTATTAGAGGACGACCTCATATATCCATGAAGTTATTCTTAATTACAAGATGAAAATTGGTCTGCCCTTGAAAACTATAGATTGCGAGCCCTGTTCCTTCATGTTGCAGGTCAGCGTTAAAGCAGATGAATGAGAGAGAGAGAGAGAGAGAGAGAGAGAGAGAGAGCGCTCTTGCTGGACTTGCAACCGGCTCAGGCTACTTTGCCATGAGCGCAAGCTAGCCGATGTATAGCGAAAGCGCACAGAGAGAGAGAGAGAGAGAGAGAGAGAGAGAGAGAGAGAGAGATGTGCGTAGTACTAGAGGCAGAGCCTTGCTCTTTGATTGCAGAGCCAGCGCTGGAATTTGACCCAGGTCACTCTACTGGTAGTAGAGGATGCAGACCACCAATTCTGTGGGAGCCGTAGAGCATGCAACCGTTATCGACGTGGGTGTAGTAGACTTTATCTGCCCCATTGTGCTGGCGTGGAATATCTCCTGCCGGTTAAAACCCATACAATACCCATATCAACGTTTGCCGTTGTGGTGACATGCCTGTCGGATGATGGCGTACGGCTTTGGACGACGATGTTGAACTTGGTACGTCGACAACGATGAGTGCTTTTTTATGCTGGCTGCGGGCACGAGGATGCTAGCCTAAGAGAGCTTACCCCTGCAATTGCACTGTGCACACGATCCGCCCTATTAGTGAAGAGTCTGCCTCGTTGAGCGCAACGTTCTGAACTCCTAAAAGAACCGGAGCTTCTTGCGGGTACACTTAATTAACTCCACTAGTTGATGTCCGTCTCTTCCTGCGCCGCGAGCTTCTTCATCACCAGCATGGAACCTGCAGTGTGAACTAATGTCCATTAAGGCATGGTCGCCATCCTACCGAGTTCAGGAGAGGCGGAGGGGCTCTGTTGTGCGTGCCAGAAGTCGGAAAGAAAGCAATCGTGAGATGTTGCTGTGCGCAATCAAAAAAGCCAAACCAAAAAAAGCACAGCTCCCCAAAAAAAGCAGGGCTAGGAGCTGTCGTTAGTTGGTTGCTCCGGTCAAAGCCAATGGCTTAGATCATGCCAAGCGGCCTCTTCTTGGCTCAAGAATCCGCAAAACCACCAAAACCATCTTAGGCGGGAGGATAATGATCTTCAAGCCTTCACCGTTCTCATGCTCAACTTATCCGTGAAGGAGGTTTGCAAAGAGGAGCAGGCACGTGGCCTCCGGTAGATGAGTACTAGAAATCCTTTACTTGATAAGAATGGAATGGGAGACCTAAAATGCCTAGTACAGCCACATCAACTCTCTTTGAGGGGTTGACTCGCAAGATGCATTTATATTTGGGACGATCTTCATGCGGCCACAATGGAGCTATCTCTGCGAAGCACAAATATGGTGCTCAAAAGGCCTTTTATTTCAGATAACTCAAGTAGCCAATCTACATATGGACAAGGGGAGCTTTGAAGCTTGCAAAGGTTTGGAAATCAAATTATTGCTGTAGCCCTGGAGTGTTGGGAAGATTAAACACATGGGAGTATTCTGTAGTGCAATAGCAAGGCGTGTAGCCCTAGAGAGTGAAGCTTTTGTGGTACCAGAAGAGAAAGCCTTGGTAGAGCAATGCTTTTGAAAGGTGTACATCTCTCTCTCTCTCTCTCTCTCTCTCTCTCTCTCTCTCACACACACACACACACACACGCACGCACATACACATAGAGCAACGAAGAGGGAGAAAGAGAAGTGGGGATTGTGCTTTCAAGGCGTGCGCGCGCACACACACACACAAGTTCTTTGGATTGTGTGCACTATATACACACATGGTCGTAGGGACTCATATTCGGCTTCGGCTTTTTGACACCCCTCATCGGCGAGCAGCTCTTGGCGTCGGCAAGCTCATTTTTGGCATTTTCGACATCGACGTTTCTATGTCTGCATCCTAATTTTGACACATGGTAGTCGACAACCTTTTTTGGCGCTTTCAGCACTAGTTCGATGAGTGTGTCGGCTTTCAGCTTCGACGTTCTTCCTCGACATTAGCTCTCCTTGCCAACCATCGGCTTCGTTTCGACTTCATCATTTTGGATCGGCATTGGTGTCTTCTCAGCGAGCTAGACCGAGCTCGCTAGCACTTGCGCTCGATAGCGGAGGTACAACGTCGACTTCGAGTCTACTCCGACATACAAGCTCATAGGCTTATAGCTTACAGGGGAGGCACATAGCCCACACACACATTGTTTGTGGTTATAGATTTTTACTAGTTCTCTATGTTTTTTATAGAGGTTATGATGTGCCATATTCATGGCATTGATGTATGACATCTATGGTCAGCTTTTTTGAGACTTTGAGTCTGTGATCTACATACATATAGCCTAGTTGACTCCTTACAAGTAGGTGCATATTATAGGTATTTCACTCAACACGTATAGACACTTTCACACACACTTTTGACAACGATTTGTACTACAATCTTATTATGGGAGGTAACAAATGCATTTATTGTGAGCAATTCAAGTGCTAGTGAACTGTTTAGAGAGTAGGTATCTCCGTAGGGATTTGGTCTACTATTGCATCAATTTTGGTGCTTGTTTGTGCGCAATTTACTCATGTATGTTGAGTTGCGGACGCTGCCTGTTGTACGCCATTGTGGGGCCAATTTTTGCTTAGTTTTTTGGTAGTTACATAGCCATTTCTTAGACTAAGAATGGAAGAAAGCTCTTTCTGAGACTGAAGTATAGTTGTGTCTTGCTGAGCCTTTTGGAGGATCATTGGTGAGGTTTTCTTTGAGCTTTTCTTTGAGCTAGGATATTCTTGCATGTTGTGACACCTTCAATGATACAGGTAGTTGGAGATTCCCTTTTATGAAGCCTCACCATAGGTTTATGTATAGAGAGAGATAGGTCCATTTTATGTCAAGTTGATGATGTATTTGGTCATTTTTTACTTGGTTTATGCACAACTTATAGTTGTGCAATACATACGAGAGCAAGAGCATAAGTAACAAAGTTTACTTAATGAAGAAGCTCTTCAAGCTTTGCATGAAAGAAGGTGACACAATTTTTGAACTCTTAAATGCATTCAACGTACTTTTCAATCAATTGACATCACAGGGACTCGATTTTGACAACGAGGTGTGGTCTATCTTCTTGTTATGCTCTCTACCTTCCTCATGGGACATATTTTTCATAGCCATAGACAACTCTGTGCTTGAGAAAAATTTCTATATGATGACATAGTTTCTGGTCTACGCAGTGAAGAGATTCATAGGAAGTCTATGAAGCCTGCCAAACAAGGGGACGAGTATGTTTCTAGTGGAAAAATATAGAGGGATCGCACTCATAATTGTGTGAAAAACAAGGATCACAAGAAATCTTGTAGAAAATCTAGAGGTTATTTACGCAATGTTGAGTGCTATCATTGCCACAAAAAAGGGTAAGGATCACAAGAACTCTTGGAGAAAATCTAGGGGCTCTCTATGCAATGTTGAGTGCTATCATTTCCACAAGAAAGGGCATTTAAAGAAAGACTGTCATGCATAACAAAGAGATAAGAAAAATGACAATGATGAAAATGGAAAAGCTAATATTGAGGACCTCAATATGGAAGAGTCTCTTAAGATTTAGTTGTGATTGAGGTCTTATCTTTCTCAGACGATCTAGTCTCTATAATAGATCTTAGTTTAAATGTCCTTGTTGTAGAAGATCCCAATTTTGATTAAAATTGGGTCATATATTCTGAAGCCAATTTCCATGTGACACCTCATAGAGAGTGGTTCTCTTCTTATGCACATGCATGTGGCATAGTGAATCTTGAAGATGATTATGAGCTTGAGATACATGGTGTTAGAGACATTAAGTTGATTCTGCAAAATGACATGAAGTTCATAATCGACAATGTCAGACCTGTTCCCAAGTTAGCGAAGGGTTTGATATTTGTCGATCAACTTGATGACATGGATTCCATGACAACATTTGGGAATGGTTTGTGGATTATCAAAAAGGAAAATCTTGTGATTCTCAGAGGTCATAAGCATGGAACACTCTATTCCATATATGTATTGTGTTTAAAAAAGGATTGTATATCCATAGGCGAGCTAACGTTTATTGAGTTGTGGAATAGCCGGCTAGGCCATATGAGTCAAAAGGGAATGAAAACATTAGCACATTTTGGTGACTTATCTATGTAAAGTTTTTTCAATTTTTCTATGTGTGAGCATTGTATCTACGGCAAACAACTAGGAACACTTCATCGCCATTGAATAGAAAGTATATGAGACCACTTGAACTTGTATATAGTGACATTTGCGATCCTATTCCGACCAAATTTTTCAGAGGATCTAGCTATTTTTGCGACCTAGCTATCCCAATAATCATGAGGAATATCAATTTCTTTATATTCTTAGAGGAAATAAAGTAGGAACATAGCAATATGGCATGGAACTGGCCATGTACAAACAATTCACTATGCACACCTTTACAAGAGCATGAACTCACTATGTAGAATCACGTAAATCATACATAGTGCCGGTTAATATATACTCTATCAAATATTCATGACGGTGGAAAGGTACATCCTATTGAGATCCTGTTTTGCACATTGCTAGTACAGTTTAAGCAAAAGATTACATGCCATAGATGAACCGATCATTTTCAAGAATTTTTCCAGTAATAACAGAAGGTTACAAGTAGCAATTAACATTGACTACTTTCAAACAATTTACTAGCAAAAGAAAGAAGGTTGGAACATAACAACATGGTAATATTGAGCATGTACAAACAATTCACTTTCATCACAATAGATTCCATAGCACTATACACCATGGGGGAATCTCAAAACATTTACAAAAATCAAGAGAGTTAAAAATTTTATAGAGCATTGATCTCGCTTGAAATGCCCTTTTTAAATCCCTAATTTTTTTCCAAAATATAATGTGCGACAAACATTTAACACTCATGCAAGGTTATCATTTGTGAGCTTACATGGATGGGTAAATATGTTGTGGGTTTTATCTAATCCAAAGATACAAAAAATGTAGTAAATCTATTTGTAGGCAAGGTACGACCATCCTTGTGCTGCTCAATTGACAAAGTCTCAATGCAATATGCACTTCATACATCTCGTCACGTACTTGAAAACTTGAAGTCCCTACCATAAATGTCACATGTTTTTTTTCTTTATCACAACATGCCCCTCAATCTTTGCTTCCATAGATATTGCAGAGTCTATTTGTTTAGTGATAGTGGCAGAGACACTTGGAGGATATTGCACACTTGTCGGCTCAATCACCATTGCTTTTGAATCTTAAATCCTCCATCCTCCAACACCTTTTACTCACCTAATGACAAAATTTTCCCTTTCTCCACATTGCCAATGGCACACCATGCACGAATCTATCCATACATGGTTGAAGGTTCTTCCTCTCTCTGAGCACAATGCCACATTTCACATAGCCATTTGTGTTCTTGAAATTTTTTGCTTACAAATTGAGTAGTATGAAATTGAGTAGTATGAAATTGAGGCTTTGTTCCTAGTGAAACAAACAGAAACACTCTCTTCCATCCATAATCTTTAGCAACCCTTTGTTAAAAATGATGCAAATTTCTCTCTAGCTTGCGACAGCTTTGTAAGAATGAACCCTATAAAATATGTTGGGGGATGGCCATTACTTAACATGACTGCATTCATTATCTCCCAAAACATGACCTGTACCTTTCTGTCCTTCTCTTTCATCTTGAGCTAGAATTTATTTTATAAAACTATGAAGAAACATCCTCTCATCACAATAACTTACATTAGAGCATACACATGTGTTGCCATGGTTGTCCAATCGAACATGATCAGAGGAAATTTAGATCTTGTAAAGATCACAAAATCCATCTCAATGCATTCTATTGACTAGTTCAATTCTAGAACCGTGTTCAATGGTTGACACTTCGAAAACATGGTATCTTCTACACTTTGTCCAGGAAATAATATACCATGGAAAAATGGATGTCCATAGGTGCTTTTTAATTTCAATAGTTATGTTTTGACACCCTCTCTAGCTCTAGTGGCACTTTCCTCCTCCATCCTTTGCTTGAGTCTACAAAAGGCCTACTATATATATTTTTACGAGTTACATCAGGAAAAATATGAACCCTCTAAGAGCCCTTTAGAATTAAGGTTACTCAGAGACCAACCAATAAGAAGAGGGTGGTGGACACACTCTATACCCTCAAAAAAGTAGGGAAACAAGATAGCCTTTTACCTCTTAATGGCCTCTTACTTAGTGAGAAGGGAAGGGAGGTGGCTAGAGAAGGGGGGGGGGAGGCCACTTTGACCTCTTTTCCCCTATTTTTTGGCTCGGATTTAGAAACACATTAATAATTTGAAATTTTCAAAACTCAAATTTCCCTCCTTAAAAGCTCCCCAAATCTAATTCATGGTGGTCAAAAAAGCATTTTTGACCTCTAAACGTAAAAAAACGTGCACTGAAAAGCCCACAAAATTGTTTGAAAAAAATAAAGTCAAAACATCACTTTCCACCCTCCAAAGTCTCTCAAAACCTATTCTATAGCTAAAAAGTGATTTTCTCTCTCTACAAACCCTTTTCCAAACTCTCCATTGCTGCACAACCACATGCATCACCTATAGTCCAACATTCTCTCTCTGCTAGCTTTCTCCCACCTCCATTGTAGCACTAAGCAATCTCGTCCCCCATCTCTTCCCCTTGCCCACCACATATTTTCCTCCCCCTTCTCTCACCTCCATTGCAGCATGAAACAAGATTCTCCTCCTTCTCTTTCATTCACTCACATTACATGGAATCCTCTACTCTCGAAGGTGGCAAAAGTATGAGATCACATGACTTGCATACCACAACAAACCGAGGTATAAATGGTGAGTCGGAATTGCAAGGGTTCACCTCCAACATAAAGATAGAACGGTAAGAAAACTACCCTTGTAGCTTACATTCAGAGCTTAACATCATCTCCATCTCTAAGTTTATCATGCTAAAGACAATCAACATCTTTATGGCTTTCAATGTCTAGGGCTCCACACCTCTATCATCAAAAGTAAGCAGAGATCCTCATAACATTGGGGTGTGATATTTTGTTGGTGGCTTTGGTGTACCATCTAGGGTTGCATAGCATGTGATTGAGTCTCACAATGCAAGTAAGTTATGTTATCTATGGATAGTTATCACGATTCTCCTTCTAATTTCTTCTTTGTATAGTTTTCACTAGATTATTAGAATGAGATTATTTTGTACTTTATCCCTTCGAACTCACAAAATTTGGTGTTTACTTATAGAGTCAACTTGTTTTGAGGGGACATGAGCAAGCAACCATGCACATAGATGAAAAACACTCTATTATTGGTCCATGAGGAGCCTTACAATACCATGTTAAAAGGTTTTGATAAGAATAGTAGTATTTGTGTAGAACTTTGAACCAATAGGTACTCTCTAAGAGCTCTTAGAAAATCTCTTCATAAAGTACTACAATCTTCCTAGTTTCATTGACACACAAATACTAAAGTGTATATGAATCTCTAGATTAGGAAGATAAATACCTGTAAGAGAAGCGTGACAACAACAACATTGTTTCCCTTTGTAGATTTTATGAGGTTGGAATCCTCTGTAAATGCTTTTATGTTTATACTCATTTTGATGCAGTATAAGTATATATATATTTTTAAAATGGTGTCATATTGAGCGAGAGTATTTAATTTAGATTATTTGAGTTTTATACAAATTTGAGAAACATTGTTGGTTTCTATGGATATTTTGATTTATTGTTATTGGTTGCCTCTAAGATGTTTCAAGTCTCAAGTCTTAATCACTCCACCATGAAGTAATTTAAGCAATATTTGGATTGCAACTTAAATATTAATGGTTGTTCTCATTAATGTGGATCATAACCTTTCTCAAGATGGCATCATTTGGGGATGTTCAATATATCCCGCTTCATTAGCAACGTTTCACAAGTTGAGAAATCTAAATTCTTGCTTTTAACATGTTATTGTTTCCATACTAGTATGCTTATGTCAAGCTTGACTTAGAGAAAGGACAGCTTGGGATGTAGGTATCGATGTATAGCAGTGATTGATAGGTGAGCAATTAAGTTATTATTGATTCATGTTTCAACATACATATATCGTTAAGCCTTTGAGTTTCCACCTTCTTTCGAGTAGTGCTGACAAGTTTTTGGTATCAAATCTTCTTAAATATCCGTATTCATTTGCTTGTTTGTTGCTGAAGATGATACCAATAGCTATCACCCTTGTGAACTTAATTGTTAGATTGTGGATTTGACTTTTACTATGTAGCTCATTTGGATAGAGAAAGTATAAACATAAATCATAGATGCATGTATTGTTGACATAGAAGATATGTGCCACTCAAGCGTATGTAAACTGCTAATAAAAAAACCCTTTGGTTGGATACTATAACAATAGGAGTCACATGTGGTTTCAAATACCAAAGAAATCTATTTATCAAAAACTTCCCAAGAACAAGGGGTGGACACAAGGGAGTATTGTTTGGCTAATTTCTAGTGCCGAGTGCTTAGTGCATAGGATTTGTGAGGCCTTTGAACACAAAGCAAAATGGGTGCGTGCACCCGGGGGGGGGGGGGGGGGGGAGATCTTGCTCTTAGTACATCAAACACCGCATCTCTATCTCATGGACATGCATTATAAAGAGGGTATGTTTGCCATTTTAAGGCCCCAAGGCCCCTCAACAAGAGGGGCCACAAGGGCACGCTGAATGGCCAAATAGAGACCCAACGACTTGCAGGTCCCAATCGGCTCCGAATCTACCTAGACTTGTCTCACATCAATTTATTCATCTCGTCGCACTCTTTGGAGATATTAAGGGGTAGTGCGGTCATATTTGTTGCATCCATTCCATGACGTGGTATGCTCATGGGGTGACCTATCACATAAAAATATATATGGTGGGGGCGACCTCATGTTAGGAAAGTATGTCTTGTTGATGGAAAGCTATTATATTGTCATACTAGGGATCTCTCTATGTTAGCATAATGGTTTTTGGTGTAGTGGGAGCCACATTTCTTGAGGAGAGCTTTGTACTGTCGTAAAAGATTTATGTTATGTCAGTTCTTTGAGCAATTGTTACAAACACCGCCAGTCAACTAACATAGTAAGAGGTCACATTGTACCATGACGCGTTAGAAACCTGCTAAAAAAAAACATGTATGAATTCAACATTTGCAGGTTATATAGCAAACACTCACTAAGTATAATATGTTGCACAAATTTGCAAGTATTGAATAAAAAATGTTGAAATATACATTATGATGATACCTACCGCTAATAAGCATGGATTTGAAGCACCTAACTGCAAGATGTAACAAAGAAGGTTGTTTTAGAGGACAAGTGGCATTTAAGATCTATTATGTCAAAGATTATAAGGTTATGCAAGCTCTACAATGAAAGAGAAGGAGATGAGTGAGTGCATGTGTGTGTACACACATAGGAGATTTTGGTGAAAATGGTTCAAAATTTAAATTGAACATTTTAAGAGAAAGAAAGACAATATAAAAATGAATTAGAGTGTATAGACTATCACTTACATCCACCCAACGATCAACATTGGTGTCAACTTGTAGCACGACATTGTTATGATGATCTTTGGTCATCCACGTATGTTACTTTTGATGCAAAATCTGTGGGCAAGCAAATGTACACACTATAGTGTGTGGAATGCATGGTTTGTGATATTGTTGAGCAATATGGTTGCTAAACCTAAGGATGCAAAGGGGGAAGGCAATTAAAGGGAGAAGAGAGAGAGAGAGGGAGAGAGGAGAGGGAGAGGTAAGAGAGAGGTAGGGGAGAGGGAGATGTAGGGGAGAGGAGAGGGAGAGAGTCAATTTTTTTGGAGGGAAAAGAAAACTTCAATTGTCCTTTTAGTGAGTGTAAGTCCAAAAAAATGTCAAAAAAAGCTTTTTTTGACATGTATATAGGTTGAGATGAACTTTTGAGTAAAAAATAGGTGAAAATGATTTTTTAATTAAAAAACACCATTTTTTAGCTTAGGGTTATGCATGTTTTTTATGATGTGGCATGGGAAAGGGACCACAACCTAAATGGCCTTAAAATAAAGTTAGAGAATCCTACTCAAAATTAGCCTATTAAATACACTTGTCCCCCAAAGTTTACACAAAATAAACCTTAGTCTCTTAAAATTAGGGATTTATACAAGGCCCATACAAAGTTCATATTTTTCTTAATGAAAACACAAACATCCTAAGCTAAATTTGTGACACTTCAAATATTGGGATCCTTATTCAAGGATATGTGTTGCTCTCAATTATTATAAGTTGAAACCTTTTCATCATAACATTAAATTAATGTACCTTAAATGCCATAGTGTCCTTTAACGAAAGAGTCATGGGATTTAAGTACAATCTTCTCTTTCATGCATCATTCATGTGACACAAAACCTTGTGTGTCAACTATAGTAGTAGCATTTTATCTACCATGCTAGGTAGCCATTGAGATATGCCACAAAAATTATTTGGATCCTTGTGCATTATGAGAAAGCATAATATACATAGCTTTGCTTGCCCAAAATGTAAGCAATGAAAAACCAAATACATGATTAAAAAATTAAGTGTACCTTTTCTAGTGGTAGGAACTATTTTCCCGACTACTTTTTTGTCTTTAAAAGAAGATCAAGAAGTATGATTTCTTGAATTGTCTCTTTGATTTCAATCTTCATGCATATAGAACTTTCAACTCTTTGTGAGCAATTCTTTGATGAGATGCTCAAATTGGTTCTTAGAATTTTCTTTTTTAACTTCCATCTTGTGACAATGGATACTTTGCATTGCAGTCTCTTGGTGTTTATGTTACTACTATCATCTTTGATTGCTTAAACACATGATTCAAAGAAATAAATGGATGCTCTTTTTGGGAGGAGATTCATGACAACATGCATGATTTGAATCTATTTTCCTACTTTGTCATAACCCTTGGGAACCTCAAGATGTCTTCTTTCCTCTCCTTGAGAGAAACCCATAGTGTTCTTTGAGCTACTCATGCTATCTAGATTACTTCACAAATCTGAAAGTAAGAGATGTCCTTCTCTAATTAAAAACATTAGAGAATAAAATTTTGAATAAAAATTAACAAGAAAGGTTTGCACTCTTTGTCTTAATTTCTTTTGTACAATCGATAATTCTACAAAAAAGTTAAGGCATATTTTTTATTTCTTACCTCAAATCAACTCTTGATTAGAAAGAGATAAATCTTTGACATTTTTGAATACTGCCTTGCAATGGTAAAGTCTCTTAGATCAGGCCACTCCATAGAAGAAGAGACCATCCTTGTGCATTGATACCAATGAAACCTTAACTCGATTTAAATTGCTTTAAGCATAGACTTACCTTAGCATATATCACATTTTTGAGCGCAGAACCGATCATCATTTCCAAATACATATTCAAACAAGCATGCTTATAAGAAAAATTAAGGAGAAGATGCAACACAATATTGAGGGCCTGACTTTATAAAGCCCCCCCCCCCCCCCCCAAAAAAAAAGGCTTTCTATATATCATGCTATTCGAGATCTTTGAAACAACGAGAATCTTGACTATGGAGGCTAAGATCTCCATGATCCAAGTAACTTAGTGGCTTCCTTGATCACCATATATTATTCTACTCTTCTTCAAAGCATCAATGAATAGTCAATACAAGTATATTTCAAAGAAAAAGAGTGGAATCCTTAGATCTTTGGCTATTAGCTCCATATGAAGAAGCTCCATAACATAGTAGTATATGGAATAATAGTGGAGGCTCCTGAAATTTAGACATTCTTCGATAATCTTGTTTGATGACCTCTGTAATTTCTTTTGACTTCTTCTACAAAGTTGTAGAATCTTGAAAAGAGCTAAGTTTGGATAAACAAACTGCCCTTGGATGAGCGAGTTATGCATGATTTAGTGAAGATTACTTTTTCCTCTCTTTCCAAAATGGTACTTTTGAATTTCTAGGAGGAGGTGGAAGAGCCCAAAATATGAGAGTATGAACATAGAGATTGACCTCTTTTGGGATTTTTGAAGAGGAAAATGAATTTTCTAAGCTCCTTACCCATTCACAAGCTTACAAGGTAGAATTGCACTAGATGTTCTGCTGTAGATGTCAACCAATCTGGTATTTACAGTCCTCCTCAACCACAATGCCATCTCTTGTGCTCCCATAGCTCAGAATGGTCCGAGCTTCTCTGCTCCCAATGCGTTTGTGTGTATGTCTACAACCTTCTCATATTTTCCCACATACCTATGGTTGATGTCACTAGCCAACAAGATCTTTTCCCTAATGAAGTGATAGTGAACCTTAATGTGCTTTGTCCTTGCATGGAAAATTGGGTTTTGCGCTAACTGTACGTTGGTAAGGTTGTCATAGTAGATGATTGCTAACCTTTGTACCTTCAAGTAGCATCCCTAATCATGCTACCTCATATTCCACCACTGACACTCCACTAAACCCTTGTACATAGCCTCTATACTTGACAAAGAGATCATGGGTTGCTTCTTGCTCCTCCATTTGGTAGTAGCCATCCAAATGAGAACATGAATGCATTGGTATCTCATCAATTAGATAAGAAACCAATCCAATTTTCTTGTGTGTAACCAAATAGCTACACCTCCATGCCAACCTCAGAGAAGAGTGCATAATCTAGTGGATCACTCACATAACATAAGGTGCACCAACTCACTACATCCAAACATGGCCTCTTGGGAAACTACATAAAATGGCTCTCAAGTTTAACTATGTAACTCAAATCTCATTGCATGAGATTGGCAAGTAGATAAGGCTACCCACACATCTTGTTGTACATGGTGGACTTTTCAAGCACTTCACACACAACTTATAGCAAGAGAGTTACATTCAAAATAATGTTACCCATGCATGAACAAAGACAACAAGTTGTCCATGTGCGACAAGGTGAGAAAAGTGTTCATGATGATGCTTGTAATAGCTCTGACCATCTCAAGAGTAGTGGTAGTGAAATTCCAATGGGATAGCCTATTCCTCATATAGAGGCCTACTACATTGAGAAGGTCAGCAAGGGTTTCAAGAGGTTTGTGCCAAGTCTAGATTACATTGCGTTGATGGATTGTAATGAGTGTTGCTGCTATGATGAAGCTATGTTACCATAGATGACAATATTTAAGTCGGAGAGTGATACTAAATCACCCATGGAGTCTTGTAAGAAGAATAAGACTTGGGACTTAGTACCTTTGCCAAAAGGAAACAATGTTTTCCAATGTAAGTCGGTCTACAAGGCATAGACAATGATGAGATTTTGTTGCCAATGGTCAATCTGACTAGCTTGCGGATAATACTTGCATTTTCCAAGAGCGCATGGATTTAGCCCAAATGTATGTTAAGACAAGGTTCCTACATGGTGATCTTCATGAGGAAATTTACATGCAACAACTAGAAGGTTTTGTTGAGAATGGGAAAGAGAAGTTGACATGTAAGCTTAAGAGAAGCCTATATGGTTTGAAGTAGGCATCGTGGTAATGGTATCATAATTTTTGATGCTTTTATGAACTCTCAAGGGTATCAATAGAGAAAAAATGATCATTTCCTTTGCACAAAGAAATTCATAGATGGTAGTCTTTTGATTTTGATCCTATATGTGGAATCTAATATACACATCATCAAGAAGAACATTCTTGAGGTAAATACACTGAAGTCAGATTGCCTCAGAACTTTTGCATGAAAGATTTGGGTAAAGAAAACCATATTCTTGGAATGTGTATTAAGAGATGCGGGTTAAAGAGTATTATTTACTTGTCACAACAAGAGTACATTTTTCTTGTACTAAAGAATTTCAATTTGTAAGGGGGAAGCCATTGTCTACTCATTGCCTCCATATGTGAAAGTGAGCCAAGAGGATTTTTTCAAATCTGATGAGGAGGAAAGGGCTTAGTTTGCATTTGGTTCTTTGATAAACACCATGATTGAGACTCATCTAGGCATTGCATTTGTAGTCGAAGTTGTGAGCATATTTATTGCGATCTAGAGGGAAGCATTGGGAGGAAGTGAGGGGTGTGGCACTGTGATGAGATACTTGAAGGTAGAAAAGAGTTGTACATTTTCTTAGGAGGCAAAGATGTGTGTGTAGCTAGCTACACAAATGCAAATTATGTAGGAAATGTGGATAACAAAAGCTCTACAACAGGTTTTGTCTTTACATTCACTAGTGGTGTAGTTTCATGGTGATCTTGTTTGCAAGTTTGTACCTCTTATTCTATGAAAGAGTGTGGTGCACGGTGCGGTGTGGAAGAGGGAAGAGGAGAAGCAGTTCACTATGTGGGTTGAGCACACCTCAAAGTGAGGAGCTCCTTATTATTGTATATATGTACAGCTAATAAGAGGACATGGTTAATGGGCGACCGAACATACTGGGCGTCCAGTCTCGGGCAAAGACATAGCACCTTTACCCAACAACCTCCCACTTAAAGGCGAATGTGCCAATAAGTGGATCCTACTAGCTAAACTACTAGTATGTACAAAGAAACAGGGTGAGAGACTCTCTCAACCTACACCCACTGGCTCATTCAACCGATCTACATGCACCTATATTGGCTCTAGTGATAGATGAGCATGTGTATCTATGCTAGAGCTTGCATGCAAATCCCATAGACAATTCTTTACGATCTACAAAGCTCCATAATGCATCATGCTAGTGTAAATCATCATATGACTGCAATCCCTATTGCAAATTTTACCATTGCAGTTGCTAGGTCGGACCTCAACACTAGTAGGTAGTACATGAGATGCCCGAACGTTGATGAAATTTGTGCAAACCTGGCTATACTAGTCCTCCCTACACTATTTGCATGAACTGCATCATTAGGACTACTCATCACAAATGGATGTGTCATCGCCTGCCATTGGGATGGCTACATCCCTCTCATCCATGCAACATTCATCCTGGTATCAACTCATGAGCCTCTAACATGAGCATATCAAAGAACTCCATGTCCGTCATCTTTGCATGTGTCTCTAGAGAGCATACCTACTTTACCTCTGTTTGCATAGACTTTGACAACATTTGTTGTGTCTTACTAGAGCACTGCCACTCTATCTGTGTCTCTACAGAGTCTACTGGCACATCCTTCAGAGCTATATGCTCTATCTCTTGTGAGCATGGTGTAGCTCACTCGCAAAGGAGACATGTCTCATCTCTCGCTCAATGCATGCCAACAACAAAACCAAGACCATGTCATCTTGTACCTCAGATACATGAATATGATATAACAAGCCACTACAAGCTCCCCTGGAAATCACTAGTGATCCACAATGCATTTGAAAATACTACTCTCTAAGTAGTGCCTGATACCCACAATCTGCTAACTATCTCATTGAGATCAAGCTCTATCTCTGCCGAGGAACATAGCGCACATGTTGTAGCATATAGGATGCACCGTTGGGCAATGATAAGCAAACATCTTATGTATCTGTAATGTTAAATGCTAAACCATCAGCTAAGTGTACACAACCAAAGCTCCCATTAGAGAAAGTGATAAACCACTCATGATGTGGTGTGACATGGAAAACTACTTTCTTATTTAGCAACCAACGGGGAGAAGTGACACCTCTCAAAGACATGGAACATAAAGGTAATTGTAACATCACCGTCATTGGCATATGAAGCCACTACTATATCATGTGTCAAAATCTCATCTGCATCATGCATACATCTCCGTTGTTGCCTCATATGTCATAAAATCTAATATCTAATATCTAACCAACCCAAATGATTTTCTCATATTAAATTGATCACTTAATGTGGGAGAATAAACGGGAACAAGTGTTAAGATATAGACATGTGCTTATAGATCTATCTCAACACGGGGCCAATGGTAAAGGGGCCCAAATGAGAGATGGTCTATCAAAGAGCAAGGCTAACAAATGGAGCATAAGACCTTAGGGTTAGCTTCATTGAAGACCTCCAATAATGTGTGTAAAAGGCCTTTAACCTTAGGTAATTGACCTTAGGTAAGCTAGGGTTGAGATTGAGGCGCGGGAACCCGACCCAGCTCAAGGTGCTTGTCCTGCTTGTCATGCTTGATGATTGAGGTGCTTGAGGTGCTTAATTATTGAGATGCTTGAGGTGCTTGACATGCTGGGGTTGCACTTGAGGTGAGAACCCAGCCCAAGCTTAAAGTGCTTATGAGCCAAGCTTGTGGTGGGAACTGGGCCTATGCATGAGGGGCTTGAGGTGTCAAAAAGTCAAAGATTCAATCCCTACAAGGAGGGGGCGAGCCCTACATGAGGGGGGATGAGAGAGAACACCCACACACTCACACAAGGCATGCATAGTACAAAGAAAGCAAAAGGGACACTTGTCAAGTTCCTCCTCATGTTGCCCTCATGGTGTGCTTGAAGCCTATTGGTTGGCCACCCAAGGGGTCCAATAATAATTTAGGAGATTTAATTAAATGATTTAGCATTTATCTAGCCCTCTCTCTCAAAGGGGAAAGGGGGAAACTTGTCTCAAGGCTACCCTTGCTCCTTGCTGCTTGTAATGCCTCCTGCTTGTGATTGGCTAGGCCTGGACGTGTCCAATGAGCTTCAAGCATGAGCTACAAGGGGGGGTCGACCCAAGCAAGCTAGGGGGTATACTCACCCACACACACTCAAAAACACTCTCATTGTGTGCTATGCAAAGTGCAAGAGCTCCCTCTCCTTCTCCAAGTAAGTAGAGGTTGAGAGCCTACACCAACACTCTTGGATATGGAGTACAAATCCAACCAAGAGCCATGCTTCAATGCTTAAGCTTGCCATCTCATTCTTCTTAATTACTATGCTATTATGTATGCTAGCAACAAGAGTTATGATAAGTGAGGAACTAATTCTTTCTCCTACGAAATGTTTCTTCTTCCTCTTCCCTACCCTCATTCCTTGCTAGCTCTCTCCACCTTCGAAGGTGTTTGAGGTCTTGGGACTGAGGCTTGGGATAGTTAAAGCTTTCTTCAAGTTTATGTTATGTTTGTGATGCATGAAGCTTTCCATCTTCATTGCATCACCTAGGTCACAAGGAACACAAAGATTGTATTGTAACAAGTCTCTCTTAATGGGAGAAATCATAATACAAATGCCTATTGGAGGGGGGACCGGCTCCACATAAATCCGGTCCTCAACTGTTGTCATGTTCTCTAAATTCTCTCTCTTGCAAAAGTATTGTTCATGCCAAGTTAACTAATTGCTATGATTATGTTGCTATCTTCAATTATGTTCACCCGCTATGCTCACAAAGTCATTTCTCAAAAGTAGTCTCATTAATTTCCGCTACTCTCAAATTAAATCGGCCAATTCCATTACATTGGTATCAGAGCATTTGGTTTCTCTTTTCTTGCTTAAGAAGAGAGGTCCTTAAGTAGCCTATGAATGGTTGATGTTGTTAATTATATTAGGTTAAGTGGAACTGGGATCTATTATCGGTTTTGTTGAGCCTACTATGTGGGGAATGGTGCACACCTCGGGAGCTTTGGACTTAATAATGGAGTCTTTTTAGAGTTGCCTACGGCTTTACCATTATTGAGCCATAAGAAGTCCGAAAGGAGCTAGCCCTTGGCAACTCTGCTATGTTAGACCTACTCCTCTACTCTCTATAATTAACCACTTCGAGCTGTGGGTGTAGATACTTAAGAGCCGATTTTCAAAGGCTAAGAGGAGTGGCAACTAAGGTTTTGAATTGCCAAAGCATACACTAAGTACATACATAAATTTTGTTAACATGGCTGACAATAATCAAGAGAGTAGAATGAACATTGATAGCTTTGATTTTGCACATGAAGGTGCTAATGATGATGCTCCCATGTTTGTGAATTATCTCGTCACTAGGTTGCAGCAAGCTATGGGCAAACCTGCTTTGCAAGCCGAAGTTACTCAACAACTTCGTGCTTATGGAATTTCCCTTCCTCTCCAAGAGGAGAGAGAGCTTAGGAGGCCTCTTGAAGAGACCCCCAAAAGAAGACTCTCTCCCATTCGAGAGGAGGAATCCAAAGTGCAAGAAAGCAATGAAAGTTTAAGCTCCTCTGAAGATGTGGCTCCACGAAGATGGCGGTCTAGACGATCGCCCATTCCTCCCAAGAGGAAAAGATCAACATATAGTCCTTCTCCTCATCACTCTGAAAGGCAAGAGAGGAAACAAAGGAATAAAAGGGCTAGGAAGAGGTCACCCTCTTCTCCTTCTTCTTCACCTTCCTCCTCTTCTGACGAAAGTTATGGTTGTTCTCCTAGAGAATACAAGAGGGGAGGACATCCTAAATCATTTCCTGCATGGCGAGGGTCACAAAAGCTAAAGAAGTACAAGGAGGGAGGAAAGAGTATCTCTTTTCTCACCTATGATGGCACCTTCGGTGCTACCGACAAATTGTTGGCCTTCATCCAGCAATTTGATGCGGCCTTTGGAGATGAGGGCTTCACAGAGTCCTCTAAGCTACGCCATGTAGCTATGCACTTCCAAAAATCAGCTCGTCAATGGTGGGCTAGCCTTGGTGGAAATGGTGAAGCCCCAAAGACATGGAAGACTCTATGAGTTTCCATCATGAAGCAATTCCTTGCAAGCGATGCAAAGGACAAAGTGCTTACCGAATGGCGCAGCTTGATCCTCCTCTCCCATGAGTCTATCCACAAATATGTAGACAAGTTTTGGGATTTACATCTCAAGGCTACTGTCTTTCAAAAGATGGACTTTGCCGAGCAAAGGCAGCAATTCTGTGCGGGATTACCTGAAGAGATGGCCAAATACATCAACTCTCAATGGACTGGTACTATTAGTGAAGTAATCCATCACACCATGGTTGCTTCACGCATCAATTTCCATCAAGGGGTTAGACGTAATGTCAAGCCCATGGAAAACAAAGACAAAAATGATGCAAAGGGGAAAACCAATGTTCAAAATACTTCCCAAGTCAATTCCAACAACAACAACAATCGGTCCAAGGAGAAGGGATTTTACAAAGGTAAAAACAAACTCTCTCCTGAAGAGCTTGAAGCTTTTTGCAAGGACCATAAGTGTTTCAAGTGTGGGGAGCAAGGACATGGCTATCGTTCTTGCCCCAAGAAGAATACTCGCAATGAGACTCCTAGGGCTTCCACCATCGAAGCTTCAAAAGAGGATGCTCATTGCAAAGGATCATCACTTTCCTATGCTTGGGGAAAGGTAAGAGAGCATGATGCCTTCATCTTGTTTGACCCTGGCTCTACTCTTAACTTCATATCAATAGAGTTGGCCACCAAGTTGGGCATTCAAGCTTTTGAGATGGGAGATATAGTAGTGGCTAATGCAGCTTTCAAGGGATAACAAGCCTCCGTTACTCCCTTGATTGGGAAGTTGAGGCTTCATGTCCAAAGCTATGTCGACAAGGAAGACTTCTTCATCTCTCCTCTCCAACATGAGGATGTTATCCTAGGGGCACCATGGTTTGATCGCATGGCTGCCAACATGAAGTTCCCTGAAAGGAGAATCTACTTCACCTACAGGGGAAAGAACATGTATATAGATGCTAGTGAGCGTGGTCGCACTATTCCACTTGTAAATCCTCTTGCTTTTGATAAGTCAATGAAGAGCTTAGTTTCTGCGTACATGATTTTTGTCAAAGAGTCTCTAAAAGATACTAATGTTTCATCAAATGTAAATGGTAGGAATCAAGAAGAGTTAGACTTGTCTAATTTTCTAAAAGGATTCCAAGATGTGTTCATCAATGATATCCCTATGGACTTATCTCCAAAACGAGGGGATGATGACCATCGTATTGAGCTCCTTCCTGGAAGCTTACCACCTAACAAGCCTCCTTATCCAATCTCACAAGCTCAACAAGAGGAGATCATGAGGCAAGTACAAGAGCTAGTAGACAAAGGGATGGTGACACCTAGTTCCTCTCCCTTTTGTTCTCCAGTCATTTTAGTACAAAAGAAATATGGTACATATCGTATGTGTGTGGACTATCAAGCACTAAACCATATTACTATCAAAAACAGATTTCCCGTACCTCGGGTAGAAGATCTATTTGATAAGCTACAAGGCTCAACCTACTTCAGTAGGATTGACCTTAAGAGTGGCTATCATCAAATAAGGATAGTGGATGAAGATATCTTAAAGACCGCGTTTCGCACAAAGTTTGGTCTTTATGAATATCTAGTCATGCCTTTTGGATTGACTAATGCACCAGCTACGTTCAATCGTTTGATGGAGAAAATTTTTAGACCATACCAAAAATTCACTGGACTGTTCTTTGATGATATCATCATCTACTCCAAGTCTTTGGAGGAACATAAGCAACATCTCCAAGTGATTTTTCAAGCATTGAGGAAGAACAAGCTTTTTCTCAACCAAAAGAAAAGCGAATTCTTCCTTCAAGAAATTCAATACCTAGGTCATATTATCTCTAAAGATGGTATCCAAATGGATCCATCAAAGTTAGAGGTAATAAAAGCATGGCCTAACCCAAGAAATCTACATGACCTAAGAAGCTTTGTTGGTATGTGCGCATACTATAGACGCTTCATAGCAAAATTCTCTCAAGTAGCAGGACCACTACACGACTTAACTAAGAAGAACGTTAAGTTTGTATGGACTACTAAGGAGCAAAATTCTTTTGAAAAGCTCAAAGAGAAGCTTACTTCCCAACCAGTCCTCGTGCTTCTGGATCTCTCAAAGCCATTTGAGGTCCAATGTGATGCTTGTGGTGATTGCCTTGGAGCAGTTTTGCTTCAAGAAGGGCATGCCATAGCATATGAGAGCCAAAGGCTCAATATTGATGAACGAGTCTTGGGCATTTATGAGAAAGAGCTTTTAGCTGTTCTACATGCCCTAGACACATGGAAGCACTACCTATTGGGGAATCCATTTATCCTACGAACCGACCAAAGTCTCAAGTATTTCATGACGCAAACCAAGCTTTCCGACAGACAAATGAGGTGGGAAAATTTTCTTTCGCAATTTAATTTCCATATTGCTCACATAGTTGGTAAGCACAATCAAGTGGCCGATGCACTTTCACGATGACCCAAAGTTAATGCGGTGTCTATAGCTACTCACAATGATCTATCCTCTATGATAGATGAGTATGCTACTGACCCTGACTTTAGAGACATAATGTCAGCCCTTGCTTTGGGGAAGAAAGAGGAACCATTCACCTAGCAGGATGGTTATCTTCTCCACGGCAATAGGCTATGTGCTACCCATTCCCTTCGTGAGAAAGTTATGTATGAATGCCATGCTCCTCCATATGCGGGGCATAGAGGTATTCAACCTACTCTTCGAGGAGTAGAGACGTACTTCTATTGGCCTACCATGAAAGTGGACATACAAGAGTATGTTTCAAAATGTGTAGTATGCCAAAAGACCAAGTATGATAGAGGGAAGCAACCTGGATTACTCCAACCATTGCCTATTCCCAATTCACCATGGGAGAGTATATCCATGGATTTCATCTTTGGATTACCCAAGTCTATCCATGGGAATACAGGAATATGGACAATAGTTGACAGGTTTAGCAAGTAAGCACATTTTATTCCTGTCAAAAAGACTATTAAGGCACATCAAATGGCAACTCTCTTCATATCTCAGATTTTCAAGCACCATGGATTACCCACATCCATCGTGTCAGATAGAGATCCTAGAATGACCAATAATATCTGGAAAGTTCTCTTTGAAAATCTAGGAACAAGATTGAATTTCTCTTCGGCCTATCACCCACAAACGGATGGCCAAAGTGAGATAGCCAATCTTACAATACTCGATCTACTCAAGACTTATGTTACTGAAGTAGATCAACGTTCACAATGGGAAAAGTACTTACCTCTTGTAGAGTATGCCTACAATAATACTGTTCATACTTCTACGGGAAAAGCACCTTTTGAGATCATTGAGGGAAGACCTAAAAGTCCCTTGCTACTCAAAGTACATGGGAAGATCTTCGTCGCCGACGATGAGTATAGCCGTGACCTACAAGAATCTTTTCAAAAGTTTAAGGAGGCTATATCCATCTCTCAACAAAGGCAAAAACCTGCTACTGATAAGCATAGAAGAGCCTTAATGTTCAACGAAAATGATTGGGTCTTACTCAAGTTTCCTAAGGCTCAATTAAGGCAAACCACTGGCAAAAATCCTACGGGCCATCAAAAGTATTATGCTAAACTAGCAAAAAGATACTATGGTCCTTTCCAAATCTTGAAGCCCATCAATGAGATGGCTTCTCAACTCAAGTTGCCCAACCATTGGCTCATACACAATGCCTTTCATGTAAGCCTACTTAAGCCCTACAAAGGAGAGCCACCAACTGAACCAATTATTGAAGACCCTCCTGAAGTTGAAGACCAAGAAGAGGTACAACCCGAAGCTGTCCTTCGGCATGAAGACAAGGCACTACAACATGGTAAGATTATCCGACGGTATCTTATTAAGTTAAAAAATTATCCTTTTGAAGATGCTAGATGGATGCAAGGAATACAGCTTAAGGATAGTATGAACCTTGTCAATGCTTACAATGCTACATTAGAGTAAGCAAATGTACAAATTTCTTTTAAATGACTCATGTTTTTGTCTTATAAGACTAGTCCTCTTTTTAATTGTGCACAAATTTAACAAGTATGCATGCTTAGAATTATGTTTGTGATGACGACATCTCTCAAACACCAAGTATAATTTGTCACTCTACTTTGGGAGAATGAAATGGACTAAAGAGCAGACATGCTTGCGGCAGCTATGTCTCCCAAGCACCAAATGGATTAGTCATCCATCTTGGAAAGATGTCGTAGGGTAAAAAGGGATCCTCTACCCGCTAAGTAAAATTGACTAATGACTAAGGCTTTATCTCTTCTACCTCATAGTCGAGGACGACTATGATTTCAAGAGAGAGATAATGTCATAAAATCTAATATCTAATATCTAACCAACCCAAATGATTTTCTCATATTAAATTGATCAATTAATGTGGGAGAATAAACGGGAACAAGTGTAAGATATAGACATGTGCTTATAGATCTATCTCAACATGGGGCCAATGGTAAAGGGGCCAAATGAGAGATGGTCTATAAAAGAGCAAGGCTAACAAATGGAGCATAAGACCTTAGGGTTAGCTTCATTGAAGACCTCCAATAATGTGTGTAAAAGGCCTTTGACCTTAGGTAAGCTAGGGTTGAGCTTGAGGTGCGGGAACCCGACCCAGCTCGAGGTGCTTGTCCTGCTTGTCATGCTTGATGATTGAGGTGCTTGAGATGCTTGAGATGCTTGAGGTGCTTGACATGCTAGGGTTGCACTTGAGGTGAGAACCCAGCCCAAGCTTAAAGTGCTTATGAGCCAAGCTTGTGGTGGGAACTAGGCCTATGCATGAGGGGCTTGAGGTGTCAAAAAGTCAAAGATTCAATCCCTACAAGGAGGGGGAGAGCCCTACATGAGGGGGGATGAGAGAGAACACCCACACACTCACACAAGGCATGCATAGTACAAAGAAAGCAAAAGGGACACTTGTCAAGTTCCTCCTCATGTTGCCCTCATGGTGTGCCTGAAGCCTATTGGTTGGCCACCCAAGGGGTCCAATAATAATTTAGGAGATTTAATTAAATGATTTAGCATTTATCTAACCCTCTCTCTCAAAGGGGAAAGGGGAAACTTCTCTTAAGGCTACCCTTGCTACTTGTAATGCCTCCTGCTTCTGATTAGCTAGGCCTGGAGGGGTCCAATGAGCTTCAAGCATGAGCTACAAGGGGGGGTCGACCCAAGCAAGCTAGGGGTTGCTTAGGGGGTATACTCACCCACACACACTCAAAAACACTCTCATTGTGTGCTATGCAAAGTGCAAGAGCTCCCTCTCCTTCTCCAAGTAAGTAGAGGTTGAGAGCCTACACCAACACTCTTGGATATGGAGTACAAATCCAACCAAGAGCCATGCTTCAATGCTTAAGCTTGCCATCTCCTTCTTCTTCATTACTATGCTATTATGTATGCTAGCAACAAGAGTTATGATAAGTGAGGAACTAACTATTTCTCCTAAGAAATGTTTCTTCTTCCTCATCCCTACCCTCATTCCCTGCTAGCTCTCCCCACCTTCGAAGGTGTTTGAGGTCTTGGGACTGAGGCTTGGGATAGTTAAAGCTTTCTTCAAGTTTATGTTATGTTTGTGATGCATGAAGCTTTCATCTTCATTGCATCACCTAGGTCACAAGGAACACAAAGATTGTATTGTAACAAGTCTCTCTTATGGGAGAAATCATAATACAAATGCCTATTGGAGGGGGGACCGGCTCCACATAAATCCGGTCCTCAACTGTTGTCATGTTCTCTAAATTCTCTCTCTTGCAAAAGTATTGTTCATGCCAAGTTAACTAATTGCTATGATTATGTTGCTATCTTCAATTATGTTCACCGCTATGCTCGCAAAATCATTTCTCAAAAGTAGTCTCATTAATTTCCGCTACTCTCAAATTAAATAGGTCAATTCCATTACATCATACGTCTAAAACAGCGACACTTGATGTGCCCCATGCAAGAAGAACACCAAAAGCAATAGAGAGTGTTCTTGCCAAAGGCAAAACCAAGCCGAGAGCTGATACGCTCTCTCTACCTGTATGCCAAGATTGTGTGTGTGTGTGTGTGCGTGTGTGAACACACACTTACACATAACCTTTGAAATCAGGAGTTGTCTGATGTTGTAGAACTTCAAAGCCCAAAACTTCTTTCAACTTCACGTGTTGGGGCTGTCGATTTTTGTTTTCTCACACAGCCCGATTCATCATAATGTGTGTGTGTGTGTGACACACCCTTACACACACTTTTTTCTTTCTCTGCTCGCTTTCTCTCAAGCTGCCCAATTCTCTCTGAAGAATGCTTGGTGCTCTCCAATGCTCCCCAAGTTTCTTCTTTCTAGAAGATGCTCAATTGCTACTCACAAGTATTGCTCGCTATGTCCAGTGCTTGATTCCTTTGCAATGCTATGTGGCTCTGCTGATCTACTAAAACTGCCCTATAAGAGTTGAATTCTCGATGACTTGAGCTGCCTTATTCCCTGTTAACTTCATTTGTTTTCTCACAGCCCCTATTCTCATTGTGTGTGTGTGTGTGTACACACCCTTACACACACTATTTTCTTCTTTCTCTGCTCGCTTTCTCTCAAGCTGCCCAATTCTCTCTGAAGAATGCTTGGTGCTCTCCAATGCTCCCCAAGCTTTTCTTCTTTCTAGAAGATGCTCAATTGCTACTCACAAGTATTGCTCGCTATGTCCAGTGCTTGATTCCTTTGCAATGCTATGTGCCCTCTGCTGCATCTACTTAAACTGCCCTATAAGAGTTGAAATTCTCGATGACTTGAGCTGCCTTATTTCCCTAGTCAATAACTTCAATTGCAATGCCTTTGCTACTACTACTCAGCACTCCTATTTGCTCACTTGATTCAAACAAACAACATTGGATACTCCCCTTGTGGCTACCCAATTTTGCTGCCCAATGTAGAGAGTCTCTGCTTGTCTCCATTTGTTTTTTTTTGGTGTGTGTGTGTGTGTGTAAGGGTAGCTTCTCCAGTTCACAATCTTGAGCTTGATACCTTGAAGATCTCCTACCTTGCAAGTGGCCAATATCTAAGGCATGAAGGATGCAATGTGCGTGCATGGAGACCAATATTGATAGAAGAGATTAATTATGTGTAGGTGAAGCTCATGCAGCTCTTTATCGCATAGGATCCTTGATGCAGCTCCTTATCAGAGACCTTGACAAGGAAATAAAGGAATCCATCATCAAGGATGTATTGAATGATATGTGCATGCACGGCCTCAACATCATCAAGAAGCAGGATCATCCCTGTGCTGGAGGGTTTGAGGGATACTCTTACCACCATCAAGAAGCCCAAAACCACTTGGAGTTATTTTTGAAAAGGGAAACTATCATGATGGCCATTAGAGCTCCCCACATAAACATTTATGCTACTTGAAAAATTTTGGCGATGCATCGAAGAAACTTTATGCAACGGATTGAAATTGAGGAAGGAATCTTACTGTTTGGATTTGTGTGAGGACAAGCACGCACAAAGGATCATTGATAAGATCAAGGAATTGGTGATCTTATTTTGAACAGGCAATACACATTTGTCACTGAATTACAATGATGTATTCTAGAAGCGCATCAAGAGGAAAGTGAGGAAAAACATTTGATGCATCTGTTGGAGCAGCCACAAGTGAATTTTTTGTGCCATTTATGATGTTCACTTATACTGGTGGCTTTTATCTTGTAATTTTATGCATCAATGTTTTTGCACATAGGTATAAGGCGGATCTTTCAAAATTAGCATGTCCTTTAATGGAATCCTAATTGATTGTATTTCCTCCTTGTGATGACAATACCTTAAAATTTTCATCTTGTCGAAGTGAAGAAAAGGTTGATTTCTTGCTTGGTAATGGTAGCTACATGGTAGCCAGTAAATTCACTATCAGACACCCTCTGGTTCCCAAATATATGTCATGGGAATAATGTGCTGCATGTCTCATGTCATGACCGTACCTTCATTGTAACTTGTTGACAGTGCTTCCAACCATGGTGGATAGCTACTAGGTTACATGTAGATGCTCTAGGAACTGACAAATTTATGTTTCTAGACACACTATAGTTTTGATAGTTACCCTAGGATTGATGTGATGTATGACGACTCCTATTTTGGTGGTTGCTTAAACTTGCTACAAGTTTACTGAACATAAGCCTCTAACTTTGATAGGTACTAGATTGCATGTGGACAAGCTAGTAGGTGTCAAATTTATGGTGGACACTAAACTCTTGTGTTCTCATATGTCAAAATAGGTATTGCCTTGTGGTGGGATTAGACCTATCCAAGACATGGGGAAGCTATCTACCCCTATGACATGACAAGTATGACTTAAGTTGCTACCTTCTATTGCTTCCATGTTTAGTAGCTACCACTTATTTGTGGTGGGGTTTGCAATTGTGGTAGCTACCAAGACAATGGATGTATACCCTTTTCCTTGCCACTACATCTATCACTTGGGTAGCTAGCCTTTTGGCTGGTTGCTTGCTTACATGGTAACCTATTCCTTGTTAGCTTCCTTACATGCTAGCTACCCTTAGGGTTGAGCTTTTACGTGGTCCTAGCTCATCTTTGCTCGCCCCTTGCACTTACTTGCCCACCCTCCCTAGCTCTTACTGTTCAATCCCTCGTCGCCTTTACCCACTCGCCCTTGGATTTGCCTCGCCCAGATCTTCTCTTCTCTTATTGCCCCCTATCCTCACCCAGCCCTCTCGTACACAAGAAGATTTAGAGATTTCGTCATGTAGGAAAAGGGATCCTTTTTTTAGTGTTTTTTATATAATGCATAACATCATGAGCTTTTGCTTGGAAGGCATGACACACCTAGCCAGTTACGATTGGGGGCAGGGACCGCCGGCTGTGGCGGTCCTCTGCCCCCAACACGGTGGTCCCTTGGCCCCAATCGTACCTAGCTAGGTATGCCGTGCCTCTCGTGCAGAAGCTCATGATGTTAAGTCATAATGTGGGAATTATTTTGAGAAATAGTCCAAAGTGTCTTGTGGTCATAGCCAACCGACAGTGGCCCCCAATTTCCAATTTCCACTCCCCCCCTCCCATGCCTCATCCCCCTTTTCTCGCTCGCCCGCTGTCGCCCAGACGCCTCTCTCTCTCCCCTCTAGCTTGGCTGCCCGCTCTTGCCCTCCCATTCCTTGCCTCGCCCTCCCGCAGTCCTCCCCACACCCATAGATCGCACGTCCTATCTCTTTTTTCCCACTCTATTCACTCACCCTCAAACCCCCCTAACCCTCGCCCTCCTTATTTCCCTCGCCGCCGGCTTGCATTGCCCTAACTCAAGCCGCCCACCCGCCCTAGCCTCCTCATTACTCGCCGCTCTCCTACCCTTTTCTCCCTTTCTTGCCTTAACCCTCACCTACCAGCCGCTGCCGTAGATGTTTTAAAAAAAAATCAACATTGAAAAAAAAGGCGTCCTTGCCTCGCTCTTTTGCTGACCCGCCCATCATTTCCTCCTCGTTTTTCATCCCACTAAACGCAAGTTCGTCTAGAGTAACAAACTTTTAATGGTCGACCCGAGGACGATGAGGAAGCGTAGACACTTCGCCCACCGAGGAGGAGTCAAGCACGAATACAGATGAGACGACATTGCACCACAACCTCTACATCCCATTGTACCTTGTTGTGTAGTCGTGGAGTCGACAGAGTTGGCCGCATCTAGACTAATCTTGTATGGTCATTTGGTTATGTACAAGGTGTTGCCTTGGAGGGCTTGTGGTTGTCTAGTATACTGTATCTGGTTCTTGTTCAGTTCATTGCTAGTTCTATTTTCATGTTTTCGCATTGTATGTCGATTTTCAGCTAGCTTTTGAGTCCGCATGCATACTGCATCCAGAGCACCCCACCACTAGGGAGCACTAAATCTAGTAGATAAGTAGTAATATAGTTTTGAAGAAGCTGGACTAAATCTCATTATTTTTATATGTTCTTCCATTCTTTAGTTGTAGAAAAAACAGAAAACAGGCAAGTGTCCTTGCATGGGGGTTTGCACAGTCCTCCCATTTTTTATAATACGAGGGAACGTGCCATTCCCATAGCAGTGCGAAAATTTCAATGTGTTCATTTCACTGTGTTTTTCAACAATCAAGAGTAGAATGTGGTAGCTATTACTCACCGCTCGATCAATTATCTTGTGTTTGTAAATGTGCAGGAGCTGTGTCCACGATTTCTTTATTCGTTCACTACAATGAAAAATAATAACATTAGAAAGGTTTAAAAATTAAGTAGAGTGCATGAAACATTAATGTAATTGTGAACATTCTACAATTGAAATAAAAATTCAAACAATTTATGAGTATTTGTACCATTCCAAGTACAATGATAATTCATTACAAAGGCTTGTCGTTTTTCATAACGATTGGAATGAACGTACGCTATTATCAATCTTATAGTGACTGCTTGCTTTCTAGCTTTGGGCTAGTGCTAGTCATTTGTAGTAGTTGTGGGATGTTGAGTGGCCATTTGGGATGTATGAGGTCCATCGTTTTCAACTATCCAAACCACCTGTTTATAAGGGGGTCAAATGAAACAACCATCCAATGATGCCTGGAGTTAGAGATCTCTTGATTATGCAAAGTATCACATGCCTTTGAGATGTAAGCATACATGATTGCATGTAGAGAACTGCGTGCTCTCCAATGTTCGGCACATCTTGCAATCAGTGCATTCAAAGAGGCGAAATTACGGATAGAAACCTCCTCAAGCACTCTTTATCCTTTCTCACGCTTACCACATTTCGCATTCATATCGACGAAGACATTGCGAAGCATAGGTGATTGCATCTAGATGGATGCGGTTGCTTTGCATCTGTTCCAAACAGTCGAGGGCTTTTTGCCCATCTCTGCTTGTCGCAAATTGCATCATGTCTTCAAGATGAGAGAGATGCTCTCCCTTCATGTAAGAGATATGGTCGCTTTGCATAGTCTAGAGCTTCCTTGCTAATGTGTGGTGCATCCCACAATTAGTGCGTTTGAAGAGGACGCATCCCACAATCAACTGAAAATAGTCTAGAGCTTCCTTGCCCAGCTAATGTGCGGCACATCCCACAATCAATGACTTTGAAGAGGCGGCATTCTGTACAAGAAGCTCCTCGAACATTTTTTGTGCGTTCTGAAGAGCACCATATTTGGCGTACACATCGTCCCAAGGAAAGCCAAGCATCTTGCGTACAGCCACATGCCTTCAAGTTGCACGCATATGTGACTGCATCTGGAGAGAGACCCTCGCTTTGGATCCGCTGAAAACAACCGCGAGCTTTTTGGCCCTGCTCTTGTTGCACGTATCCCGCAATCAATGCACTCCAAGAGACGGCATTGGGGACAGGAAGCTCCTCAAGCTCCTTTTGTGCTTTCTGAAGTGCACCACATTCAGTAGACGTATCGACCAAGGCATTGCCAAGCACGACAATTTTTTCAAATAGCCCTTGCTGATACATATCGACCAAGGCAGTGCAAGCACGCCATCTCTTTTCGAGAGCAATTTGCATAGATCCACAAGCCTCAAGATGCAAAGGTAGGTGCTATCGTCTGGAGAAAGGCCCTCACTTTGCACCTACTGAAAAACAGCCCAAAGCTTGCTGGCCCGCCGGCCATAGTTGGGCATATCTTACAATCAGTGCGTTCCAAAAGACGACATCCCGCACAGGAGCAACACATCTCGCATACAAATTGACCAAGGCTTTGCCAAGCATGGCAATTGTTTGCAACTGCCCCTTATTAATAATATCAGAGTTTTCCAAGCACGACAATTTTTTGAAACAACCTAGCTGAAGTGTCCCACATTTGGTGTACATTCCCGCAATCAATGCACTCCAAGATACTACATGAATCTCCCCAAGCACGTTTTGTGCTTTTTGAAGTGCACCACATATAGCAAGGCTTTGCAAAGTCTAGAGCTTCCTTGCTCTGCTGATGTGCGGCACATCCCACAATCAGTGCGTTTGAGGAGGCGGCATCCCACAATCACCTAAAAATAGTCTAGAGCTTCCTTGCCCTACTGATGTGCGGCGCATCCCACAGTCATTGCATTTGAAGAGGCGGCATTCCGTACAAGAAGCTCCTCGAATGATTTTTGTGCGTTCTGAAGAGCACCATATTTTGGCATACACATCATCCCAGGCAAAGCCAAGCATCTTGCATACAGACACATGCCTTCAAGTTGCACTCGTATGTGACTGCATACAGACACATGTCTTCAAGTTGCACTCGTATGTGATTGCATCTGGTGAGAGGCCCTCGCTTTGGATTGGCCGAAAACAGCCAAGAGATTTCTGGCCCTGCACCTGTTGTGCGTATCCCGCAATCAATGCACTCGAAGAGACTACATTGGGGATAGGAAGCTCCTCAAGCTCATTTGTGCTTTCCGACACTCAGCAGATGTATCAACCAAGGTTGCCAAGCATGACAATTTTTTGAAACAGACCTTCCTGATACATATCGACCAAGGCAATGCCAAGCACACCATCTCTTTTCGAGAGCAATTTGCATAAATCTACATTCCTGCAAGATGCACACGTAGGTGATAGCGTCTGGAGAAATTGACACTTAGCATCTAGCACTAAAGGAAACAAGATTGTGACTAACTCGACAACGGCCTCACTGCCTAAGAGGGAAATACATTTAGAAAATGTTATTATATTTTTGGTTAGAGACGAAGTTAAGTGGCATCAATTAATAGAGAGATTTTAGGGGTGATTTTTAAGAGAGTAGTTGAGATTTTCAAGAGAAGCACACACATTTTAAAATTGCATAATATGCATGAAAAAAAGCTTGCTCCTTGGCTACTTTGTGGAAGCTTTATCTTACACTCTCGTCATGATCTCATGTAGTTTATGTGTTGCGCCAAGCAAACGCATGCACATGGGAAATTGGATGCAAATAACGGACCTTGTAGTGTTGTTGAGCTGGAGACGTGCTTGCAATCACAACATCCAGCGTTGTGAATATATGTCCTCCCTACCATACACAAAACACACATTAAGAGAAATACAAAAGATGTAGGATATTGATTAAGCTTAAAGAGAACAGCAGATGTAACTTTATGTTCTATGTCCTTTAATCAATATTAGCTTCTCTCTCTCTCTCTCTCTCTCTCTCTCTCTCTCTCTCTCTCTCTCTCTCTCTCTCTGTTGTAAGCTACTTCCATCAGTAATTTTGTCTTCTTGCCTCCATGCTGACTAACCTGCGTTACGTATCCTCCTTTCTAATTGTCCATGATAATGGGTGTCTTGAGTTCGGTGTCCCCATATCAAAAGGCACCATATTCACTCTGTTGCATGCACATCAAATTCACTACCCCGTGCTTTTGGCTTGGGCGTGCAATTAAACGCCCCCTAAAATTTGATTGGGAGAAATTGGCTCAATCCGCCTAACTGGAATGGGTCCTCTAGCCAAGTTCTACTTATATATGTAAATATATATATATATATATATATATATATATATGTGTGTGTGTGTTAAAGGGGTCGAAGCCGCTATTTTCTCACCACAACATTCGAGAGACAACCACGTGCAATTCTAATGAAGTAATGAATGGCCTCCAGAGTCCAAAGCCTTTCACGCACCAGCAACATAGGCGACGTTAGTGCTAAACACCACCCATCCACCAACACCCCCTCCTCCACGTACAACACGCCTTCTCACCTCTCTCTCTCTCTCTCTCTCTCTCTCTCCTCTTAGCCTCTCACTCTCTCATCTCTTGCTCGCACTTTTGCCCTCACCTTGACGCATAAACTTACAATGTTGCAATGTTGCAAAAAGTTACATAGAGGTCATTTTCTACAAAATCTAGAGATTCATTTTTCCAAGGTCAAGGAGGCTTAGAAAAAGTCTTGGATAGGGCTATAGAATGCATTAGACAAGCATCAACACAACTTGTAGATGAAGGCGAATCATTGGGTGCTTCTTCATTTTGAGAATGATGGGATCGTGCTAGCTAGGGTGGATGAAAGAGAAACATCGTGCACACAAGTGAGTGTGTGTTGGCTAGATTATCACTCAAGAGAATTAGGTTCTAAGATCAATTAACTTGGACTCATAAACACGATCTTGAGTTGTTGCTAAGACATCACAAGATCACCATAAACAAGAGAGATGTAATGCAACATAGACTTGTGTTTTATTCATTCATGAAATGAGCTTCAAATAGCTCTACAGCCTTGCACCAATACATGTGGGATAATTCCACCTCTTCTCTCCTTGAATCATACTCTAGTGACTCTAGGAAAAATCTCACCCCTTACAATCCTCCCCTTGAGGTTTGGACGAGGAAGAAACTGAAGAAACTAACAACTTGGGCACACTCCAATCCAGAAGCAAAAAAGAACATCTCCAATCTAGGAGACCACCCGCAATCCACGAGACAAACTATCTCTACTCCAAGAGATACTCAACACCTCCCCTTCAACAAATGCATTAAATTGAGACCAAGCTATCTCCAAACAAATACAACTGAAGGGGAAATGCCAAACAAAAGCTAGAGGATGGCGTCGTAGACCAGAAGGCTATTGCCGCCTTCTTCTTAATCTTCATTTTTGTCTTCTTATGCCAAATAGACTTTGGGCCTTGGATTTCTGTTGGTGCTTCATCTATCCCTTTTGAAACACTTGGAAGGAAGGTGACCCTTATTCCCAAAAATGTTGCAAGTCTTTGATGCTACACAGTCCTTTGCTATGTGCCCTTCTTTGCCACAATTGAAACAAGTTTTGTTACTAGAGCCAATTGCAAAAGCGCCTCCCCCTGAAGTAGCATTCCTCCCTTGCTTCTTCTCCTCGGACATTAAAGAGTTAGTGACATCTTGAAAATCTGGTGTTGGATCCTTCTCCTCAATGAAGGCTGCTAGAAGAACTGCGATTTTGTCCTCTTTTGGTACTGCACTGTTTACATAGCTAGTTGTGTGGTCATGCTTTTGAGGCGATTGACCAAGCTTGCAATATCTTCGTTATGTTCCATTCGTAATTTTTATAGATCTTTCTTTAATATCACTTCGCTCTTCTTTTTCCTAGTTTTTTTCTAATGCTTCCCATGCAACTGATGAAGTATCACAATCATCAGTAAAGTGTACATAATTGTCATTTAGTGCAGTGATTATGATTCCTAATGCCTGCTCGTCCTTGGATGGATTTTGTGCACTCATAGCTTGTGTCAGTACTTGTGCACCAGCAGTAGATGTGGATCAATGAGTGTTGGCTTGATTACTCCCCACAACTGCTTTTTCATTAAGTAGCCTTTCAACTTGGTTTGCCAAGTGTGAAAGCCCTCCCAGTTAAATTTCCTAATCCCCTTCACTTCCATTGTGCTAATAGAGTGGTCTTAGCTTAGGAGACTCTCCTAGCTAGTGTCTACCTCTTTACATGAGCACAAATACTCCTTGTGAGATTATAGGAAATTTATTTTGCAAGTTTATTGTGCTTGGATGCAAGATTTTGAAGTTTTAATGAGTGAGAGAGAGAGAGAGAGAGAGAGAGAGAGAGAGGGAGGGAGGGAGGGAGAGAAAATTCTTTTGTGAAGCTCCTCTTTGCAAAAAAAAAGAGGGTAGTGCCTTTTGCTTTGATGTTTGAAGATAATCCTTTGATTCTATTTGAATTCTGTGCTTGATTTGTGGTTGCCTTTGGAGGCTTTTGAGCTTGCTTTCGGTGAAGGCCCTTTGAATTCCTGATGTAGTGCGTGGATGTTCCGACTTTTGAAAAGACTTGGCTTTTGTCGATTTTCTGATGTTCACTGGTTGTGGGAGTAGGACCTTTGGAAGCTTTAGACCTTGGACTTGTGACTCCTGCTCATGGGAAAGACCCCTTGGGTGAGGGGTTAGCGCTTTGCAATGTGGGGAGCAAAAAAAAAAGGTAAGCCATGGGACAACAATCTTAGCATGAGCGGGCAATCGGCCTGCTTTCAGGCAGTGGGCACTGGGCAGGGCCACGGGCGGCGGAGGCAGAGGCCGAGAAACGGGCAACGCAAAAGGATGTTGGTAGTTGAGGGAGAAGCCCCCTATGGATCGGAAAGGCAGATGTCACCACAATTTGGAGCGTAGCTCACGTCCACCCAGGTCCTTCGAAAAGTCTTCGCAGCTTTTGAGTCTGCCCTATTGTGGGTAAGCTACACCAAATACCCCTCGTGGGTTGCTTGTCATTACTTCAAAAATAAACAATATACCGCGTGCTATGTAGTGGTGCACACACACACTTATCTAAAAAATAGGGAAGTGATTAGGAGGCCTTAATGAGCACATAACCTAATGCTCTGATACCACTTGATGGGATCGTGCTAGTTAGGGTGGATGAAAGAGAAACATCGTGCACACAAGTGAGTGTGTGTTTACTAGATTATCACTCAAGTGAATGAGGTTCCAAGATCAATTAGCTTGGACTCATAAACACGATCTTGAGTTGTTGCTAAGCAATCACAAGATCACCATAAACAAGAGAGATGTAATGCAAAATAGACTTGTGTTTATTCATTCATGAAATGAGCTTTAAGTAGCTCTACAGCCTTGCACCATTACATGTGGGATAATTCCACCTCTCCTCTCCTTGACTCATACTCTAGTGACTCTAGAACAAATCTCACACCTTACAGAGAAGGCATGTCTTAGAAAGAGGAAGAGTAAGGAGAGCCTTTGCTCCAAGCTAAGTATGTAGTAATGTGGACCCTTCTATTATATGTTGTAAAAAATATCAATAATGTGTCCTTCAAAATAAGGTTGCCAGATACTTGGAAGATCCATAATGCTCTTCATGTGACTCTGTTGAGACCTTTCAAGGATGAAATGTCACTATAACACCCCTTTGATTGGTGCTTTATTTGCATTGTCAAATTGCAATCTTTTGCACTCTTAGCCTCAATAGGTCCATTATGCCTTCTATTATATGTTGTAAAAAATATCAATAATATGTCCTTCAAAATAAGGTTGCCAGATACTTGGAAGATCCATAATTCTCTTCAAGTGACTCTGTTGAGACCTTTCAAGGGTGAAATGTCACTATAACACCCCTTTGAATGGTGCTTTATTTACATTGTCAACTTGGAATATTTTGCACTCTTAGCCTCAATAGGTCCACTATGCTTTCTAGTAAAAGTTGTCATTTATGCAGTGACTTTGGGAACTAACCAATTATGAGACTACTTCCTCGTAGGTTTTATAACTTTGAAGCTCTTTGTATCCACATCCTTGACACCCTATTTAATGACCAAAATTATTGGGAAATACTTTACAAGACGAGTCATGACTCACAACACGATCTGTACATACACCTTTGATCTAGAATGTCGGGCCACTAGTGCTCTCAGCTGGCTGATTGACTAGTCAATACTCTTTCCCATCCACTTCTCTATATGGAATGGAGGTACATTCTCAATCTTGTTCTTTCTTGTCTTTGCATTTGACTAGATTATGGCAACTGGAACTTTCCACCTTGGGTATCCTCGTACACAAATAGGTCATTGGGATGATCTAAGGTCAATTATTGCAATGACATCCAGTCATAGGTATATACTCTAGTAAATATTGGTTGTGTACATGCCATTAAAGCTCTAGTCTTACATAAGGCCTTACAACCAAATTGTAAAAATAAAAAATCCCAAAAACAATATTTAACCCATTTAAAATTAGCGAAAAAATATATTCTAAAAATTTATTGATCACACTAGCTACGGCCACCAATCTCTAACGCCAAAGTCAATGGTAGAGCCTTGTAGCATAGCAGCCAACTACACTCGTAGCAATCTAAAAAGAATGGTCAATCCATGGATCTTGAACCAGGCTAGGGAATATAAGGGAAACATTCACCGACCCTTAGTCCTCCATATTTTGCCCAACGGCCCCGAGCGGGCTTCAAGTTTTTTTTTTTTGAGAGAGTCGAACTTTGAAATTACAACACACACACCCAACCCCCGTAGGTGGAGGCAATCCAACTCTTAAGGTGAGTCATCCCAGCCGGGTTAGGGTGGCCAATCCATCATTTGGACTAGGGGAACAACCCCTAAGGGCTACATGTCATACGAGCTGTCAAGGGGGTTTGAACCCAAGACCTTTGACACAAGGGGCTCTTGCTCTACCAACTGAGCTAGCTCTCGTTGACAGCGGGCTTCAAGTTTCCTATCAATGTGAGTTTTCTCCTTGGAGAGGCATTTTGTGCATATCTCATGATAGGATAGAATGGTCCACCCTTCTTGATAGTCCACCTTTGCTATGGAGACTATCAATTTCCATTGCTTAGTCTTGAACACTCCAAAATCAAAATTCAAGTTAATGATTGTGCACGCAATCTCCTCTTTGACATCCTCTTGCAAGTTTTTAATATGAGACTTTCTTGTTATCTTGGCACCCATGGGTTTCCTAAGGGATTCTTGCTGAATGTGAAGGATTCTTTTGGAGAATTTCCATGCGAAAGTCAAAGAGGGATGGGAAGCAACGAAGGCCATAGGAGCGCCCGTTGCCACAACTTTTTAGAATCTTAAGAGCTTGCCATCCTCACCAACCGCCACAGACCTCTTGCACTTTGGATTGTTGCAAATACTCTAAATCAAGGCTTCTTTGACATCTAGCATGACATGAAAGAGAGATTTGTCCGAGCAATTGGTCAACCTCAAGGTCATGCCTTGAGAGGGCTTGAAAGATCTAAAGCTAGAGTAGGTGATGATTATAGAAACATTAGAGACCTTGAGAGGGCCCAAGATTGATGGATGCATCTTGAGAGTTGAAGCTTCTCTTGAGAATGCAATGTCTTGAGGCAAAAAGAGAAAAGGGTTGCCCTTTTATAATCTCTAGCCTCTTGCGGAGGAGAAGGAGATTTGGGGTGGGGGGGGATTTGAATATTGAATTTTGAAACCAGAGAGAGAGAGAGAGAGAGAGAGAGAGAGAGAGAGAGAGAGAGAGAGAGAGAGAGAGAGAGAGAGAGAGAGAGAGAGAGAGAGAGAGACTATTGGAAGTAGAAAATCATGATTAGAGTTAATCTAATATGCAAATGGTGGATACAAAGTGGGCTAGAGTAATGGGTAGTGCATAGATGTAAGTTGGATGCAAAGTGTATAGCTTACTCTTCTCTTATAGAGTTGGGAGAGAGCATCTGGTGATGTAAGCAAAGATGTCAAATGTGTAGGCTTCCAATGTAGAGAGGGTTCTCACTAGTTGGTGGTGCCGATGAGTCACACACCCCAACATTATCAATCACAATTTCATATACAGATTGGCAGGCTGAGCAATACAAGGAGTGCTTAAAGACCTTTTCTACAAATATGATTATCTCTATTACAAATTTCGTTGAGAACTATTCGTTCAAAGAGAAAAATGAAATACAGTCCATGCATTGGCACACTTATGAATACACCATCCTTGTTCGCATCACCTTACAAGTGCAACCCTAAAGACAATAGCATACCTAAGGAGATGTATTTCTACAATTATGATGATAAGCACCACAATACTTTGTTTGTCCAACAATGCTTTCTTCTTCATAACCAATGGCTAAAGGATCGAGGTTTAAAATTTAAGAAGCACTAGGTTTGGTATGATGGTGCAACTTCACAATTTAAGGTAGCAAGGCTTTCTATTTTGTTGGATCATATTACCAACTAGCAAAGGTGGAGATAGCATGGAATTTCTTTGGCTTTGGTAATGGAAAGGAAAAACATGACACCATCGGAGACAATCTGAAGAGTGCACTAGCACACCAATAGCTTCAGCCAAATGGTGTTATTTTGAGGTGTGTTTCAAATGTCACTAACTTCTTAGCTAAAAGAATGCTTTATCATCCACCTAGTGGTTTAGGATAGGTTGGTAAGAGAAGCCAAGAGATAAATAGGAAATTTTGGTTGGTAAACGTAGGTGATGTGGACGGGTCAAATACATGGGCATGTGAGACAATACATGGATCTTGTGCGATTCACAACATCTGTGGGTATTGCAAACATGACCCAACCAAAGTGAAGACTAGATCTTTATCATGCTTTTACAATGCTTGTGTTGTTGGGCATTGCAGATCTTGCCCCAACAAATCATATGTGCAAAAATAGTCACATATAAAGATGAAACCTAAAGGTACGTCACAAGGAGAGGCAAATGATGTGTATATAGCTCACTACTACACTGTAGTAGAAAACATGGTGACATACATCTTAGAGCAAAACACATTGTCAAGATTTTGTCTCAAGGATTGCACTTATTGCAAGATATGTACATCATATGTTCTTACTAGCAAGCTCTTGACTACTTTCATTAAACACAAATCCATGGTTTCTCTCCAAGCGCCATAAGTTATGCTTGTGTTTTGAAGGCATGTCACATATGCACACATGAATGATGTGCATCATGATTGAAAATGCTTTGATTAACATGCATGCCAAGTGTGGTGTATTTTTGAAGCATAATTGGTTCTTGATGAGCTTCATGTTTGGGTTGTCATCTTTTGAACTGCGCTTTTTGCACGATATATCTAACATAGGTAGGAAGAAAAACAAGTAGCACTAATGTGAGCTCTACTTGAAGCACATACTTTGAAATTGCAACAACTACAAGCATGCACGAAGAAATGGGTCCAAAGGCTTTGAAACACTAAGAGGTTCTAACATTGTTGATCAAGTGGTGGCAACAAGTTGAATATCAATCCCTTGATTGCATGAAAAAAAAACAAAAGGTACATCACCACCAAGACAATCACTTACTAAGAAGGTCTTATGCTAGAAAATAGTACATGATCGACCTTTTTGTCTGGTTTAGATGGTTTGTTTCTTAGCTTGCTCTTCCAATACATTAGCAATCCAATAAGAGACCACTCATAAAAAAAAGTTAAATAATGGTAGCTAATGTCCTTGACAGTAGTGCACAAGTGGCAATAGATGGACACTAGCAGACCTTGAAGTATTGGCTCTATTGGTGTTTTAGAAGATGGGATTGCAAAAGAGATGAATGAAAAAAGCCTATAAACAATGTTGGTGGATAGCACAGAAGGTTAACAATGACGATGGATAGCGGGCTTAATGGTCACTTGAAAGTGGAAATAGATCATGTTGTTCTCGAAGAATTTCCAAAAAATGATATAGTGAAATAGGGAGGGCATCTCAATGTCATTAACAAGGAAAAGGACTACAAAGTAGGCTCTACAACCAGATAAACAATGAAACTTCTACATAAACAATAGGAAGAACGGTTGGCAATATTTGGAACATAGCCCAATCATTTGTGTCAATGTACAAGGTAGTGTTTGAGTATGTATTAGAAAAATTAGGATTCACTCTTATGCAATGGGAGTGATTCTTAAAAAAATTCCTCTTTTTGTTTTTGGTTAAGGGATCCAAGATCCTTATTGTTAGAAATGACAAAGATCAAGAGGCAAGTATCATGGCCCTTGGGCTACTATAGATGTTGTAGTTGGGGAAACAAATAGTTGAAAACATACTAAAGGATAACAATGTCGGCTATTTGCCTTGGCAAGTTGAAGCAACCTGCAACATAGGGGCTTTCAATAAGGAGTAATGATGGGTCCAAGCATTTGGCACTATAATGAGGACATGTTGACAAAGGATAGGTTTGACTCATGAGTAGTGAGACACTGAGAGAAGTCATGGATAAGGTTATTTGTAAAGTTCAAGACTAATAAATGTGGAATTGTTTTGTTGCATCCCACTGCATCTATTTCTTTGTAACCATGAATCATCACCAAACATGGGGTAGTGGGATTGACCCGTAAGAAATGAATACATAATAGCATCATGGGGCCTATTCAAATAGCTAGCACAAAAATGTATGTAAGAGTGTTGTTGTTCTTCATCTTCTTCTCCTTTGATAAGTTAGTCCATTGCAATAATTTCTAAGCAGGATTTCCTAAAGTGTTTCATTGTGAATACGGTTGCTCTATGGGGTGAAAATTCTTCTACATTTATGTCTCAGAGTCCTTCAAAAAATACCAATCATGATAACGTTTTACAACTTAACGAAGACTATCTTAGTCCTCAATGCAACACGTCAATTTTTCTCCTCTCCCACAACTACGTTCAACACCTCAATGACTCAATACATGTTGTGGCAGCTTCCTAGACATTTTCTTGAGGTCTTCACTATAGTCATTGCATTGGCATTCAAGGTGCTAGGCTTCTTTGTGCAAATGGTTGTGGCACAATCTTATATGTGCAAATGTCAGTGGCACTATCTGTGGTCTCACAAGTTGACAAATGTCAAAAATCGACTCTATCAACAACAGTCATCTCTTCAAACCAAAATCCAGAGACCAAGTGATAACAAAAGCCATTTTGAGAAATTAGGGTTAACAATAGAAGAGAGACAAAGTGAGCACAAAAGACTTGTTTGCAATTACAAGGAAAGTATGAATAGCATGTTGCATAAACAGTGACATATCATAGCCTAGCTAGAGATAGAGGAGCTTCAGAGTGAAACCTAAAGTAAATGGATTGATGTTGAATTCACCATGTCTCAAACACAACTACCTAACCTGCACGAGTGTGCAATGCTACCACCCTCGTAAGTGTGAATGGCTACATTGGCTTTACATTAAAGGTTGTTTCCAAGGTGTGTCATGGTGCACCAAGTGGAGGCTCTAGGCATGTATGTTGAGTTCTATCCTAAGTGCAACATTCACTCATCATTGGATCTTTGCTAGGGAAAAATTGCAGTGTGAGGTGTAAGAGGAACGTTATACATAGGTCTTTTACTCTTTGGGGATTTATTAAGGCAAAAAAACAGAAGATGAGGGTGTTCTTATCATGTGTCAAAAGACATGCGAAGCCTCCATACCCTGTGTGAGAGTCTACATGTATTTGTCAAAGTAAAAACCATATTGGAATTTTTTTTGGGTTATTCATGCAATGCAACCCATACACCTAAGCATGATTTGTTAACCTTTTGTGATTTAGAAAAGATAATTAGGGGCTAGGTTGAGACCAAACCCTTCTCCTTGATATCTTCATAAAGTCAATAATTGTGGTATGCAAGCTTTTTTACAAACAAACAACGCAAGGTTGTGTTAGCACTCTCCCTTAAATCAAGTAATTATACACCTCTCACTGAGTTGTCATCCAAGAATTTGATCATTGAGGGTTGGGCTTTAGAAGGAGACCCTACAATACAAACCAAGTGACCAAGCAATGTATTTCTCCTTGGCAAATATGCGAGGAAAGAATCATGGTGATGGTTGAATATGCCATAGGTATGAGAGCGTTGATGAGGAGTTGAAACAAACTCAAGGATGTCCAATGGGGTGCTATCAAGGTGGGTACGTTGCCCACAAAAGGACGGAAGAATATGGGTTGAACCATGCAAGATAAGAGACGCCAAAGAGTGCACAAGATGAGTTAGCTTAGTGGCCCCGACCCGTTGTATAGAGGGTAATGGTGAGCATGAGTGCTCAAGGATGTGCTACCATTTCTTGGGAGGAAGAAGGGTTGCACTTGTATGCTTCTATACACCTTAGAGTATAGAGGGATTTAACCCCCTAAAAGGTGGGTGATAAATTCTTTTCACTAAGGTAGGAAGGTGGTGTGGATTCAATGATTCTCTTCATAATGGAACATCCTACCCAATCATGTATTAAGATTGGGTAAGATAATACATGATAAGATTCTTAAGAGAGGATTAAAAAGAGTCATTATGTCACAAACTGATGATGTGGCAATGCCCACACACACAGATGCGTGCTGATGTGGCAGCCAGTACGGACGCATAGGTAATGCACTGACAGTTTCTGACGTGGCAGGCTGTACAAAAATCTCGCTTTTTGCACTGACTTGCTGACGTGGCAGAGCGTACGGATTTCTGCAGATTACGCTGATAGCTTTTGTTGGCAGATTTTTGATAAGTTTATTTTGGGACATTTGCTTTTTATTCTAAAAGCTTTTGGGGCTCTACTTTTAGCATCCCTTGTAAACTCTTTATAAGTGGCCTTAGGGGCTCATTCTGCAGAGCATCTGGACGCAGAGTCTGAGAGCGAGCACCCGCGGGCTCAATTGTACTTTGCACCAAGATTAATATAAAAAGAAATACCGAAAGGGGCGCCAGTCTTTGGGGCCAATACCTCTTGGCCCGAAACTACGCCAGGCCATGTCGTCTTTTGTGAACTGTTTTGAAGTGAACCTCTCCTGTGTTGCGGTAGAATCTAGAATTGGGGTGTCCAAGTTTGTTACACACTAGGCAATTGTTAATCACTAAACCTTAACATGGAGGCCAAATGGCACTCAAACCACGTCCAAAAAGTATGATCGACAATAGAAGAGAGACAAAGTGAACACATAAGACTAGAACGATTTCCCTTAGAAGGTGAAGTATTTATGATGTATGAGTAGCATGCTAATAAGCAATAATGCAAAGAAGGTTATGATCAAAGAGCTTACATCATAGCCTAGCTAAATATAAGGGAGGCTCCCATAGGATAAGAGAGAAAGCTAAAATAAATGGACTGATGTTGAGTATGAATTCTCAACAAGTGAGTCCCCTTGGCATGCCTACTATTGCAATGTAACCCCTATCATGAAAATGTCAACGGCCGTATTGTGGGATGCATGTCCACAGCCTTCAATTCATCTGAATTGTTTGTTTGAGCCTTTGGTGTGCTCCTCAGAATACAAAGCAAGCGAGGTTACAAACATAAGAATTACAATTGAAATTTTAATTTGACCAATATAGGTGGCATCACCAGTCAATCACCCTTGCAATTCCATTGAGGATGTATCCCACTCTTTCTACGTATAAATATTACATCCAACATTTTGTTATATCCTTCATTCACTTTGCACGCTGACAAAGGAAAATCCTTTTTGTGGTTCTCAACAACATACATTTTTCGATCATGGAAACTCCTCTATCAACAAAGAACGACTTGTCACAATCAATCCATCTCTAGGTACTTGATCTCCAATATTGAGAAATACAAGATCAACCACTATCTCTCAAATATGGAAATTTTCATCTTTTTTTCTTCCCTCTCTACATTTAACATTAGGTGAAATTTGGACTCACAAAAGAGCTCTTTAAGTAGTTTGACTTTACTTCTCTCTACCAAAATGAGCGCATGGATAAATTTTTGCAAACAAACTCCAAAGTTGGCGGAGGTTTGATAGTTAGAATGTCCTCTTCAAGCTCTATCTACTGATATATAGCACGCCATGAGATTCCTCATATTTTAGAAGATTCTTTTTTTAAATCATCTAGATGCCGACAGAGTTGTTACATTATAGGTGATTAGATTCCGACAGAGTTGTTACATTATAGGTGATAGATCACCTATAATGTAACAACTCTGTCAACATTATAGGTGATAGATTCCGACAGAGTTGTTACATCTATCAACTCTGTCGGAATCTATCACCTATAATGTAACAACTCTGTCAACATTATAGGTGATAGATTCCGATAGAGTTGTTACATCTATCAACTCTGTCGGAATCTATCACCTATAATGTAACAACTCTGTCGGAATCTAATCACCTATAATGTAACAACTCTGTCGGCATCTAGATGATTTAAAAAAAGAATCTTCTAAAATATGAGGAATCTCATGGCGTGCTATATATCAGTAGATAGAGTTTGAAGAGGACATTCTAACTGTAAAACCTCCACCAACTTTGGAGTTTGCTTGCAAAAATTTATCCATGCGCCCGTTTTGGTAGAGAGAGGTAAAGTCAAACTCCTTAAAGGGCCCCTTTGTGAGTCCAAATTTCACCTAATAAAGTTTATTCCTCTTCTCTTCATTAAGACTCATAAATTTGCATGTTTGCTTGTCATCACTCCTTGTAAATTTGTAAATACAAGTCCAACAAGCATCGTTGTTAGTGCAATTATGGAATACTATCCCCTTTTTGCACCTTGACCTTTAATGCCACACACAAGGTCAAGCGCTACATATATCATCATAACAAGCAATGGGAAATTTGATCTAAAGAAAAATAAAAAAGAAAGCTTATATATCTCTTAGGACATTGTCAAGGATAAATTATTTCTTGTTGTTCAGTCTTCATGTAGAGATGTTCCTAGAGAATTGGCAAGGCCATCGATTCCACTGAAGGCATGTAGAGATATCTTTTAGTCCTTCATACAAAGATGTTCCCCAAGAATTGATTAGGCCAACAATCCCATCGCATGCATGTAGAGACAAACGTTGTCAATGCTAGAAACATAGGGAACCTGCATCAGCTAAGACATTACTCTTTTTTGCCCTTACATAGATGACAGGTAATTTTCAAGATGTTTAAAGAGAAGGCCTCTCTAGTGATACACTAAAGTCTACTTCTTGGAGGTTCGCTCAAAAAAGAACTCTCATTGTTAATGCCCCAATCAAATGCAAAGAGCTAGAGGTAATCAACTCTCCCATTGATAATGTAGTTTTATTGTGGGGATTGAAGCTTTACTTTGTTGGATAAGGTCTCTTTTTCAAGTTTTGCATGTATAGCCTTTCAAGGAAAAAGGAGACCTCAAATGATTTGTGAGACTCTTAGTATGTGTGTTGGAAGGGAGCATTAGAAGCAATACCTTAAAATATCAAATGCTATATTGCAAAAGTAATTTCAATGTTTTTCCCATTAAGGACAAAAGACAAGACGTATAGAACGTGGTTGAACAAATGTGAGCGTATAGCTTGTGTTGGGTGTAGCATTCAACCATCCAGAGTTGAAGAAAGATGAAGGCTAACAAGAGACCCTTTGACTCTAAGAGCCATTGTTGGAATAAGAGATCCCTACTCGTGTTGTGTGTCTGAAATCATATAAACGTGTAAAGCCATTGGTGTGGTTTTTGGCATGATCACAAGTGATAGCCTTCTAACAGCGACCAAAGCTATAGGTATTGCCCTTGCAGTCGTCAATTTCAGAACCCACCATGATGCAAAGGAAGAAGAGCTCCCAAAAATAGCTTTCATCGTATGCTTTGAAAAGCTCTCAATAGTGTGTACGTTATAGGAGCTCGAGAAGGTGGCCGATATGATTGGGAATCCAGCTAGTGATACAAATGCGCTTCATGAGGCTAACATTGGCCTTCATGGGAATATAAAGAACACAAGTAGTCAAGAAAAGTTGTGATGTCATATTGAATGTTACGTGCAATTGTGATAAATTATCGAAAGACAAATCTTGCATTGGTGGTCAATACGATACACTTGCGACTCTGAGTACGTCTAAATAAATGAAAATGTATCCAAATCTAATTGACTATAAATATGGTTGCCTCGACTTAACAATGTTTGTTGAAGCTGTGCATTTATTAACAACAATTCAAGTACTCTAAGTTAGCGTGTTTATGGATACTTTCACGGCACTCGCTTTGGCCATTGAGTCATCTACCAATGAGCACTTATTCCTCTTAAGACCACCAACCAAGCAAAAAGATTCCTTAAAATCTTCTGATGGAGTTCCTTTATTCAGCAATGGTCCTACTCACTTAGCAATTTAGAGGTAGAAATAATGAAATTCAACCTTTTGCAGATAAAACAAACACCACCATTATCTTCAATACATTTGTCACGTGCTAATCGATCAATGAGGTAAGCACCAAAAAACCAAAAGAGTGAAACGTTGTCGGGGGATATGTGTTCGCTACGTGAGCGCGCCGGGCCTCTGATTGTGGGAGGTGTGAAAGAGAGAGAACAAGAACAATAGATGCAACTGAACCTGGAAATCACCGTGATTATCAATTAATTGATTAACGTTGAGTACAACTTAATCTTTAGCCAAGGCGGACTGTTAACAACACCGTCACTTAGATCATCTGCTTACGAGGAGTTTAAGCTCCCGCTTTACAAAATTAATCGGGCCGTTAACGACACCGGGCCTCAACAAGATAATTAATCAAACTTCAAGCTGATGACGGTGATAGAGATTACGTTCTGTCGCTTTATCTGCCTCATTTACCTAATTCTGCTTAGTGCCTCAATCTTTATGCTTCAATTATTGCCAAATTCTCTGCAAACTATCTCTATGTAGCATCCTCTGATCGCCTCTGTCGTCCTTTTTGCTTAATTGAGAGAAAGATTGAGAGAGATCTTTCAACATCCCCCCGTCTTTCTCGGTCTTCACCTCCTTCACAGATTCCTCAGTTTTACTTCTTCACTTTCCCTTGAGGGATCTGCCAAACTTGCCCCGATAGCTAAGGGGTTTATAGTCGTCCAAGCTCTCCTTTGCTTATTTCAAGCCCTTGCTTGCTTCGACCAAGCTCTTCTTTGCTTACTTCAAGCCCTTGCTTGCTTCGAACAAGCTCCCCCTTGCTTGCTTCAAGTTTTACTCCCTTGCTTTGCTTGCTGGCCTCGACAAGTTCTTCTCAAGCTCTGCTTGCTTGCCTCGACAAGCTTCTTCTCCACCTTGCTTGATTGCCTTGACACTCTGCTTCTGAAGCTAGCTTCCTTGCCTCAACAAGAGAAAGGAGCTTGTAATCCCCACCTTCCGTCAACCAAGGACGAGAGAGAGGAGAGAGAGCATGTCCTTGCTTGGGTTGGAGATCGAGAGAGCGGGAGAGAGCGAGAGAGAGGGAGCTTTGTTCCTTGCACCGAGCTTCTTGCTCTTCTTGCCCTCGCTATCTACCCAAAAGAACCCTTTTCATGCCCCTTCAAAAATCCAACTAATAATAGCCTCTCCCCTCCTTTAGCAACGACGGCGCCGTCGTTGCTAGGGAGCATAAGAAGTGCCTCTTGATGACATGGCAGCCGACAGCAGGAATGACGCAGAATTTGCCGAGTGTGGTGACGAAACAGAGCGCAACAGCGAGCTACACCTTTTTGCCTTCTTGGCCAAGCTCATCCAAGGCTCGTATAGGCCGGCACAACCTTGTCTTCTCCTGCGCAGTCTCGCATGCTGCTTGCTCTACGCCATGCTGCTGCCCGCTTTTCTTTCTTTCCTCCTTTCACACTCAATTTTTCATTAATTGGGTGCCCACGCCCCCCCTCTTTAGGCAATGGCCGGGCGGCCTTTAGATTATGGCTTATGGGCGGCCTTATTATTTGGCCCTTCTGTGCACTAGGACTAGTGTTCTCAAGACGACCCCGGCGAACCTTGGGTCCCCATTGCCCTTTTTCTACTTTGGTAGAAGGGGTTTGGACGTCAAAGGCTGGGAGGATTTGGATTTGACCTCACGATCTCGACGTACCATGGATCACTTTTACCAAACGGCCTAGCAGCCCTCGGGTAGCCATTTGAAGGGAATCACTTTTGGCATACATGCAGGCCAAGGCAATACCAAGCACACCATTTTTCTCCAACAAGCCTTGACTAACAATATCTTTGTGAATCTTATTGCCCATAATAGCATCCCGATTAATGCCAAAATTACCTAGCTTGCAGTGCCGACAATTGTCATTGGCCTCAAGCCTTATGATCTAATTAAGCGAAACTCTCTCTGACGAGCCGTAAATCCTTGTAGACCTCTCAAGCTGCATAAAATGCATACAAACCCTATTGAGGCTATAATAATCCCATATGGCACTCCGATCAAGCGGACCGAACTAGTACGGAGCCGGCCCCCGGTGAATCTTTAACGGCTAATATCTTGGCGACCGGGGCTTCGATCACTGATCTGAAAAGACCGACGCGCTCCACAAAGTGAGCACTTCAGGCCCGTGAATTCATTTCATCTCTGTCACCTCAGCTGCATTTGCCTAATCCGGTACGGATCTGGAATCGACTTGAACTTTAAACTGCCATAACTTCTTCACCGTAGCTCCAATCGATGAGCCGTAAAGACAGGCCGATAGAGCTCTTCAAGCACTACAGTTTTAGATCATAATATCCCATCTGTGCTCACTTCAAGCATAGTCCTTTTTAGCATCATTAAGGCATCAGTTGGCCCTTTAAAGCCATATCTGACATACATTAATCATTAAACTTGACCTGTTATCAAGCCCTGATCACTGCTCAATAATCATGTAGGCTTCAAATAAGCTTGACATGCATTTTTCTGCTCTTTTTCTCTTCATGGCAATGGAGTTTCACGACATCCACCCCCTCTGACCCTGCACAGCCTCCGGTCTGTGCCAATAGCACTTCAATCTGCATCTGCTATGGGTACCTTAAGCTCTTTCCCATCATCAGACTCACGTAACTGGTAAACATATGAAAAATGAAATAAGGATTATACCCTATCATCAATGTTCTAGCTTAATCATTAGGTAGCTATGCATCAAAAATCTTTGAACTGTATCTGTCGTATCTTCAAAGCATTCAATCATGGATAACTTATTTAGTGAACCCCGCCAGACTCAAGTGCTCCAATTAATGATGCACACGGCTTGACCATTAAGCTCTCTTTAAGGAACCCTGTCAAGCTCAAGTATGCCTTAGTCTGTCTGCACACGGAATGGTCGTCAAGTCCTTTACTTCAAGTTCTGTTAGCAGAACCAACTCACAAAAATGTGAAGATACTTCACTGATTGTCCAAAGAAGTCAGCTGGAAGCCAGCCATGTAATCTTATTGACTGCATAACCAAAAACTCTTCTGACTTAGCATAAATCTAGAAAACAAAACCTTGTACCATGCAATCTGCTACAACAGATAACTGGTACTCTTCAAATCAGCAACTTTGGACTTTAGTAGTCCCCCAGGATCAAACGGGAAACTAATCATTTGCCCAACTGTGAGCATTCCTTTAAAAAATTTGCACCATCCTCCAAGATCATAGGGCATATAAAGTAACTGACAGCAATCATAGCTAGCATGATAACCTCCTGGGTCATAAGGTAGTGGATGATCATATTTCAAGTATATTGTATCTCCACAAACTTTCTCATAGCATAGCAGCAAAAGGTCCCATATTCCCATCATAACAGAACCTATAGGCAAAATGAATTCAGTCGCTATCGTTTTCAAAATATCAATCTGCATCAATGAGTCATTGAATGTCATCACTTCATTTGATAACACAAATGCTACATGGCCGCCTTCTTTAGTAGGCACAAACTCCTCTAGGGCCTCATCCAAAAGAAACATAAGCTCTTCATCATATGTTGTAGGATGTTCTTCACTACTCTTGTCACAAGGAACTCGAAATTCCTCTAGCACATCATCAAGAAGATCCATAAACTCCATATCTTCCTCCTTGGAAGAACCACCTAGTTTCTGAGTATTATCACAAGAAACCTCATCGCTTGTTTCATACAGAGGCACAAATTGTTCTGGCAGCTTCACACTCCCATTCAAATATCTTTCCACTTCAATAGCACAAGTCTCAGCATGCATTACAAAGATAGCATCAATTTCTTTTTCCATAGCATCATCATAGCAAACCCTGTAACCTGTAGAAGTCATAGACTGATTATCATCCATCACCCCCTCTGAATATGCATCTCCATAATCATAATCTTTGTCTTGGTTCACATCAAATACATATGGTTGAGCATCAAATACATTTACATCATCACCAGTGTCTTGAAATGCAGCCATAGACATGAAACCCTCTTGTATAGCATCATCCAAAACAATTGCTTTTGCATGTAATGTTGCATAAGCATTCTCTTCATGTTCTATACCCAAAGAGCACTCCAAATGGGCATCCACATCACATATTGACTCTGACAAACATGTTTCTTGATCACTGCTAGCAACTAGGCTTGTATGCAAACCATGTTCTGGCTCTGAGAAACCTGCTTTCTCATTTATGTCACTTTGAGAGGATATGACTACATGCTTAGCATCCATAGAGTCATATCTGCTTTGGAATAAAGAAAACAATCCCAATCGAGTATAAACAATATCTACTATGAAATCATCATCTGCATGCAATAATGTCTCGTCTTCCAGAAGACATGCATCAATAGCAGATTCTAACTTAGCTCGGATAGAATATTGATCACATGTAGGATATGCTTTTTGCATTAAGAAAAATGGCTCCTCATCTTGTCTGCTTTGAATTTTTTGAAGCTCCAGGTCTTTATTCACTGCGATCCCTTGTAAAATTGCTTCTGCGAAAGCATCCCAATTATCTGCATATGTTCTTGCAATAACATGAACTTGCTCCTTAATATCGTCACACACAAGCTGTTCAAACTCTGCAATCATTTGAACTTCTGGCACTCTTCCACGCTTCATTTCTTGCTCGTAACACTCTAGGTAGCCTTTTGGATCATATTCACCATCAAACATTCGTCTTTCATCGCACACTGCATCCAATGCTGCATTTAAAGCTTCTTCTATCTGCTTCTTTGTCTTCACGGCTTCTACTTCATGCAATGATCCTTGCATCACTTGCATCATCTTGGAAAAATCTAGAACTCCTGATTTTCCATTAGAAACATGTGTGATAAATTCTTCAAATAATTTCTTCATCTCCGCTGGAATCTCCATCTGCATCTCCCACCCCGGCTCGTTTCGCATCGGGTTCACTAAAGATGTCGGGGGATATGTGTTCGCTACGTGAGCCGAGCAGGCGCCGAGCCTCTGGCTGTGGGAGGTGTGAAAGAGAGAGAACAAGAACAATAGATGCAACTGAACCTAGAAATCACCGTAATTATCAATTAATTGATTAACGCTTGAGTACAACTTAATCTTTAGCCAAGGCGGGCTGTTAACAACACCGTCACTTGGATCATCTGCTACAAATAGTTTAAGCTCCCGCTTTACAAAATTAACCGGGCCTCAACAAGATAATTGATCAAACTTCAAGCTGATGACGGTGATAGAGATTACGTTCTGTCGCTTTATCTGCCTCATTTACCTAATTCTGCTCAGTGCCTCAATCTTTATGCTTCAATTATTGCCAAATTATCTGCAAACTATCTCTATGTAGCATCCTCTGATCGCCTCTGTCGTCCTTTTTGCTTAATTGAGAGAAAGATTGAGAGAGATATTTCAACATCCCCCCGTCTTTCTCGGTCTTCACCTCCTTCACAGATTCCTCAATTTTACTTCTTCACTTTCCCTTAAGGGATCTGCCAAACTTGCCCCGATAGCTTAGGGGTTTATAGTCGTCCAAGCTCTCCTTTGCTTACTTCAAGCCCTTGCTTGATTCGACCAAGCTCGCCCTTGCTTGCTTCAAGTTTTACTCCCTTGCTTTGCTTGCTGGCCTCGACAAGTTCTTCTCAAGCTCTGCTTGCTTGCCTCGACAAGTTTCTTCTCCACCTTGCTTGACTACCTTGACACTCTCCTTCTCAAGCTAGCTTCCTTGCCTCAACAAGAGAAAGGAGCTTGTAATCCCTGCCTTCCGTTAACCGAGGACGAGAGAGAGGAGAGAGAGCATGTCCTTGCTTGGGTTGGAGATCGAGAGAGAGCGGGAGAGAGTGAGAGAGAGGGAGCTTTGTTCCTTGCACCGAGCTTCCTACTCTTCTTGCCCTCGCTATCTACCCAAAAGAACCCTTTTCATGCCCCTTCAAAAAGCCAACTAATAATAGCCTCTGCCCTCCCTTAGCAACGACGACGCCGTCGTTGCTAGGGAGCATAAGAAGTGCCTCTTGATGACGTGGTAGCCGACAGCGGGAACGACGCAGAATTTGCCGAGTGTGGTGCCGAAACAGAGCGCAACAGCGAGCTACACCTTTTCGCCTTCTTTGCCAGGCTCATCCAAGGCTCGTATAGGCCGGCACAACCTTGTCTTCTCCTGCGCAGTCTCGCATGCTCCTTGCTCTACGCCATGCTGCTGCCCGCTTTTCTTTCTTTCCTCCTTTCACACTCAATTTTTCATTAATTGGGTGCCCATGCCCCCCCTCTTTAGGCAATGGCCGGGCGGCCTTTAGATTATGGCTTATGGGTGGCCTTATTATTTGGCCCTTCTGTGCACTAAGACTAGTGTTCTCAAGACGACCCCGGTGAACCTTGGGTCCCCATTGCCACCCCATTGCCCTTTTTCTACTTTGGTAGAAGGGGTTTGGACGTCAAAGGCTGGGAGGATTTGGATTTGACCTCACGATCTCGACGTACCATGGATCACTTTTACCAACCGGCCTAGCAACCCTCGGGTAGCCATTTGAAGGGAATCACTTTTGGCATACATGCAGGCCAAGGCAATACCAAGCACAACATTTTTCTCCAACAAGCCTTGACTAACAATATCTTTGTGAATCTTATTTCCCATAATAGCATCCCGATTAATGCCAAAATTACCTAGCTCGCAGTGCCGGCAATTGTCATTGGCCTCAAGCCTTATTATCTAATTAAGCGAAACTCTGTCTTACGATCTGTAAAATCCCTGTAGACCTCTCAAGATGCATAAAATGCATACAGACCCTAATGAGGCTATAAAAAACCCATATGGCACTTCGATCAAGCGGACCGAACTGGTATGGAGCCGACCCCTGGTGAATCTTTAACGGCTAATATCTTGGCGACCGGGACTCCGATCACTGATCTGAAAAGACCGAAGCGCTCCACAAAGTGAGCACTTCAGACCCATGCATTCATTTCATCTCTGTCACCTCAGCTACAGTTGCCTAATCCGGTACGGATCTGCAATCGACTTGAACTTTAAACTGCCATAACTTCTTCACTGTAGCTCCAATCGATGAGCCGTAAAGAGAGGCCGGTAGAGCTCTTCAAGCACTTCAATTTTAGATCATAATATCCCATCTGTGCTCACTTCAAGCATAGTCCTTTTTAGCATCATTAAGGCATCAGTTGGCCCTTTACAGCCGTATCTGGCATACATTAATCATTAAACTTGACCTGTTATCAAGCCCTGATCACTGCTCAATAATCATGTAGGCTTCAAATAAGTTTGACATGCATTTTTCTGGTCTTTTTCTCTTCATGGCAGCGGAGTTGCACGACAACGTAATCAAGAATTTTATTTGAAAATAACTTTTCATGGGTATTGTTGATGGTATTTGCTTCCACGAATCACTAGTGCGGAGTTTTAGAATAAGGTCATCTTGACAATTTTGGATAATTTCCATCATGATAGGCTATCTTAAGTGGCCAATTCTCTTGATTGTCATGATTGATGAACTCTTTCTAATTCCTCATAAGTCTATTTTGGGACCATGTATGGTCAAAGGGAACATTCAACCTCAAAGGATCACTCAACATAACATCTTCTAAAATAAGGATCTATAATAAATACAAGAATAGAATTTCCTTTATTTTTAGGGGACATCGCATAGGTATTATAAGTCAAAATCAACAGGTAGCAAACACAGAAGCTTCCATGTTGCCATTGAATATAAGCTCATCCCGTATACAATTTCAACTATAGCAAGTCCACTGATTATATTAAAGATGTAAACCATACACTCTCTAACATACCAATGGGTTGATGAAAATTTGATAATTGTGTACCAGATTAGCGAATATGCATCTTCTTTTGTTAAAGGGTTACTTGTTCCTCTATCAATACTACAATATCCAAAATAGAATTTCTCAACATATCCCAGATATTGCAAGGCATAAGTACTTGATTATAAAAGTTGATAGATATAGAAATAAGGATATAAGATGTTCAAGAAAACTCCATAAGTGAATGTTTCAAGAGGACATCAAGGAAACCAATATTGTGATGTACTCACCAAAGCCACCTTTGGAAAAAGCCTTTGGCTCATCATAATGCAACAACTCATTTGTGAAATATTTGGTTTGTGCACCTAGATACAAAACTCAATTCTCCAAATAAAGAAGGTAATCATTGTGGTGCTACATGAGTTTAAGCATCTACATTTCTTCTTTGTAAGGCAATCTCTTAGTTATGTATAACTTTTTTTTTTCAGACACACCAGAGGGCCACAGGGGGAGGTGCTTATCCCTTCCAAATATTAGCCATGTTACATGGTCGGGCAAGGGCAGTGTACCATCGAGCAAGAGCCACACGTTGGCATCACCATGGCCACCTAATTGATGCACCACATGCTGGGAACGATGTAGAGAACTCTCAGTTAAGTATAACTTGTGGCTGTGGATATCACGTTAATGGCTTCTCACTCACTACATAGGGTGAGCGAAGTCATGTTGATGAATTTGTAGAGGCAACCATGCTTGGCAATCTTGAAAATTGCAACAAGAGCATTGGAGATATAGATATGGTCGACATCCACTAGGATTACATGCAAAAGTGAAAGGCACTCTCCATCCTCTCTTGCCACCACTAACACTACCCAAACTCAACATGTTTTAGCAATGCTTTCAACCAAATATGTTTCAATGGAGAGAGAGCTACTTTAGATACATGTATTTGATGTACATTCTCTCCCTCTTTTTCTCTATATCTACAAACGCCACCAAAGGTGGCAAGAGGGGGGCGGACCAATCAGTAGGCTAAGAAATGTAAGCATGAGAATGTTCTATGGCTTATAAAAAGAAGATTACAAGAGTAACTTGCTTCCAACTTTTAATCCTTCATTGATTATTAAAGTAGGCATTTGGTGAAACATAGATGAAAGTTTTGCACAATTACCCGTCTTATCTTTTACTACTATTGTAGGCCATACTTTTACTATTGTATGGTTTAATGTTCTATGGTGTATTTTCCATTCAAACTTGTCCCATTTTTTAGTAGAATTATTTGAATGGAACAAGTTTGCAACCAAGTAGAATAACTGACCGAGTGCATGAAATTGACTGAACAAGTTTGCTTGCAAGACAAGCTCTCATGTTTGAAAATCAAAACTTCTAAGTTTGAAAATCAAAACTTCTCCCAGTGCATTACTTCTTCAATCGAGTATATATGTGATTCCCACATTTCATGTTGAACTTAAAAAACCAACATAGAAAGGTTTCTACAAAATTAACATCGATTTTACCAGTCAAATCCTTCAAGGGATTTCAAAGAGGAATGCGTTCATTACTTTGACAATAAAACCACTCAATACAAAATACGAGAAGAAAAGTTAACGATGAAAACATTGAACCAAAATATCAATTTGGGATTGAGAAGAAGAATATACATGAGGATATAAGCTGGCATCTTAAAATTAGTACAGTTTAATGCTTTTATATGTTATCACAATCAGCCAAAAACGGGGCCCGGCGGGGGTTTGGTTTTTGGGTGGGGGGGGGAGGGGAAGCGATTAGCACCACCGCAGAATGCAACATCCACCTCAAGAACAGGACATTGAAATATTATCCAGCTCACAATTTATGGAAAAACCCTCGTAAACGTATCACTCCTTTCAAAAGAAGAATAGGAAAGGATTTACATATTCCCAAGAAAAAGGGAAACTTTCTGATCACAGTAAACATTTCATGCAAGCAATTGCACATTTGAAATAAAGCACCTATTCTAAGTGTGAAAACTTCATGCAAGCACTTGCACATTTGTAATAAAGCAACTTTTAAGTTACACATCCCAGACCTTGTGCATCCTTGGAGCTAACACAAGCAGAAAATAAAAAGAAAATCTTTTTGATCGGCTTGAAAAATCTCAAAGCAAAGCAGAGAAGTATTATAATACCTGGTTGTCCACAATGTGAGGGCTAACAGGACACACTTGAACAAAAGCTCCCGTCAGCAGACGCTCAACCCTTACCATTCGACGAGAGAAGGCTTGGCCTATGATGATATTTCACAACATCAGTAGGTCAAGGATGTGGATGTGATGAGGTATTTGGGTCTTGAGAGGAACACCATAACAAGATCTGCAAATGCAAACAACCTTGTCAGGATTGACAATGAATGACTTCAGTATGACGGTGCATATCAAACAAACATTACGCTTCAAGGTTTTTATCCTAGTAATCAAACTTCTTCCAAAACATAGCCTGTTACTGAAGACCAAAGTTCTTCTTTGCTTTACATGAAAAAATTCTTACATTTTCAAAATTCTGCACCTTGTCGCTTCCATAGTTTTTGTAACAATGTTTTTTAATCCAGTGTTGGTATTTGTCTTAGTCATTTCTTGCACACTTAGAAGATAGTAGCACAAAATACAAGTTAATCCTTGTCTGTTGCTTTTTATTTCCAACAGCAAGAGCAAAATGTCTATTGCAGAATCGTTTCCCAAAGCTTTTCTTACTGATAATCACCACAAGAGCAATTTCCGCCTTCAAAACTGCGCAGGCGAATTCCATTGTTTACCACTGTTTTCCATTTCTCTAGTTTTTATATCAGTCAGATAGCAGCATGGCAATGCCCGCATACCTGCATGTTTCTGGTGATGTGTATATCAGTCCTTTGTGGTGTATTGATGATTGCACAAGAAATGGCCAGTTTCTTAGAGAGCTGACAAAGCAAAAACTCTTTTGAATCAAGAGGAATATTTTGTGAGACCCAATGCAAATTTGCGGAGTACCCTTGCAGGGACAATTTAAGTTCAAGATCTTGTAGCCATAGAGTTGGTGGAATCAGAATGGTCGGTATCCCCAACAACTCCTCATTGAACCTTTCCACTTGCATCAGTCCAGCAGCTACATCCTGGCTACTTCTGAGCACCATTCGTGATTCAATCTTTTCCCCGCCTCTCCTGCATGCCAGCAGCTGCATAAATGTTACTCATACACACATGCTGCAGCATTACATTTATCGAATCTTCCAAGCTCCACATTTCAACATTTTCAACAAGCACCTTGAAGAGCCGATCAGATGATGGCATCTTCTTGATTACTCACAGCTTTGTAAAAATGCCTTGCACTGTGCACGCCTGTAAAGGTCAACCATGCAAGTGTAGCGCTCTTTGTCTGGTATATTTTTCCCTCATGCTATCAAAAAGCAGTTGGCCCTCATACAACTAGACCTGAGTAACTACATGCATTCATGAGCTCGCTAAGAAAAGTGATTGCAGTTAAGGAGGTGCCCTCGTGTTGCATCCATGAAAAGTGATTGCAGTTAAGGAGGTGCCCTCGTGTTGCATCCATGAAAAACAGTTCAAAGCTTCCGCTGCTGGGGCCCGGGGGGGGGCGGGGGGGGGGGGGGGGGGGGGGGGGTAACGTATCCTCCTAGAATGAGCCCTGCTGCTCATTTGTGGTTTAGTGTGCTATCTCCAGTGATCAACTGGAGAAAGACAGTGGCTTTCTCGGTTGGTAGTGCTCCTAATATGCCTGATTGGCTGCCAGGTGAGGGTTTCAGATGGATTCCCCCACGGACTGCAATTCGATACTTGGGCTGTCAGGTTGGCTTGGACTTGTCTCCTAAGCAGCAGATTGCTCCCCTCCTCCTGTCTATCAAGAGGAAACTGTTACATTGGAGCTCCGCACGACTTTCTCTGGCAGGCAGAGTTGTAGTGGCCAACCAGGTGTTGTTGGCCACTATGTGGTACATCACATCTTGTTGGATCTTTTCGAGTTCCTGCATCAGCCAGGTAGAGAGGCTGATCAGAAATTTCCTTTGGTCAAGCCGCGAGACTCAGATAGCCCGGGCCAAAGTGGCCTGGCAGGTCATCACTCTACCTTGTTCTCAAGGGGATGGCGATCATAGACACAGCACAACGAACAGAGCCCTTCTTGGGAAGTTTGTTGTCAGAGGATTTCTTCCAGGGGAGGAGCCTTGGAATGAGTTTTTGCTTCAGTGGCTTAGTGCTAGAGTGCCTAAGGCTAGAGGCCCTTGGAGACCTTCGACCAGATGGATTTTCACAAAGATGCATAGACTTGCCCTGAGTAGGAGACTAGAGGACCGTTTTGCTGTGAGCCTGCTCTGCTCTTGGGAGCAGCTGCGGAGAGACCTAGAGCAGCACCAGCCTACTTGCACGGAGGAGCTTTTCTTACTGATAATCACCACAAGCAATTTCCGCCTTCAAAACTGCGCATGCGAATTTCATTGTTTACCACTGTTTTCCATTCCTCTAGTTTTTATATCAGTGAGGTAGCAGCATGGCAATCTCCGCATACCTGCATGTTTCTGGTGGTGTGTATATCAGTCCTTTGTGGTGTATTGATGATTGCACAAGAAATGGCCAGTTTCTTGTTTGGAATACTGACAAAGCAAAAACTCTTTTGAATCAAGCGGAGTATTTTGTGAGACCCAATGCAAATTTGCGGAGTACCCTTGCAGGACAATTTAAGTTCAAGATCTTGTAGCCATAGAGTTGGTGGAATCAGAATGCTCGGTATCCCCAACAACAACTCATTGAACCTTTCCACTTGCATCAGTCCAGCAGCTACATCCTGGCTACATTCGTGATTCAATCTTTTCCCCGCCTCCTGCATGCCAGCGGCTGCATAAATGTTACTCATACACACATGCTGCAGCATTACATTTATCGAATCCTACCACACGGTCCAGCGCCAATCTTCCAAGCTCCACATTTCACCATTTTCAACAAGCACCTAGAAGAGCCGATCAAACTAGAGGATAATCAGATGATGGAATCTTCTTGATTACTCACAGCTTTGTAAAAATGCCTTGCACCGTGCACGCCTGTAAAGGTCAACCATGCAAGTGTAGCGCTCTTTGTCTGGTATATTTTTCCCTCATGCTATCAAAAAGCAGTTGGCCCTCATACAACTAGACCTGAGTAACTACATGCATTCATGAGCTCGCTAAGAAGAGTGATTGCAGTTACGGAGGTGCCCTCGTGTTGCATCCATGAAAAACAGTTCAAAGCTTCCTCTGCCAGCCCTTGCTGGGGCGGGGGGGGGGGGGGGGGGGGGGGGTATCCTCCTAGAAGAGCACTTCAAAAGACTTTGTTTGGCGGGAAACCCTCACATGGCATCTAGTTAAAACAGCCCAGCGCTTCCTTGCCACGGCCATGTTGGGCATTTCCTGCAATCAATGCGCTCTCAGAGACGACATTTCAGACATACAGCTCATCAAGAATATCGGCCAAAGCATTGCCAAGCAGCACATCTGTATCCAACAGCCCCTGAATAGCAATCTCGTCATAAATTGTTTCACCCTTGTGAAGGTCTTGCATAAGGCCACAGGCCTTCAGCATGAATAACTGCATTTTGGAGAAAGGCCTTCCCTTTGCACCTGGTTAAAACAGTCCAGAGCTTCCTTGCCACAGCCATGTTGGGCATATTCTGCAATCAGTGTGCCCCAAGCGACGACATTTTGAACAGAAATCTCATCAAAAACTTTCTGTCCTCTTGTAAGGGAACCATATTTGGCATACATGTCGACCAAAGCACCGCCAAGCATGACGACTTCCTCCAGCAGCCCCTGAATAGCATCTCATCGTGTATTCTCTCACCTATGTCAATGTCTTGTGTAAGGCCACAGGACTTTAAGGTACAAGCATAGGTCATTGCATTTGGAGAAAGGCCTTCCAAGTTCCCTTTGCATATGGTGAAAACAGCCCAGAGCTTCCTTGCCACAGCCATGTTGGGCATATCCTGCAATCAACACGCTCCAAGAGATGAGATTTCAGACAGAAATCTCATCAAGAACGTTTTGTGCTTTCGCAAAAGCACCAGATTTGGCATACATATGGACCAAAGCACCACCAAGCACCACATCTTTCTCCAGCAGCCCCTGAATAGAAATCTCATTGTGAATTCCCTCACCCATTCACAGCTTGGCATCACTTGAAAATGACTGAGAAAGATACATTGGATGACTACTGCCATAGGTTTTGGGATACTTATTTGCCAGTGTCTTCGTTTCACAAGATTACTTTGAAAGACCACATTGAGCGGTTTTGCTATAGTTTGCTAAAAGAGATTCAAGACTATTCAGAGACTTATGCAACATGCTAAGAAACGATTTGGAACGCATGCCGGCTCATTGACTTATCCTGCAGACAGAATAGTATCCACCTCAACAGGGCAAGAGTTTGCCAACGAAAAGAATGTATCAGGGGAACCGGATGACGGCTCATCACAAGATTCTGGAAAAATCAAGTGGTAGCACATCCGAACGTTTCGACGAACTAAGGGAACCAGATGTAAGTTCATTAGAGGATTCCGGAAGAAGGGGATCAGATGATAGTGCGTCTCACGGTTTTGATGATTGAGACTGACATGTCAATAGGACAGGGGAAGCTAGCGAAGCTACCATAGGTCCCAGGACACAAGGACACGTAGATCAAATGATAGTGCGTCTCAGGGTTTCGATGATTGAGATTGACATGTCAATAGGACAGGGGAAGCTAGCGAAGCGACCCATAGGTCACAGGACACAAGTACAGAAAGGAAAAGACAATCAGTTGGTAGATCAGAGAATTCCCTAGACCCAGGAAAAGATTTTTGAAGCGGATCAATATACGAGAGATTTGGATACTGCTTTTGCCAAGGTGCACGAGGCTCTTGAGAAGTCTCAAGCATGGCATAAGAAGACAGCTGACAAGATTCGACACGACTTGCAACTGAAGGAAGAAGATCGGGTGCTCTTATGGTTTGAGAAGGCATGCCTAAGAAAACAAAAGGGAAAGGAGCATCTTTTTCCAAAGCTAAGAATGCGGGAGTATGGCCCTTTCCAGATTCAAGAGAAGATAAATGATGTATCCTTCTCGGGGACTGATGTTGGAAGATTCACAATGCTTCTCATGTAAGTCTATTGAAACCTTTCACGGGTGAGCTGCCAGTCGACAGGGAGCCTGAGGAGCAACCTTAAGAGGAAGAGAGCAAGGAGATACTCGTTCCGAAACAGATACTGGCTCACCAGGAAAGGAAAGCGAAAAGGTAAAGTGAACGGCGGTTCTTACTTAGTCAAGAACTCTCCGGCATTTGATGCGAAGTGGATGGAGGAGGAGGACCTAGCAGATACTCCTCAGATTTGAAACTTTACCTTCAGATTTCAGTCTAGCTTTGACTATTCCGAGAGATCCCGGAGATTAGGAGTGTGAATTTGGTGCAGACGGGACCGCACAAGAGGGGAGTCACTCCGCTCCTTTGTCACAGATTACCCAGATAGAATAAAGTCACTGATTTTCCTTTAGACTTCAGGGATACTGATGTGCTAACAATATTCTATTGGATGACTTTATGAAAGAAGTACTTTGACATGGGAATTCTCGAGATGAATCTGATTTATGTGTGCTCTCAGATGTGATTGTGTTTGAGTACAGGTTTGAAAGACGAAATGACTGCAGCATTTTGGTCTTGAGAATCTATGGACATGATCGCAATAAGAATTAGTAAATCCGACATTTGTGAGGTCCGGCGTGGATCTAGATGCGATTGCTAAACACGTTGCCAAGAATCATGGTCCTAAATCTGGATGGATTTTTAAGTGATATGATTTGAATGTGATGTGAATGTTCAATGATTGTCGTCTTTGTCCAAGGGCTAGATTTGTGTCGTCTAGTGTGTCGGTACTTAAAGTCAGTGTAGATACTGAACTGGTTTATGGCTTGTGTCTGTTTTTGCAGGCGTAATCGAGGGTGATTACGATTCTTTCAAGAGGGGGGTATGTCACAAAATGATGACGTGGCTCCCAAATTAATGACCCAAAGTTATAAGTTGGGACATAAGTTGTCCCAACTTATAGCCCGTCTGATGGGGCCCTAGGGACACTAGAAGATTAAAAAGAGAGAGAAAATCGCATGAAACTGGTGATGTGGCAGTTGTACGAACGCTCCGCGATTTGCGTTGACTGATGACGTGGTAGCTGTACAGAATTCCACAATTTGCGCTGCTAGATTTTGGCGCCAGTTTTTGGACCATATGCTTTTGGAACTTGAAGCTTTTGAATTGATTGCTTTTGGGGTTCTACTTTTGAGCATCCCTTGTAAGTTTATAAGAGCCCATGGGGCCTCACTCTGAGGGCATCTGGACGCAGAGTCTGAGAGCAGAGGTCCCTCGGGATTTGTACTTGGCAATGATTAATGATAAAGAAATACTAAAAGGGGCACCAGACTTTGGGGCCAATACCTCTAGGCACGGAACTATGCTGGGCCGAGTCGACTCTCTCTCTCTCTCTCAACTTTAATGTATGTATATATATATATATATATATATATATATATATATATATTCAATGATTTTGAAGTGTATGTTCGTTTGTTGCTATTGATTTCTCGCTTGGAGGTTCAAGCTTGTTACAATGACTACACCAAGCTTCATCCCATGTTTTGATGATTTTGTCATAGGCCCTAGGCCAATTGGGTAGGAGTGGATCATGTTGTTTTGACTTTCACGCTTATGTTCTCACAGTTAAGCTTCACCGTCGCAAGCACCGAGGTGCACTCGTTATACATTTACGAGAGCGACAAACTCTATCTATATTGATGAGATATACATGCGCCTTTGTATGGAGGACCAAGGGCGCCCTCTTCATGAGCTCCCCCAAGTTCTGACAAAGACACTACATGATGCAGCAACACATGCCTTCCAACATAGCCGGCCTTCAAAAAAACTTGGTTCTAGAGAGATGCCCAAGAACAGTTGGAGACGAGAGTTAGACTACAAAGGGAGGTGCTCATGGGCGTCATCATTCACAGGCAGTCACGGATTACCTTTCGACGCCTTGTGCGACGAAAGAAGAGAGCTTACCTAGCTCAACTGGAAAGAGATTTATATCAATTATTCATGAGCCAAGACTCACGAGAGGCTTGGAGATTGTTTCGTGAGCACTCCGGCATGGGCTATTACATCTACAGACATATGGGGTGAGTATGCAACCTCTCTCTACATGGCCCCGAACCAGGAGTCACTGCCAAATCCACTAGAAGCTTGCCTACACACTTGCGCTTTCTTTACTACGGAGATGGTAAATAAGGCTATTGATAGGATGAAGACTGGGAGAGCATATGATCAAGATGGCTTGGTAGTAGAGCATTTTATGCATGCAAAAGATCTTTTCTATGATCTTCTAGCATCGACGTAACAGAGCTATGTGTGAAGGTTTTTCTGATACTTGAAGCATGGTAACAATTGTACCTATTTTCAAATCTGGGGACCCTAGTTTGCCTGGAAATTATTGCACTATCATGATTGGATACACACTAGCCAAATTATATACATCCATCATTGAGAGCGGATGGGCAGAGAGAAGGGGCATCCGAGCCCCACGACAGGCTGGTTTCAAGAGGGGTTTCTCTACCTTGCAGCTTTGTGGATTTCCGCAAAGCATTTGCGGAGGGGTAGATTGATACGTAGACTGCAGAAGCTGGGAATGATTGTAGAGCTTATATGGGGGATCATGGCCTTGTACAAGACAATCACAGGACAAGTGCGCACACCCAAGGGGATGTTAGATATTATTCACTCCATCATCGGGGTGAAACACGGTTGCTCACTATCCCCCACTCTTTTTGGCATGTATGTGGATGAGGCTTCGGACTACATAGAGAGAAAGGGTGATAGACGAGCACAGTTGGCAGGGACATGGATACCCTTATTGTTGTATGCGGATGATATTATACTTATTTTATATTCACATGGGAGGATGCAGTGCCATCTTCATGCTTTACACACCTATACGCAAGATACTGGTATGTCTGTTAACCTTGAGAAGACCAAGGTCATGGTATTCAATTGTATGGTGCAGCGGAATGAATGTTGAACTTTGCTCAAGATGAGTGCTCCGAACTGTGCTCAAGGGTTCCTTTTATTCTTATGGAAGGGAGAGCCTTCCGTTCTTAATGAGAGAGTGCAATGATCACAAACAAAGTGACTGACACTGTGCATGCAAGTATATGAGACTGAGACATAGAGAGAGAAGAGAATACGACACCAGAGACGTTGTAAAACCCTCCTGCGACGGCCCCACTCTCGCCGAGTCTACTTATGATTGCACAAACTGGTACAAACTGAATGCATGTGACTAATGCAAGTCTAGGCTAGATCGAGACGACGACGGGGATGGTGAGACCGATCTAAGGGCTGAAATCTGCTACTCTTTATCTGCTGTCCAAAACGCTAATGGGCTGAAATCTGCTGCAAATCAAAACGCTGAATTGGGGCTGATTTCTGTTACTGAAAAACACTGATTTGGGGCTGTGGAAAACGCTGATTCTCTGCTGGTCTTTATGGCTGAAAACTGCACTTCTTGTAGGGCTGAAAGGACTACAAAAAGAGGGCGTCAAAGGGGTCTGCTGAGATCGCCCATGGCTGAGATCTGTAGCGATTGAGGTTGGGACCAAAAACGCGAGAGGTTGGGATCTGTAAAACGCTAGGGGTTGGGATCTGCTGGTGATCTTTGCTTGAAGGAAAAACGCTAGGTCTGTTGGGTTTCCTGCGGTGAAGCTTGGAGATGGAAAACGCCAATGGCTGATGTTGATGCAAAACGCTGGGAAGGGGATCTTGCTTGGAGGGAAAATCACCACTAAGGGGTTCTTGCTTGAGAAGTTGCCTATTGAGCGGTGGAGCTCCTGCTGCCTCTTCTGCCAATTAGTGCTCATCTAGGTTTGCTTATATACAAACTTACTCAATTTGCCCTACCTACTTTCCAACAAAAGTCACTTAAATTAATAAGTGAAAAATGTCAAAAATAGGTAAAATAGGCTAAATGCACTGGAAAATTCCCCTGAAGGATTCTAATGGATTCTAATGGGAATGCTTATGATCATGTTGTGTGCAACCAGAGGATATGCATCTACACTAAGAGACTGGGCATGCATGGTCTACGAATAGACTCACAAAAGTGCCAAATCACTTCTAATCTAGTAGACTGACTGGACTGACTGAACCCTGATCATGTTGTAGCTTGTCCACGGACACATAGGGTTGGATGTGTCACGTGACATCAATTCTACAACGGAGTGGGTCAGGCAATCAACACCCACTTTTACTTATGGACAAGAGCAAGTGGAGTATACAAACATGTACACTTACCTTGGGGTAGTTTTTAGTGGCCCAATTTTCTCCATAGAGAGAGCGGCAAAGACTAGATTGACTAGAGAACATGCAACTTTGGGAGGGTTGAAGAGGATATTCTCACAAAGGTTCAATTTTAGTAGCCTCGCACCAAGCTATGGCTTTTCGATACTTTAGTTGCCTCAACTATGTTATATGGAGTGTAGATATGGGGACCATCAGTAGATCATCATAGTCGTTAGCCTGGATGTACAGATGGGTGGCGAGACATGGAGAGGCCACTTATCTCAATGATCTCAAGAATGATCAAGGCTAAGGTCTCTCAATTCCTCATGCGATCATCAAAGTAGAGGTGGATGTCCCTCCTCCGGTGGTGGAGGCTCTTACGAGATCAGTGACATTTATACACATCTTATGGGAGCTTCCACGAGATCGTAATGCTCGGCTAGCTTTGGAGTGCTCACGGAACTTGACAACACAGGGAGATACATCATGTTGGTATGCAAAAATGGAAGCATGGTTTGAGCTTCATGGCTTCTCTATGCGTCACGAGGTTGTGGCAAACACTAACCTTAGTTGTTTGTTTCTTTCCCTTGATTTTTATTTAATTTTTGGGACCCTCTTTTTGAAGTCACAAATGACCGGACCCGGACATTGTGTGGCCACTGTGAAACGGCCGACAGCCGACGGCGGCTGACGTTTCACCTGCAGCAGTGAAGGGCAGGTCTCCACGAGATGGTCGGGCCGATCGGCACTGAAATCCGAGCAATAAAAGGGTGCCTAGGCTCAATTCAAATTCATTTAGGCCCCACGCGACAGTTATAAGTTGGTGGGTACTAGGAAATTAATTGAAAAGATGCATAGGGGACACATGGCGGCTCCAAAACAGTTTGCCAGATTCATCAGCAGAAGGGGACGCCCAAATTTGAGAAGGGGGCTGATTTTCAACTCATTGTGACTACAGTGTGTGTGTGAGTGTGTGTGTGTGACTAGTGGGTGCACGTGATCACAACTATAATGAAAAGCTTGCCTTCTCCCTTGTCTCGTGTAGCGCGATGATTTGCTCTCGTGCATCTCTCTCTTCCCTTTGCACATATGGTAGTGCCCCAATAGTTGGGCTTCTCAGATGACCATGTACAGTCCTAGGGGTTTTATGCGCGTTTGCCAAGGCAAGAGCCTTCTGTATAGGAATCGGATTAGCTAATTGCTAATCCCCCTCAGGTACGCACAATTCCATCATGAAGGATTGCGAAAACTGAGCGTTTTCTCACGTGACAACTTGTCTGATTCAAAGGGGAACTGCCCCATTGCGTGTGGGAGCACTTGAGACACGCGTAGGCGTGTTCGCTCCACTCAAAACGATTCAAAATAGAAAATTTCAGCCTGCTCTGTTTTTCTCCAGGTTTAGGGTTTTGTACCTAAACTGCCAGAAATCACGAGGAGAGTCTCGAGAAAGCCTTGGGATGCGTGTACAAGGTTTTGAGCACCCGAAAGTGACAAAACAGAGAATTACGTCGCGCTGAAATTGACTTGCAGCTCACCGGAAAGCTTCCAAAATGCAAGAGAAAGTGTCCTTGACATGTACTTTTGATCTACAGGGGTTTTGCGCTGTTATGTTGGCGAAATTGGGTCAAAAACCTGCAATTACAACCATGGACAGGCCAAGCCGTGTTTTTGTTTGAAGTGTTTAATTCCAACCACAGGTTTATTCGTGACGTTCCTCTATGTCATAAGGTTTAACAATGTAAAGATCGGGTGAAAGATAAAATCTACTGCCCTCTAGCGAGTCTACGGGCCGATTTCATGGTTCCATTGTCGGGATAGAATCACTTTTTCCTTAAGAAGTGAGTCTTGTTGGGTTAAAGGCCTAAATAACCCCTTTTTGTACATTTTTATACTTTGTCCAGGTTCACATTGAACCTAAACACATTTTTTTGAAGTCACTTATAATAAAAGTGGGAAAGCCCAAAACTCAATTATTGAGTTTTCCCCAAAAACGTGTGAGCTCTCTCTCTTTGTCTATGATTTCGATCCCTAGCGCTTCTACTCTCCTGCATCTGTGCCTGGATCTACCCGGACCAATCTTGCACTCCTTCACCTCACGCATCTCCCGGTAGCCTCTCCTTCACGCTTTCAAGTCTTGGTTGGTTTTCGGTGAGGACACAAAGCACAGGAACTTGGAATTACACTATGGATGACAAGAGTGAATGACACCAGGAAAGAGGGTTCCTTTTCACAAGACAGACAAGCAGTTCCTCCTCCAGTGTTCGAGGTTGGCGATAGTTCGCGGCCACCCCCGTCTGTACCTTTTGTTGATGTGAATGATCCATAAGGTCAAGGGTTTATGACTGGACAACTAGACGAGGATGCGTTCAGGACACAATTGGTTGCGAATATGTTTTCTCGGTTGGTGCAAAATCCTAGATTTGTGGAATTTCTACCAGCGCCATCAGTGTCATAGCAGACAAGGTACCTTTCTTATGCAGTAGAGCGAATTAAGGCTCAAGCCCAAGTACCTTATGCAGCCCAGCAGAGCAAGGAGCGTTGTCACAAACAGTGCCCATGTTGCAGACACTTCCCTATGATAATCTGGGAACACTGGAAAAGCCAAAACCATACAAAGAAGGTGATGCAGCTATGAAGTTAGATACTTTCAACAGATTTGAGCATAAGACGAAGGCTCTCACTTTCCTCCAACAGTTTGATAGAGCCTATGCAGGGGGGAAATTTTACAGAAACCTCCAAGGTCAGAGCGATAAGCTATGAGCTCTCAAGGTCCAAGTTTCCAATAGTGTGTTGGGTCTAAAGGCTCTTTGGCCACCCTTGTATACGTTATTTTATTTTGTTGGGTCTAAAGATCCTCTTGCCACCCTTGTATACATTATTTTATTCTTTGGGTGTGAACCACCTCTAGGGTCACTTATGTGACCCTTATAATGTGTACCCTCATAATAATAAAACATTGCATTAGTAAGTGTGCCGAATAGCACACGCCGACACTTGCGTACGATTTCTCCTCTCTCTCTCTCTCTCTCTCTCTCTCTCTCTCTCTCTCTCTCTCTCTCTCTCTCTCTCTCTCTCCATCGTTGTCTGCAGAAAACAAATACGCTACCATTCTCATGCTACAAGCGCCTCCTACAAACTGGTATCAGAGCCTTGCTACGAAGCATCGTCTCCGCGCCGGGAAGAAGCAGCAGTTATTTCTCTCTCTTCAATTTCAGCCCTCCCTCTCTCTCTCTCTATGATTTTCAGCTTTCTCTCTCCTCTCACTACAACCCACAACTTCTTGATGAAGCTTTGAGACTGTGAGGGTCAGCAGGCAAAATCAATCATAGAAGAAAGGGGGATTTTACAGGTGGCTGAAATTTCAGCAATTTCACAGCATTTGATGCTTTACAGGTGAAAATTGCATTTACAGGTTGAGGAAAATTGGAGCTTTTGCTGAAATTTGCAAATTTTTTAGAAATTAGACCGTCAAAATTTGGGGCTTTTGTTGAAAATTCATTACTTTGCAGGCATTTGTGCATGTATTGCAATTTGTGGATAGTTTGAGCGAGAATTGGAGGTTTATTCTTGCGTTTTTCAAGAAATTACATGAAAATATGCATCGAAAAGCTTATGTGGCGCACATTTATGTATTTTACAAACAGGAGCTCGCCATTGAGTTGATGTATTGCTGAAAATACATTTTGCAACAGCTTTTAATCCATTTGCAGATTTGAGGTTGATGCATGCATTTTGGTTATACTGTTGAAACGGAAGTATTTATGCAAGGATTGTATTTCCTATTTGAGTGCTGAAATTTCAGCTTCTACTGCTGAAATTTATCCTTCTTTACTGCTACACACTTGCAGTAAAGTGCTAGTAACACAGTATTACCATCCCTTGCTCTTGTACATTGACTATTGAGCCCATAAGAGGCTAAAATCTCCAATTTCAGCCTGCTGTCATAAAAATACAGCAGTGAATTTTCGAGTCTTTTTGCACCGAATGGCCTCTAATACATCTACAAGCAGTGGCGAAGTCTCTCCTTGAAATCAAAAGGTTTGATGGCTCTGGCTTCGACTTGTGGAAAGAGAGAATGCAGGGAATCCTATTCCTGAAAGATTGAGACGATGTACTTTTGGAAGTGAAACCTGTAGCTTTTGCCAGATGAAGATTGGGCTAGACTTAACCAGAAAGCAATTGCTTACATCAAGATGGTGGTGTCTGATGATGTGCTCACAGACATTAACGGTCTTGACTCTGCTTATGCTATCTGGAAGTAACTGACAAATACGTATGAGAACACAACTCTAGTGAATCAAGTGCATCTTATGTGAAAGCTTGTAAACATGGAGTTGGATGAGTCCAAGCCTGCATCTGAACACTTGAGTGCTTTCACAAGTGTCTTGAGTCAATTGCAAGACTCTGGTTTGCAGCCTTTTGGTGATAAGCTCAAAGCTATCTTCTTATTGATGACTTTGCCTGACAGTTGGGAAACTTTGGTTGTCTCTGTGACCAGCGTGTGACTACTACAGTGGAATCCTTTGCTACAGAGGCTACATTTCAGTTCTTGGTGTGGCTGCAGTGTACAAAGAGGGTCAGATGACCTAGAAAGATACAATGGCAGCATCTCCTAAAATTTAGGGAACTGCTATTTTGGGACCTGAAAATGTGTTGGCGTCATTACCTCCGGAATGACAAGGGGAACATTTTATTACTTTGCCGTGAAGTCAACTGGGCAACCAGTCGGGAGATTTTTAGGCGGCAACCCCGAAACGAGAAAATGCTTGTAAATGCGCCAAGTGTCAATTTCTCATGGACTTTCCTCCTACATAAAAATGGGCGCTGATTTTTAAGTTGGGAGAGGGCTTCAGTTGCAGTTTGTCACAGGTTAAGAGCTATGGAGTGCTTCTTTTCCCTCTTATGTACAGTGCGGTGCCAGGAATAATGCCTTGCACGCTACGCACTTCCCTCTCTCTCCCCTATGGCAGTATGTTATGCCCCTCTAGTGGGCTTTTCAATTGACCAATGTACATTTGTGTGGGTTCATGCGCGATTGCTGAGGCAAGAGCCTCTTGCACAGGTACTGGATTAGCTAGCGGCTAATCCCCCGCAGGTATAGGTGATTCGGAGAGGTTTCACGTCCGAAATCTCGTCCTATTCAAAGGGCAAGTAGCCCTACAAGTGCGGGAGCTCGAGGAATTGCTAGGGATGCGACCGGCATGCGAAACGGAGCCCGAAACAGGAAATTACAGCCTGCTGTGTATTTTTGCAGGTTTAGGGTTTTGGCCCTAAACGGACCCTAATACCCCCAGGAGGTTCAGGGACGCGAGGGGACCGTTGTGCAGGTGATGTGGCGCATTTTCGGGGCTGAAAACTGAGAATTCAGCGTGCTGCAGATTCTCGCCAGGTTTTGCAAAGTGCCCGTATGCGTCGGGAAAGTCATTCAATGCGTGGGAATACTGACTGTGAAGGGTCCTAGTACAGTTATGATGCTGAAATCGGGCCGGAACAGTTGAAATTCATCCAAGCTTGTGTGGGGCAGCTTGTAGGGAACCACAGTGTTTATTCCCTCTTTTAAACAATAAAGAAATACCGAAAGGGGCGCCTAAGTTAGGGGCCAATCTGGTGTCGGTCTTCTCATACAAGTGCATTCTAGCAGCCTGTATCCCTTTCCCCTTTGTTGTGTCTTGAAAGTACAGGTAAAGTGGGCGACAAATTAAATGGGTGAAAGCAAATAAGGTTTAAGTCTAAGGTCTACCGCCCTTTTTGAAAGTACAAGCCGGTTTCATGGTTCCATCGCCGGGATTAAATCACTTTTTCCCATAGAAGTGAGCCTTGGTCAGTTTGGGCTTGAAGACACAGGGGATCATAGACCAGACACAGGAAATTGCAATTATGGCTGACAGACCAGATGATGTGACTGAAGAGGTTTCCTCTTCGCAGGGTCAACAGACACATGAAGTGGGTGAGTCTGCAAGACCACCACAGACAAATGATGATATATTTAGGACCTAGTTGGCTACTGTTGTGGCTATGTTCACACAAGTAATGCAGAACCCCAGGTTTTTAGCCTTTCTGCAACCTCCTCTTCCGTCTCATCAAGTTGGGTCACTGGATCATATTCAAAAGCTTGTTAAGGCTCGAACACAGGTGATTCATATTGCAGAGTCAATGAAAACACCTGTACACTTGACGGAGAACATGCAGTCTCCACAACCTGTGCCTAAGGTGCAAGAACAAGTGGCTGAGATGCCAGTCTTTCAAGCTGTACCAGTTCAGCCAGCCACTTTTCAACAGCCTATAGTTGGTTCTAATGGGCAGGGAAGCAACCTACAGGCTATGCAACAAGTCTTCCCACCACCTTCAGTACACCCTAGCTATTTTGGAGGTGGATTGGTATTCTAGAGCATGGCTGGTCATGCACCTGGAAATCAGTTTTACACGCCAGGAACAGTGTTCGGAGGTGCTCAAACAATGATGCCTAACCCCATGTATGGTGTCACGGGCATGCTACCAAGGTTTCAAAGCATTCAGGGCCAATTTGGGATGCCACAAGCAAATTTTGGTATGGCAGGAATTACAAATCAACAGCCAAATATGGCATTTCCAGGTCAACTTAATAGCGGTCAAGGAACACAGATGAACGCTAACAGTGTTCCCATGTTTCAGTCACTTCCATATGACAACTTAACGCCGCTGGAGAGGCCAACTCTGTACAAAGAAGATGGCAAAGGTGTGACATTCACGACCTTTACAGGGTTTGATGACAGGAAGAAGGATCTCTCATTCCTCCAGCAATTTGACAAGGCCTATGCAGGGGAAAACTTTACAGAGGCTTCAAAGGTCCGCAAGGGCCACTTTCTTGACACGGAATGCGGGAGAATGGTGGACAACTTTATTGCTGCAAGGGCAAGCTCCGTCCACATGGATTTACTTCAAGCAGATTTTTGCAGCAGCATGGTTATCTGATGACTTTGAAGCAGATGTCATGACAGAACGGCACCAACTTAATGCTGCTACTTGCAAGAATCTGGATGACTACAATCGGAAGTTTTGGAAAGCTCTACTCCAGTAACTTCCTATAGGTTTGTGCCATTGACCGAACAGATTGAAAAATACTGTTGTGGCCTACCCAAAGGATTGAGAAAGTACTGCACGAAGACCAAAGTCACTACTTTGACGCAGCTCATCGAGGTAGCAAACACTGGCAATGGTTTGCTCAAGGGAGAAGATTGTGAATTCAATACTGGCGTCAAGGAAGGATCAGCCAAGAAAAATTCAGCAAAGAAGCACGTTCCCAATGAGGTTCCTAAAGGGACTCAGGAGCCAGCCAACGCAGGGAAAGGCAAGCTACGGCTGAATCAGAAAAGGGACCAACAAAGAAATGGAAAAGACGGTTTCCTCGCAAGTTGGAAGAGCAAAAGAAGGTCCTGAGGTCAGAGAACAAATGCTAACATCCTCAGTTTGAATGTGTACTAACCAGGGGAAAAATGTTCATGAGAATGGATGTGGAATCTACAAACAAACAATCTAATTGTCCATAAGGAATTTGGATTTACAAACAAACAGTCTTTAAGTGTAGCAGTTATAAAACCTTCACTTGGAAACAAAGACAACTAGACATCAATACCTACTCCAATCTCTTCTTCTTCTTCTCCTTTCAATTTTCCTTTTGCTTTCTGTGGTTTGCTTTTTACACTCCCCAGTGCTTGCTTAGCCTTCTTGACACTAGAAGCAACACCCTTCATGCACTTTTTGACATGCTCTTGAAGCTCCAACAACTAGTTATCTAAGAGATCAAGATGCACATCAACTTCATCCCCACGCTAATCAACATGAGGACTCATATCCCTCATCAGCAAGACAACCACATGTTGCATATGCAAGGGAAGGGTCTACAATTTCTCTAGTGGCGTCTGCTTCTCCTCAAATCTGAAGACCTTTGCAAGGTCTACCTAGTTCTGAATTTCTTGGGGACGTAGATGCAGCAAGCATTCTCTTTCGTGCCCTTTGGTCTTTCTCAAAGAACTTCATCAGTTTCTTCACGATATTATTCACATCCGTTATTGGAGCTTAGACAACCTGCAATTACATGCGATCCGATTTGATTCACACCAATGAATTTGTGTAGGTCTCCCATGCTAGGCAGCAACCACATATCAAGACATTGAGAAGCACATGAAAGGTGTTGTATACCTACTCTCGGAGCTCATTATTAGTCCTGCAAAAAGGGAGGGTGTGCCAGGTTGTTAAATGCGACTGTATAATTGCATGAGTTTGTAGAGTGTAGGACTTCATTTTGGTATCAATGGCTAAGCATGCAAGGTTGTCGACCTTGGCTTGATGAACGAGGAAGTAGAGGAGGTCGGGTTGGATCTAGGAGGATGGTACATGTGTAGGTGAAAAAATTAAATTTGAAGATGTCCGCCTACTAGCTCTCATTTGTGTCCTCTATATAACTCCTCCAAAATTGAAACCCATACTAGCTGCTGACTCAAGATATCCTCAGCAAGTAAAGATATATTATGGCTTGCATCGGAATGTTGCACAGAAATTAAGTCGGTATTGCATAGGCAAAGCTTCCAAGACCACTCTACACAGTGAGCATGAAGGCAACAACAAGCAAAGATGGCTTTTGTGGCTCACTTTTGTTTAAAGCAAAAAGTTGAGTTTGTTCTGGACTGTGTGCGTATGTCGCACGTGTCAATGCAAGGAACTTGCCAATACACTGTGTGCGAGCCACAAATGGCTCCAAGCACACAACAAGCCTAAACTAGTAAGCTCAAAGATGGCGATGGTGTGTCACTCACCGCTCTACGCTTGCTGTCGTGGAGGATTCCTCGCCGCGAAGAAGAGGGAGACGCCGCTACGCCGCGCTCAACCACCTCACCCCCGTCGTGCCGCCGCAATGCTAGATCGCACACTCTCTCTCTCTCTCTCTCTCTCTCTCTCTCTCTCTCTCTCTCTCTCTCTCTCTCTCTCTCTCTCTCTCTCTCTCGCATGCATACACACGCACACACACACGCACACAAGGAGATGAAGAAGAAGAAGATAGCAAGAGCACTTTTCAATTGCACAAATGAGAGAATGAGTGAATTTTAGGTTTAGTTGACTTTTATATGAACTCGCCCCATTCACACTTGGGCGCCCATGCTTAGCCAACTAATCCCTTGAATGTTCCAATTAGAGTGCACCTCTCATCGGCAATCACTCTTACCATTTTCCTATTGGACGGACAAGCTCAGTACCTAACTCTACCAAATAAATAATACAGCGTCCGTCGTAGGTGATAGGAATGTGCGTGAGGATTAACATGCCCCCCTTCCTGATGTAGATTCCTTTCTCGGAAGCTATTGAGTTGAAGCTCGTTCGTTGAGGTGGAAGGGCATTTGAGATAAATGTCCTTAGGCTTCTTCAACCACTGCAAAATCAAACAACATTGACACAGTAATTGCATTTTCATATACAATTAAAAGCATATGCAATTTTAGGCAGACAAATTGATTGGTAGCATAATTCTAAACCATTTGTCAGCAATAAACATTAAATTGCAATATAATCAAACGTATAAACAGTTGAGAAGGTAAAAAACTAAACAAGTTCGGGGTTGCTAATTCAACGATCGAAAGGCACTAAAGATCGACTATTAATACCATGGGAAAGCTTCTTAATTTTCTTTGGTCAATTAAGTTGTTTAATCGCGAGAGCCAAGTATTTCATGTTCGAGGGCTGACTAGAGGCTATACCTAGAAGACCTTGTAGTTAAGCTACGATAAAAAGAATTTCTCATGAAATCATCGCCTGATTGATTACCTTTTCTTTGACCCCCCAAAGTCTTTTCACATTGTTTCAATTTTGATGTGTGTGCTTATTTCGTATGCCTTGGGTTTTTTGCTTTTCAAGGGAAAGCGCCCACACTGAGAATCTCTAGGGCTCTAGTACCATAGGCGATACATGTGAGTGAAGTACCAAATCAAGCTGAGATTTCTCTTCCAGCTTAAGATTTTACATTGTGGCACTTTGATTATTATTTTTGTTCGTTTTTAGCATTTTAATTTTGTAACTTTGGGGGGTCATATAACACTGTTACCCTCCCCAGGCTCATCACACTAGTAAACTCCCTTTATAATACTTAAGCTAAAGGTCAATAGGGACTAAGCCCACTAGAAAGCCCTAGTACATTTCACATAATGCTGCCTAAATCGGATTAAGAACCTAAGTAACCATTGATTATTAGGAAGGCATTCCCCATGGTATAAGAGAAGATCTCTAACACCTAGCTTGGTCAAACTAGCTTAGTCGGACTGCTTGATTTTTAAACCTAGACAAGTGATTATGACAAAAAATTACATTGAATTTAATGTTTGGTACTAAGCAAATGCGTTGAATATTATGCTACCAACAATCACAATTAAAGCAGACAAACATGGATGCAAAAAAGATAAGGGGCCATGCTAATGGACAAGAAACACCTGTTTGTGTTGATGGTGGTGCTTGATTTGAAAAGTGAATGAGAGAAAGATACCATGAAGGTCGAAATCCTAACCACAACAATTGTTCCTGTACACACTATGAAACACAAACAATACCTCTAGGAGGCACATCAGTGGGAAGAAAGAACTTTGCTAATACTAAACTCTAAAACAAAAACAATGCTATCGTACTAATCTTACCTACCCTCCATCACTTGAGTGATGAGGATCAAAGGTGTTTTATGACATAGGTTTCTGTTTCAGTGTACCGGATGTGAATGTGTAGGTCTGGGTCAATGTTTTGACTTTTATTGTGCATACTCGTTTGCTAATTTCTCTTGCTCTTTATTATGTTTGTTTTTTGTGAGTATAAGGCTTTATATATACATTCCCTAAGATTGGGAGATTGAGAGGTCAGGGAGGAAGGGTAAGAGGGAAATAATTCAATGATGGATGTCAGCAAACACTCCCCCCTTCCTTGGGTAGATCATACCGTTTGAAATGTGCTCGTCACCCTTTGAAACCGATTGTTCCAGTTGGTAATAGGTGAGGATTTTTGCCAGTAGTTTTCTATTACCTTAGGTGCCTCTTCGAGTTGTAAGGGTGGTAAGGTACTCTCCCAGGATCGAACTTGAAGTCGTTCATCAGGTGATTCTTGAACACTGGGAGGTGTGGATTCGTTTGTAGCTTTATGGAGGTCTACTATTGTAGGTGGAGGCTGTGGAGAAGCTTTTACCTCTATGGATGCATTACATGAGGAGCTAGAAGCTTCATGGGACTCCCCCCTTCCTGAGCTAGGTGGAACAAATTGTTCTTTCTTCGGTACCCAAACTAGCTCTGAAGCGGGTGTGTAGCATTCTGTGATTTTTTTCTTTCCGCGATCGTCGATTAGTTTTGGAGCTATGGGATTGGGCTCACATGGGTCAGGTGACAGGTAAGAACACAATCTACGTTTTGGCACCCAGATTTGATCATTTCCTTGATAGTAGCCTTGGGCTTGCAATAGTCGTTTAGAAATCCAACGCCACGTTTCCTTACATTTCTTGGAGTGAGTGGGACATTTCTTACAAGACTTCTGTTTTTTAGCATCAACCATGGTCGCTAAAGAAGCTTTAGGGACCCACTTGTATGTTTTCTTCGTTATATTAGGACGAGTCTTGTCAAGGGGATGGTTAAGGAGCGAGCTCAACGAAGCGAGCTTTGGAGTGAGCTTTTTTTTTTTTCATCCCACCCCCACTACCTCCCATTGCCGCCCCTTAACAACCATCACCACCCACCACCCTAGCCCACCACTGGTGGTTAATGGTGCTAACTTACTACCACCATGTGCCACCCCTACTCCTACCACCACCGCCCATTGCTGCCCCTCCCTCCAGTGGAGTAGCCAAGGACCTCCTCTCTCTCTCTCTCTCTCTCTCTCTCTCTCTCTCTCTCTCTCTCTCTCTCCACCCCTCTCTCGTGTTGTCTTCCCTCTGTGCGTGTGTCTCTCTCTCGTTGTCTCCCGCTCCTACCCCCTACCCCCTCCCCTCCTCTCTCTCTCTCTCTCTCTCTCTCTCTCTCTCTCTCTCTCTCTCTCTCTCTCTCTCTCTCCCCCTTCCCTTCCATCCCTTCCTGGAGTGAGCTCCACCCCTCTCTCCCCCATGTCTTCTCTCTCTCTCTCTCTCTCTCTCTCTCTCTCTCTCTCTCTCTCTC